>NW_028225184.1:7959259-7975883 GCF_052327205.1 Somniosus microcephalus
AGTCGTCTTCTCTCTCTCACTCCCAGTCTCTCTCAACAACTCTCACAATCTCTCGCTCTCACACTCCCAATCTCTTCTCTCTCACACTACCAATCTCTCTCTCTCTCAAACTCCCCAATCACTCTCTCTCTCACACTTCTCCAATCTCTCTCACTCTCACAACTCCCAATCCTCTCTCTCTCTCTCACTCCCAGTCTCTCTCTCTCTCACACTCCCATCTCTCTCTCCCTCACACTCCAAATCTTCTCTCTCTCACACTCCTAACTCTCTCTCTCTCTCACATCCATCTCCTCTCTCATCTCTCACTCCCCAATCTCACTCTCATCTCATTCCTATCTCTCTCTCTCTCACTCCCATCTCTCTCTCTCTCACTCCCAATCTCTCACTCTCACACCCTCATCACTCTCTCTCTCTCACTCCAATCTCACTCCTCTCTCACTACCCAATCTCTCTCTCTCACACTCCCATCTCACTCTCTCTCTCACTCACTCCCAATCTCTCACTCTCACACACCCCAGTCACTCTCTCTCTCACACTCCCAATCACTCTCTCTCTCCTCACTCCCCAGTCTCTCTCTCTCACACTCCCAATCTCTCTCTCTCTCACACTCCCAATCTCTCACTCTCACTCCCAGTCTCCTCTCTCTCTCTCTCACTCCCAATCTCTCTCTCTCTCACCCCCCCCATCACTCTCTCTCTCACACTCCCATCTCTCTCTCTCTCACACCCCAATCGCTCTCTCTCACACTCCCAGCTCTCTCTCTCACACTCCCAATCTCTCTCTCTCTCACACTCCCAATCTCTCTCCCTCTCACCCCCTTCACTCTCTCGCTCACACTCCCAATCTCTCTCTCTCTCAACTCCCAATCTCTCTCACTCACACTCCCAGTCTCTCTCTCTCACACTCCCAATCTCTCTCTCTCACACTCCCAGTCTCTCTCTCTCACACTCCCAGTCTCTCCCTCTCACTCACTCCCAGTCTCTCTCTCTCACACTCCCAATCTGTCACTCTCTCACACTCCCAATCTCTCTCTCACTCACTCCCTGTCTCTCTCACACTCCCAGTCTCTCTCTCTCTCACACGCCCAATCTCTCTCTCTCTCACTCCCAATCTCTCTCTCTCTCACTCCCAGTCTCTCTCTCTCTCTCACTCCCAATCTCTCTCTTCTCACCCCCAGTTACTCTCTCTCTCACACTCCCAATCTCTCTCTCTCTCTCACTCCCAATCTCTCTCTCTCTCACTCCCAATCACTCTCTCTCACACTCCCCAGTTTCTCCTTTCACACTACCAATCTCTCTCTCTCACTCCCAATCACTCTCTCTCACACTCCCAGTTTCTCTCTCACACTCCCAGTCTCTCTCTCACACTCCCAGTCTCTCTCTCTCACACTCCCAGTCTCTCTCTCACACTCCCAGTCTCTACCTCTCACAAACTCCCAGTCTCTCTCTCTCACACTCCCAGTCTCTCTCTCACACTCCCAGTCTCTACCTCTCACTAACTCCCAGTCTCTCTCTCTCACACTCCCAATCTCTCGCTCTCTCACACTCCCAATCTCTCTCTCTCTCACTCCCAGTCTCTCTCACACTCCCAATCTCCCTCTCTCACACTCCCAATCTCTTTCTCTCTCACACTCCCAATCTCTCTCTCTCTCACACTCCCAATCTCTCTCTCTCTCACTCCCAGTCTCTCTCTCGCTCTCACTCCCAATCTCTCTCTCTCTCACTCCCAGTCTCTCTCTCTCACACTCTCCAATCTCTCTCTCTCACACTCCCAATCTCTCTCTCTCTCACTCCCAATCTCTCTCTCTCACATTCCCAGTCTCTTTCTCACACTCCCAATCTCTCCCTCTCTCACGCTCCCAATCTCTCTCTCTCACACTCCCAATCTCTCTCTCTCACACCGAGTGTCTCTCACACTCCCAATCTCTCTCTCTCACACTCCCAATCTCTCTCTCTCTCACATCCCAGTCTCTCTCTCTCTCAACTCCCAATCTCTCTCTCACACTCCCAGCCTCTCCCTCCCTCACACTCCCAATCTCTCTCTCTCTCACACTCCCAATCTCTCTCTCTCTCACTCCCAGTCTCTCTCTCTCTCACACTCCCAATCTCTCTCTCTCTCACACTCCCAATCTCTCTCTCTCTCTCACTCCCAATCTCTCTCTCTCACACTCCCAATCTCTCTCTCTCTCACACTCCCAATCTCTCTCTCTCTCACTCCCAGTCTCTCTCTCGCTCTCACTCCCAATCTCTCTCTCTCTCACTCCCAGTCTCTCTCTCTCACACTCCCAATCTCTCTCTCTCTCACTCCCAATCACTCTCTCTCACACTCCGAGTTTCTCTCTCACACTACCAATCTCTCTCTCTCACTCCCAATCACTCTCTCTCACACTCCCAGTTTCTCTCTCACACTACCAATCTCTCTCTCTCACACACTCCCAGTCTCTCTCTCTCTCACACACTCCCAGTCTCTCTCTCTCACACTCCCAGTCTCTCACTCACACTCCCAGTCTCTACCTCTCACTCACTCCCAGTCTCTCTCTCTCACTCTCCCAATCTCTCGCTCTCTCACACTCCCAATCTCTCTCTCTCTCACTCCCAGTCTCTCTCACACTCCCAATCTCTCTCTCTCACACTCCCAATCTCTTTCTCTCTCACACTACCAATCTCTCTCTCTCTCAAACTTCCAATCACTCTCTCTCTCACACTCCCAATCTCTCTCTCTCTCACACTCCCAATCTCTTTCTCTCTCTCACTCCCAGTCTCTCTCTCTCTCACACTCCCAGTTTCTCTCTCCCTCACACTCCCAATCTTTCTCTCTCTCACACTCCTAATCTCTCTCTCTCTCTCACTCCCAGTCTCTCTCTCTCTCACAAGCCCAATCTCTCTCTCTCTCACTCCCAATCTCTCTCTCTCTCACTCCCAGTCTCTCCCTCTCTCACTCCCAATCTCTCTCTCTCTCACCCCCAGTCACTCTGTCTCTCACACTCCCAATCTCTCTCTCTCTCTCACTCCCAATCTCTCTCTCTCACACTCCCAGTCTCTCTCTCTCTCTCACTCCCAATCTCTCTCTCTCTCACCCCCAGTCACTCTCTCTCTCACACTCCCAATCTCTCTCTCTCTCACTCCCAGTCTCTCTCTCTCACACTCCCACTCTCTCTCTCTCTCACACTCCCAATCTCTCACTCTCACTCCCAGTCTCTCTCTCTCTCTCACTCCCAATCTCTCTCTCTCTCACCCCCAGTCACTCTCTCTCTCACACTCCCAATCTCTCTCTCTCTCTCTCACTCCCAATCTCTCTCTCTCACACTCCCAGTCTCTCTCTCTCACACTCCCAATCTCTCTCTCTCTCACACTCCCAATCTCTCTCCCTCTCACCCCCAGTCACTCTCTCGCTCACACTCCCAATATCTCTCTCTCTCTCACTCCCAATCTCTCTCTCTCACACTCCCAGTCTCTCTCTCTCACACTCCCAATCTCTCTCTCTCACACTCCCAGTCTCTCTCTCTCACACTCCCAGTCTCTCCCTCTCACTCACTCCCAGTCTCTCTCTCTCACACTCCCAATCTCTCGCTCTCTCACACTCCCAATCTCTCTCTCTCTCACTCCCAGTCTCTCTCTCACTCCCAGTGTCTGTCTCACTCTCACTCCCAATCTCTCTCTTTCTCACCCCAGTCACTCTCTCTCTCACACTCCCAATCTCTCTCTCTCTCTCACTCCCAATCTCTCTCTCTCACACTCCCAGTCTCTCTCTCTCACACTCCCAATCTCTCTCTCTTTCACACTCCGAATCTCTCTCTCTCACTCCCAGTCTCTCTCTCTCTCTCACTCCCAATCTCTCTCTCTCTCACCCCCAATCACTCGCTCTCTCACACTCCCAATCTCTCTCTCTCACACTCCCAATCTCTCTCTCTCTCACACTCCCAATCTCTCTCCCTCTCAACCCCAGTGACTCTCTCTCTCACACTCCCAATCTCTCTCTCTCTCACTCCCAATCTCTCTCTCTCACACTCCCAGTCTCTCTCTCTCACACTCCCAATCTCTCTCTCTCACACTCCCAATCTCTCTCTCTCACACCCAGTCTCTCTCACACTCCCAATCTCTCTCTGTCACAGTCCCAATCTCTCTCTCTCTCACTCCCAGTCTCTCTCTCTCTCAAAATCCCAATCTCTCTCTCACACTCCCAGCCTCTCTCTCCCTCACACTCCCAATCTCTCTCTCCCTCACACTCCCAATCTCTCTCTCTCTGACTCCCAATCTCTCTCTCACACTCCCAGTCTCTCTCTCTCTCACACAGTCCCAGTCTCTCTCTCTCACACTCCCAGTCTCTCTCTCTCACACTCCCAGTCTCTCCCTCTCACTCACTCCCAGTTTCTCTCTCTCACACGCCCAGCCTCTCTCTCTCACAGTCCCAACCTCTCTCTCTCACACTCCCAGTCTCTCTCTCTCACACTCCCACGCTCTCTCTCTCACACTCCCAGCCCCTCTCTCTCTCACACTCCCAATCTCACTCTCTCTCTCACTCCCAGTCTCTCTCTCTCTCACACTCCCAATCTCTCTCTCTCTCACATTCCCAATCCAATTCCAATTCCAATTAAAATGCTTTATTGGCATGAAAGTTTACAGAGAACCATATTGCCAAAGCTTACATAGCAAAAAGGTACAGTTTTCCAACATTCTGTAGGTGTCAATCGATTTGACATTTGTTGGGTACATACAATATTACTTTTAAACAATATTAATTTTAAACAGTCTTTGTACTTCATTTGGTACGTTCAATATTAATTTTAAACAGTCTTAATTTTAAACAGTCCTCAGGTTGTGACATGTTGTTACATATTTGGCCCCAAGGTATGGTCTGTCTCCTTCTCCTAGGACTAATCTCAATTTTGACAGATCATCCAATTCCTTGAAATCTGGGGTTGTTTGGCTTAGCTTGTTGAATAATATGTTTCTTGATGTGTTGAATTTTTCGCATTTTAGGAGGAAATGCATTTCTGTTTCAACCTCGCCAGCCAGACATTGATCGCATATTCTATTCTCTCTAGGCTGCCAGGATTTCTTGTATCTGCCTTTTTCAATTTCCAGTTGGTGGTCGCTTAGTCTGTACCTGGTGAGGGTCTGTCTCTGTTTTGTGTCTCTGATGGTCGTGAGGTAGTCTGCCAGTTTATATTCTCTTTTTACAATTTACAATCTCTCTCTCTCTCACACTCCCAATCTCTCAATCTCTCTCACTCCCAATCTCTCTCTCTCTCACTCCCAATCTCTCTCTCTCTCATTCCCAGTCTCTCTCTCTCTCACACTCCCAATCTTTCTCTCTCTCACACTCCCAACATCTCTCTCTCTCACTCCCAATCTCTCTCTCTCGCACTCCCAGCCTCTCTCTCTCACACTCCCAGTCTCTCCCTCTCACTCACTCTCAGTCTCTCTCTCTCACACTCCGAATCTCTCTCTCTCTCACACTCCCAATCTCTCTCTCTCTCACTCCCAATCTCTCTCTCTCTCACTCCCAATCTCTCTCTCTCACACTCCCAGTCTCTCTCTCTCACACTCCCAATCTCTCTCTCTTTCACACTCCGAATCTCTCTCTCTCACTCCCAGTCTCTCTCTCTCTCTCACTCCCAATCTCTCTCTCTCTCACCCCCAATCACTCGCTCTCTCACACTCCCAATCTCTCTCTCTCACACTCCCAATCTCTCTCTCTCTCACACTCCCAATCTCTCTCCCTCTCAACCCCAGTGGCTCTCTCTCTCACACTCCCAATCTCTCTCTCTCTCACTCCCAATCTCTCTCTCTCACACTCCCAGTCTCTCTCTCTCACACTCCCAATCTCTCTCTCTCACACTCCCAATCTCTCTCTCTCACACCCAGTCTCTCTCACACTCCCAATCTCTCTCTGTCACAGTCCCAATCTCTCTCTCTCTCACTCCCAGTCTCTCTCTCTCTCAAAATCCCAATCTCTCTCTCACACTCCCAGCCTCTCTCTCCCTCACACTCCCAATCTCTCTCTCCCTCACACTCCCAATCTCTCTCTCTCTGACTCCCAATCTCTCTCTCACACTCCCAGTCTCTCTCTCTCTCACACAGTCCCAGTCTCTCTCTCTCACACTCCCAGTCTCTCTCTCTCACACTCCCAGTCTCTCCCTCTCACTCACTCCCAGTTTCTCTCTCTCACACGTCCAGCCTCTCTCTCTCACAGTCCCAACCTCTCTCTCTCACACTCCCAGTCTCTCTCTCTCACACTCCCACGCTCTCTCTCTCACACTCCCAGCCCCTCTCTCTCTCACACTCCCAATCTCACTCTCTCTCTCACTCCCAGTCTCTCTCTCTCTCACACTCCCAATCTCTCTCTCTCTCACATTCCCAATCCAATTCCAATTCCAATTAAAATGCTTTATTGGCATGAAAGTTTACAGAGAACCATATTGCCAAAGCTTACATAGCAAAAAGGTACAGTTTTCCAACATTCTGTAGGTGTCAATCGATTTGACATTTGTTGGGTACATACAATATTACTTTTAAACAATATTAATTTTAAACAGTCTTTGTACTTCATTTGGTACGTTCAATATTAATTTTAAACAGTCTTAATTTTAAACAGTCCTCAGGTTGTGACATGTTGTTACATATTTGGCCCCAAGGTATGGTCTGTCTCCTTCTCCTAGGACTAATCTCAATTTTGACAGATCATCCAATTCCTTGAAATCTGGGGTTGTTTGGCTTAGCTTGTTGAATAATATGTTTCTTGATGTGTTGAATTTTTCGCATTTTAGGAGGAAATGCATTTCTGTTTCAACCTCGCCAGCCAGACATTGATCGCATATTCTATTCTCTCTAGGCTGCCAGGATTTCTTGTATCTGCCTTTTTCAATTTCCAGTTGGTGGTCGCTTAGTCTGTACCTGGTGAGGGTCTGTCTCTGTTTTGTGTCTCTGATGGTCGTGAGGTAGTCTGCCAGTTTATATTCTCTTTTTACAATTTACAATCTCTCTCTCTCTCACACTCCCAATCTCTCAATCTCTCTCACTCCCAATCTCTCTCTCTCTCACTCCCAATCTCTCTCTCTCTCATTCCCAGTCTCTCTCTCTCTCACACTCCCAATCTTTCTCTCTCTCACACTCCCAACATCTCTCTCTCTCACTCCCAATCTCTCTCTCTCGCACTCCCAGCCTCTCTCTCTCACACTCCCAGTCTCTCCCTCTCACTCACTCTCAGTCTCTCTCTCTCACACTCCGAATCTCTCTCTCTCTCACACTCCCAATCTCTCTCTCTCTCACTCCCAATCTCTCTCTCTCTCACTCCCAATCTCTCTCTCTCACTCCCAGTCTCTCTCTCACACTCCCAATCTCTCTCTCTCTCACACTCCCAATCTCTCTCTCTCTCACTCCCAATCTCTCTCTCTCACACTCCCAATCTCTCTCTCTCTCACTCCCAATCTCTCTCTCTCACTCCCAGTCTCTCTCTCACACTCCCAATCTCTCTCTCTCTCTCACTCCCAATCACTCTCTCTCACACTCCCAGTCACTCTCTCACACTACCAATCTCTCTCTCTCACACAATCCCAGTCTCTCCCTCTCTCGCACACTCCCAGTCCCTCTCTCTCACTCTCCCAGCCTCTCTCTTCCTCACACTCCCAATCTCTCTCTTCTCACGCTCCCAATCTCTCTCTCTCTCACTCCCAGTCTCTCTCTCTCTCTCACTCCCAATCTCTCTCTCTCTGACTCCCAGTCTCTCTCTCTCTCACACTCCCAATCTCTCTCTCTCACACTCCCAGTCTCTCTCTCTCACACTCCCAGTCTCTCTCTCTCTCTCACTCCCAATCTCTCTCTCTCTCACTCCCAGTCTCTCTCTCTCTCACACCCTCCCAGTCTCTCTCTCTCCCACTCCCAGTCTCTCTCTCTCTCACTCCCAGTCTCTCTCACACTCCCAATCTCTCGCTCTCACACTCCCAATCTCTTTCTCTCTCACACTACCAATCTCTCTCTCTCTCAAACTCCCAATCACTCTCTCTCTCACACTCCCAATCTCTCTCTCTCTCACACTCCCAATCTCTCTCTCTCTCTCACTCCCAGTCTCTCTCTCTCTCACACTCCCAGTCTCTCTCTCCCTCACACTCCCAATCTTTCTCTCTCTCACACTCCTAATCTCTCTCTCTCTCTCACTCCCAGTCTCTCTCTCTCTCACACGCCCAATCTCTCTCTCTCTCATTCCCAATCTCTCTCTCTCTCACTCCCAGTCTCTCTCTCTCTCACTCCCAATCTCTCTCTCTCTCACCCCCAGTCACTCTCTCTCTCACACTCCCAATCTCTCTCTTTCTGTCACTCCCAATCTCTCTCTCTCACACTCCCAGTCTCTCTCTCTCTCTCACTCCCAATCTCTCACTCTCTCACCCCCAGTCACTCTCTCTCTCACACTCCCAATCTCTCTCTCTCTCTCACTCCCAGTCTCTCTCTCTCACACTCCCAATCTCTCTCTCTCTCACACTCCCAATCTCTCACTCTCACTCCCAGTCTCTCTCTCTCTCTCTCACTCCCAATCTCTCTCTCTCTCACCCCCAGTCACTCTCTCTCTCACACTCCCAATCTCTCTCTCTCTCTCACTCCCAATCGCTCTCTCTCACACTCCCAGTCTCTCTCTCTCACACTCCCAATCTCTCTCTCTCTCACACTCCCAATCTCTCTCCCTCTCACCCCCAGTCACTCTCTCGCTCACACTCCCAATCTCTCTCTCTCTCACTCCCAATCTCTCTCTCTCACACTCCCAGTCTCTCTCTCTCACACTCCCAATCTCTCTCTCTCACACTCCCAGTCTCTCTCTCTCACACTCCCAGTCTCTCCCTCTCACTCACTCCCAGTCTCTCTCTCTCACACTCCCAATCTGTCACTCTCTCACACTCCCAATCTCTCTCTCTCTCACTCCCTGTCTCTCTCTCACTCCCAGTCTCTCTCTCTCTCACACGCCCAATCTCTCTCTCTCTCACTCCCAATCTCTCTCTCTCTCACTCCCAGTCTCTCTCTCTCTCTCACTCCCAATCTCTCTCTTTCTCACCCCCAGTTACTCTCTCTCTCACACTCCCAATCTCTCTCTCTCTCTCACTCCCAATCTCTCTCTCTCTCACTCCCAATCACTCTCTCTCACACTCCCAGTTTCTCTTTCACACTACCAATCTCTCTCTCTCACTCCCAATCACTCTCTCTCACACTCCCAGTTTCTCTCTCACACTCCCAGTCTCTCTCTCACACTCCCAGTCTCTCTCTCTCACACTCCCAGTCTCTCTCTCACACTCCCAGTCTCTACCTCTCACAAACTCCCAGTCTCTCTCTCTCACACTCCCAGTCTCTCTCTCACACTCCCAGTCTCTACCTCTCACTAACTCCCAGTCTCTCTCTCTCACACTCCCAATCTCTCGCTCTCTCACACTCCCAATCTCTCTCTCTCTCACTCCCAGTCTCTCTCACACTCCCAATCTCCCTCTCTCACACTCCCAATCTCTTTCTCTCTCACACTACCAATCTCTCTCTCTCTCAAACTCCCAATCACTCTCTCTCTCACACTCCCAATCTCTCTCTCTCTCACACTCCCAATATCTCTCTCTCTCTCACTCCCAGTCTCTCTCTCTCTCACACTCCCAGTTTCTCTCTCCCTCACACTCCCAATCTTTCTCTCTCTCACACTCCTAATCTCTCTCTCTCTCTCACTCCCAGTCTCTCTCTCTCTCACTCCCAATCTCTCTCTCTCTCACACTCCCAGTCTCTCTCTCTCTCACACTCCCAATCTCTCTCTCTCTCACACGCCCAGTCTCTCTCTCTCTCACTCCCAATCTCTCATTCTCTCACTCCCAGTCTCTCTCTCTCTCACTCCCAATCTCTCTCTCTCTCACCCCCAGTCACTCTCTCTCTCACACTCCCAATCTCTCTCTCTCTCTCACTCCCAATCTCTCTCTCTCTCACACTCCCAGTCTCTCTCTCTCTCTCACTCCCAATCTCTCTCTCTCTCACCCCCAGTCACTCTCTCTCTCACACTCCCAATCTCTCTCACTCTCTCACTCCCAGTCTCTCTCTCTCACACTCCCAATCTCTCTCTCTCTCACACTCCCAATCTCTCACTCTCACTCCCAGTCTCTCTCTCTCTCTCACTCCCAATCTCTCTCTCTCACCCCCAGTCACTCTGTCCCTCACACTCCCAATCTCTCTCTCTCTCTCACTCCCGATCTCTCTCTCTCACACTCCCAGTCTCTCTCTCTCACACTCCCAATCTCTCTCTCTCTCACACTCCCAATCTCTCTCCCTCTCACCCCCAGTCACTCTCTCGCTCACACTCCCAATCTCTCTCTCTCTCTCACTCCCAATCTCTCTCTCTCACACTCCCAGTCTCTCTCTCTCACACTCCCAATCTCTCTCTCTCACACTCCCAGTCTCTCTCTCTCACACTCCCAGTCTCTCCCTCTCACTCACTCCCAGTCTCTCTCTCTCACACTCCCAATCTCTCGCTCTCTCACACTCCCAATATCTCTCTCTCTCACTCCCAGTCTCTCTCTCACCCCCAGTCACATTCTCTCTCACACTCCCAATCTCTCTCTCTCTCTCACTCCCAATCTCTCTCTCTCACACTCCCAGTCTCTCCAATTCCAATTCCAATTAAAATGCTTTATTGGCATGAAAGTTTACAGAGAACCATATTGCCAAAGCTTACATAGCAAAAAGGTACAGTTTTCCAACATTCTGTAGGTGTCAATCGATTTGACATTTGTTGGGTACATACAATATTACTTTTAAACAATATTAATTTTAAACAGTCTTTGTACTTCATTTGGTACGTTCAATATTAATTTTAAACAGTCTTAATTTTAAACAGTCCTCAGGTTGTGACATGTTGTTACATATTTGGCCCCAAGGTATGGTCTGTCTCCTTCTCCTAGGACTAATCTCAATTTTGACAGATCATCCAATTCCTTGAAATCTGGGGTTGTTTGGCTTAGCTTGTTGAATAATATGTTTCTTGATGTGTTGAATTTTTCGCATTTTAGGAGGAAATGCATTTCTGTTTCAACCTCGCCAGCCAGACATTGATCGCATATTCTATTCTCTCTAGGCTGCCAGGATTTCTTGTATCTGCCTTTTTCAATTTCCAGTTGGTGGTCGCTTAGTCTGTACCTGGTGAGGGTCTGTCTCTGTTTTGTGTCTCTGATGGTCGTGAGGTAGTCTGCCAGTTTATATTCTCTTTTTAGGGCCCGGTAACATTCTAATCTGCTTTGGCTTTCGGTTATTTTGTTCCAATGTTCCAGGTAGGTTTCTTTGCATTTTTTAATGATTTGGTTCACTCGGATTGGTGTTTGGGCGGCTGTGTTGGTCTGGGGCTGGTCAGGGTCCGGCTGAGTACTTAGTTTCCGTAGCAGCTGACTCAGGGGACTCTTTTCTGGGTTTAGCTCTTGGGTCTGAAAGGCTTTGAAATGAAGGGTGTCTGGGGAGCTAGATTTGAGGTGATTTAGGAAGTTTAGTGCTCGTTTTTGGATGTTTATTATCAGTGGGTATCTGCCTAGTTCGGCTCTGCATGCATTTGTTGGCGTTTTCCTTTGGGTGCGAAGGATGCTTCGGCAGAATTCTGCATGTAGGGCTTCTATTGTATGTTTTTCCCATTTAGTGTAGCTTTGGTGATTTAGCGGGCCCCATACTTCACTACCGTACAGTGCAATGGGCAGGATTATGCTGTCAAATATTTTGAGCCAGATTTTGATTGGGATTTGGATGTTGTAGAATTTTCTTTTCTCTCACACTCCCAATCTCTCTCTCTTTCACACTCCCAATCTCTCTCTCTCACTCACAGTCTCTCTCTCTCTCACTCCCAATCTCTCTCTCTCTCACCCCCAGTCACTCGCTCTCTCACACTCCCAATCTCTCTCTCTCACACTCCCAATCTCTCTCTCTCTGACACTCCCAATCTCTCTCCCTCTCAACCCCAGTGACTCTCTCTCTCACACTCCCAATCTCTCTCTCTCTCACTCCCAATCTCTCTCTCTCACACTAACAGTCTCTCTCTCTCACACTCCCAATCTCTCTCTCTCACACTCCCAATCTCTTTCTCTCTCACACTACCAATCTCTCTCTCTCTCAAACTCCCAATCACTCTCTCTCTCACACTCCCAATCTCTCTCTCTCTCACACTCCCAATCTCTCTCTCTCTCACTCCCAGTCTCTCTCTCTCTCACACTCCCAGTCTCTCTCTCCCTCACACTCCCAATCTTTCTCTCTCTCACACTCCTAATCTCTCTCTCTCTCTCACTCCCAGTCTCTCTCTCTCTCACACGCCCAATCTCTCTCTCTCTCACTCCCAATCTCTCTCTCTCTCACTCCCAGACTCTCTCTCTCTCACTCCCAATCTCTCTCTCTCTCACCCCCAGTCACCCTCTCTCTCACACTCCCAATCTCTCTCTCTCTCTCACTCCCAATCTCTCTCTCTCACACTCCCAGTCTCTCTCTCTCTCTCACTCCCAATCTCTCTCTCTCTCACCCCCAGTCACTCTCTCTCTCACACTCCCAATCTCTCTCTCTCTCTCACTCCCAGTCTCTCTCTCTCTCACACTCCCAATCTCTCTCTGTCTCACACTACCAATCTCTCACTCTCACTCCCAGTCTCTCTCTCTCTCTCACTCCCAATCTCTCTCTCTCTCACCCCCAGTCACTCTCTCTCTCACACTCCCAATCTCTCTCTCTCTCACACTCCCAGTCTCTCTCTCCCTCACACTCCCAATCTTTCTCTCTCTCACACTCCTAATCTCTCTCTCTCTCTCACTCCCAGTCTCTCTCTCTCTCACACGCCCAATCTCTCTCTCTCTCATTCCCAATCTCTCTCTCTCTCACTCCCAGTCTCTCTCTCTCTCACTCCCAATCTCTCTCTCTCTCACCCCCAGTCACTCTCTCTCTCACACTCCCAATCTCTCTCTTTCTGTCACTCCCAATCTCTCTCTCTCACACTCCCAGTCTCTCTCTCTCTCTCACTCCCAATCTCTCACTCTCTCACCCCCAGTCACTCTCTCTCTCACACTCCCAATCTCTCTCTCTCTCTCACTCCCAGTCTCTCTCTCTCACACTCCCAATCTCTCTCTCTCTCACACTCCCAATCTCTCACTCTCACTCCCAGTCTCTCTCTCTCTCTCTCACTCCCAATCTCTCTCTCTCTCACCCCCAGTCACTCTCTCTCTCACACTCCCAATCTCTCTCTCTCTCTCACTCCCAATCGCTCTCTCTCACACTCCCAGTCTCTCTCTCTCACACTCCCAATCTCTCTCTCTCTCACACTCCCAATCTCTCTCCCTCTCACCCCCCAGTCACTCTCTCGCTCACACTCCCAATCTCTCTCTCTCTCACTCCCAATCTCTCTCTCTCACACTCCCAGTCTCTCTCTCTCACACTCCCAATCTCTCTCTCTCACACTCCCAGTCTCTCTCTCTCACACTCCCAGTCTCTCCCTCTCACTCACTCCCAGTCTCTCTCTCTCACACTCCCAATCTGTCACTCTCTCACACTCCCAATCTCTCTCTCTCTCACTCCCTGTCTCTCTCTCACTCCCAGTCTCTCTCTCTCTCACACGCCCAATCTCTCTCTCTCTCACTCCCAATCTCTCTCTCTCTCACTCCCAGTCTCTCTCTCTCTCTCACTCCCAATCTCTCTCTTTCTCACCCCCAGTTACTCTCTCTCTCACACTCCCAATCTCTCTCTCTCTCTCACTCCCAATCTCTCTCTCTCTCACTCCCAATCACTCTCTCTCACACTCCCAGTTTCTCTTTCACACTACCAATCTCTCTTCTCACTCCCAATCACTCTCTCTCACACTCCCAGTTTCTCTCTCACACTCCCAGTCTCTCTCACACTCCCAGTCTCTCTCTCTCACACTCCCAGTCTCTCTCTCACACTCCCAGTCTCTACCTCTCACAAACTCCCAGTCTCTCTCTCTCACACTCCCAGTCTCTCTCTCACACTCCCAATCTCTCTCTCTCTCTCACTCCCAGTCTCTCTCTCTCACACTCCCAATCTCTCTCTCTCTCACACTCCCAATCTCTCACTCTCACT
This sequence comes from Somniosus microcephalus, assembly GCF_052327205.1. NCBI lineage: Eukaryota > Metazoa > Chordata > Chondrichthyes > Squaliformes > Somniosidae > Somniosus > Somniosus microcephalus. Next base: position 7,973,320 of record NW_028225184.1, read on the forward strand.
CCCAGTCTCTCTCTCTCTCTCTCACTCCCAATCTCTCTCTCTCTCTCACCCCCAGTCACTCTCTCTCTCACACTCCCAATCTCTCTCTCTCTCTCACTCCCAATCGCTCTCTCTCACACTCCCAGTCTCTCTCTCTCACACTCCCAATCTCTCTCTCTCTCACACTCCCAATCTCTCTCCCTCTCACCCCCAGTCACTCTCTCGCTCACACTCCCAATCTCTCTCTCTCTCACTCCCAATCTCTCTCTCTCACACTCCCAGTCTCTCTCTCTCACACTCCCAATCTCTCTCTCTCACACTCCCAGTCTCTCTCTCTCACACTCCCAGTCTCTCCCTCTCACTCACTCCCAGTCTCTCTCTCTCACACTCCCAATCTGTCACTCTCTCACACTCCCAATCTCTCTCTCTCTCACTCCCTGTCTCTCTCTCACTCCCAGTCTCTCTCTCTCTCACACGCCCCAATCTCTCTCTCTCTCACTCCCAATCTCTCTCTCTCTCACTCCCAGTCTCTCTCTCTCTCTCACTCCCAATCTCTCTCTTTCTCACCCCCAGTTACTCTCTCTCTCACACTCCCAATCTCTCTCTCTCTCTCACTCCCAATCTCTCTCTCTCTCACTCCCAATCACTCTCTCTCACACTCCCAGTTTCTCTTTCACACTACCAATCTCTCTTCTCACTCCCAATCACTCTCTCTCACACTCCCAGTTTCTCTCTCACACTCCCAGTCTCTCTCTCACACTCCCAGTCTCTCTCTCTCACACTCCCAGTCTCTCTCTCACACTCCCAGTCTCTACCTCTCACAAACTCCCAGTCTCTCTCTCTCACACTCCCAGTCTCTCTCTCACACTCCCAGTCTCTACCTCTCACTAACTCCCAGTCTCTCTCTCTCACACTCCCAATCTCTCGCTCTCTCACACTCCCAATCTCTCTCTCTCTCACTCCCAGTCTCTCTCACACTCCCAATCTCCCTCTCTCACACTCCCAATCTCTTTCTCTCTCACACTACCAATCTCTCTCTCTCTCAAACTCCCAATCACTCTCTCTCTCACACTCCCAATCTCTCTCTCTCTCACACTCCCAATCTCTCTCTCTCTCTCACTCCCAGTCTCTCTCTCTCTCACACTCCCAGTTTCTCTCTCCCTCACACTCCCAATCTTTCTCTCTCTCACACTCCTAATCTCTCTCTCTCTCTCACTCCCAGTCTCTCTCTCTCTCACTCCCAATCTCTCTCTCTCTCACACTCCCAGTCTCTCTCTCTCTCATACTCCCAATCTCTCTCTCTCTCACACGCCCAGTCTCTCTCTCTCTCACTCCCAATCTCTCACTCTCTCACTCCCAGTCTCTCTCTCTCTCACTCCCAATCTCTCTCTCTCTCACCCCCAGTCACTCTCTCTCTCACACTCCCAATCTCTCTCTCTCTCTCTCACTCCCAATCTCTCTCTCTCACACTCCCAGTCTCTCTCTCTCTCTCACTCCCAATCTCTCTCTCTCTCACCCCCAGTCACTCTCTCTCTCACACTCCCAATCTCTCTCACTCTCTCACTCCCAGTCTCTCTCTCTCACACTCCCAATCTCTCTCTCTCTCACACTCCCAATCTCTCACTCTCACTCCCAGTCTCTCTCTCTCTCTCACTCCCAATCTCTCTCTCTCACCCCCAGTCACTCTCTCCCTCACACTCCCAATCTCTCTCTCTCTCTCACTCCCGATCTCTCTCTCTCACACTCCCAGTCTCTCTCTCTCACACTCCCAATCTCTCTCTCTCTCTCACACTCCCAATCTCTCTCCCTCTCACCCCCAGTCACTCTCTCGCTCACACTCCCAATCTCTCTCTCTCTCTCACTCCCAATCTCTCTCTCTCACACTCCCAGTCTCTCTCTCACACACTCCCAATCTCTCTCTCTCACACTCCCAGTCTCTCTCTCTCACACTCCCAGTCTCTCCCTCTCACTCACTCCCAGTCTCTCTCTCTCACACTCCCAATCTCTCGCTCTCTCACACTCCCAATATCTCTCTCTCTCACTCCCAGTCTCTCTCTCACCCCCAGTCACACTCTCTCTCACACTCCCAATCTCTCTCTCTCTCTCACTCCCAATCTCTCTCTCTCACACTCCCAGTCTCTCTCTCTCACACTCCCAATCTCTCTCTCTTTCACACTCCCAATCTCTCTCTCTCACTCACAGTCTCTCTCTCTCTCACTCCCAATCTCTCTCTCTCTCACCCCAGTCACTCGCTCTCTCACACTCCCAATCTCTCTCTCTCACACTCCCAATCTATCTCTCTCTGACACTCCCAATCTCTCTCCCTCTCAACCCCAGTGACTCTCTCTCTCACACTCCCAATCTCTCTCTCTCTCACTCCCAATCTCTCTCTCTCACACTCCCAGTCTCTCTCTCTCACACTCCCAATCTCTCTCTCTCACACTCCCAATCTCTTTCTCTCTCACACTACCAATCTCTCTCTCTCTCAAACTCCCAATCACTCTCTCTCTCACACTCCCAATCTCTCTCTCTCTCACACTCCCAATCTCTCTCTCTCTCTCACTCCCAGTCTCTCTCTCTCTCAC
>NW_028225184.1:7976383-7999618 GCF_052327205.1 Somniosus microcephalus
CACGTCATCAAATGACGTCATGAGACCCGCTTCCTTCAATTGGCCAGCAAACGCGCTGGGCGGGCCTAACAAGCTCAATCAGGGGAAAATCATTTTGGACAATGGGCTGGAACCAGCAGTGAGGCTGGGACCCGCTACTGACGTCACCCGCCACGGCTGGTAAAATCCAGCCCCTTCTCTCACCCCCCAAACAGGTTCCTGCCCCCACCACCCAAGTTCCAGACCTTCTCCCTTCAAGTTCCTGATCTCCTCCCCTCTGCCCAAGTTCCTGACCTCCTCCCCCCGCCCAAGTTCCTGACCTTTCCCCCCACCCAAGTTCCTGACCTTCACCTCCCACCCAAGTTCCTGATCTCCTCCCCCCGCCCAAGTTCCTGACCTCCTCCCCCCGCCCAAGTTCCTGACCTCCTCCTCCCGCCCAAGTTCCTGACCTCCACCTCCCGCCCAAGTTCCTGATCTCCTCCCCTCTGCCCAATTTCCTGACCTCCTCCTCCCGCCCAATTTCCTGACCTCCTCCTCCCGCCCAAGTTCCTGACCTCCTCCCCCCGCCCAAGTTCCTGACCTCCTCCTCCCGCCCAAGTTCCTGACCTCCTCCCACTGCCCAAGTTCCTGACCTCCTCCCCCTGCCCAAGTTCCTGACCTCCACCTCCCGCCCAAGTTCCTGACCTCCTCCCACTGCCCAAGTTCCTGACCTCCTCCGCCCGCCCAAGTTCCTGACCTCCACCTCCCGCCCAAGTTCCTGATCTCCTCCCCTCTGCCCAAGTTCCTGACCTCCTGCCCCCACCCAAATTCCTGACCTCCACCTCCCGCCCAATTTCCTGACCTCCTCCTCCCGCCCAAGTTCCTGACCTCCACCTCCCGCCCAAGTTCTTGACCTCCTCCCCCTGCCCAAGTTCCTGACCTCCACCTCCCGCCCAAGTTCCTGATCTCCTCCCCCTGCCCAAGTTCCTGACCTCCACCTCCCGCCCAAGTTCCTGACCTCCACCTCCCGCCCAAGTTCCTGACCTCCACCTCCCGCCCAAGTTCCTGACCTCCTCCCCCCGCCCAAGTTCCTGACCTCCTCCTCCCGCCCAAGTTCCTGACCTCCTCCCACTGCCCAAGTTCCTGACCTCCTCCCCCTGCCCAAGTTCCTGACCTCCACCTCCCACCCAAGTTCCTGACCTCCACCTCCCGCCCAAGTTCCTGACCTCCACCTCCCACCCAAGTTCCTGACCTCCACCTCCCGCCAAGTTCCTGACCTCCACCTCCCGCCCAAGTTCCTGACCTCCACCTCCCGCCCAATTTCCTGACCTCCTCCCCCCGCCCAAGTTCCTGACCTCCACCTCCCTCCCAAGTTCCTGACCTCCTCCCCCCGCCCAAGTTCCAGACCTCCACCTCCCACCCAAGTTCCTGACCTCCACCTCCCGCCCAAGTTCCTGACCTCCACCTCCCGCCCAAGTTCCTGACCTCCACCTCCCGCCCAAGTTCCTGACCTCCTCCTCCCACCCAAGTTCCTGACCTCCTCCTCCCGCCCAAGTTCCTGACCTCCTCCTCCCGCCCAAGTTCCTGACCTCCTCCCCCCGCCCAAGTTCCTGACCTCCTCCTCCCGCCCAAGTTCCGGACCTCCTCCTCCCGCCCAAGTTCCTGACCTCCACCTCCCGCCCAAGTTCCTGACCTCCTCCCCCCGCCCAAGTTCCTGACTTTTCCCCCCAAGTTCCTGACCATCGCCCCCCCCCTCAATAGATGGGACATTGTGTGTGGGTCACGGATTGTTAACAGGTTTATTGGGTATGAAGTGAATAGTGACAGTGTCGTGACTTCCGGATTTTGTCCAGTCCAATGATGTCACTTGCCATACATGCACCGAGCTTTCCGAGAAATCAACCGGGTCTAGGGGCGGGAGAGGGAGACCGTGGTGCGGGTGTAAAGGGGGTGGGGTTGGAAGAACGTGATCTGTTTTACCATCTGGATCATGTTCTTGCTCTCATTCCCCCTCCCCTTTAGACCTGGACCACGTTCTTCCCCCTCCCCACTGTGCTGTCCGTGCTCTTTACCCCCCTCAGGTTCTTGACCCTCCGATCCTCTCTCCCCCTCTTCTCTCTCTCTCCCCCGCCGATCCTCTCTCTCTCCCCCTCTGATCCTCTCTCTCTCCCCCTCCGATCCTTGCCCTCTCTCTCTCTCCCCTTCTAATCCTCTCTCTCTCCCTCCTCCGATCCTCTCTCTCTCTCCCCCTCCGAACCTCCCTCTCTCTCTCTCCCACCCCGATCCTCTCTCTCTCCTCTCTCCTCTCTCCCCCCCTCTGATCCTCTCTCTCTCCCCCCTCGGATCTCCTCTCACTCCCCTCTGATCCTCTCTCTCTCCCCCTCCATTCTCTCTCTCCCCCTCCGATCCTCTCTCTCCCCCCTCCAATCCTCTCTCTCTTCCCCCTCCAATCCTCTCTCTCTCTCCCCCTCCAATCCTCTCTCTCTTCCCCCTCCAATCCTCTCTCTCTCTCCCCCCTCCGATCCTCTCTCTCTCTCCCCCTCCGATCCTCTCTCTCTCCCCCCCGATCCTCTCTCTCTCCCCCCCTCCGATCCTCTCTCTCTCTCCCCCTCTGATCCTCTCTCTCTCCCCCCTCCGATCCTCTCTCTCTTCCCCCTCCAATCCTCTCTCTCTCTCCCCCCTCCGATCCTCTCTCTCTCTCCCCCTCCGATCCTCTCTCTCTCCCCCCCGATCCTCTCTCTCTCTCCCCCTCCGATCCTCTCTTTCTCTCCCCCTCCGATCCTCTCTCTCTCTCCCCCTCCGATCCTCTCTCTCTCCCCCCTCCGATCCTCTCTCTCTCCCCCTCCGATCCTCTCTCTCTCCCCCCTCCGATCCTCTCTCTCTCCCCCTCCGATCCTCTCTCTCTCCCCCCTCCGATCCTCTCTCTCTCCCCCTCCGATCCTCTCTCTCTCCCCCCTCCGATCCTCTCTCTCTCCCCCCTCCGATCCTCTCTCTCCCCCCTCCGATCCGCTCTCTCTCTCCCCCTCCGATCCTCTCTCACTCCCCCCTCCGATCCTCTCTCACTCCCCCCTCCGATCCTCTCTCTCCCCCCCCCCGCCCCCTCCTCTCTCTCTCCCCCCTCGATCCTCTCTCTCACCCCCTCCCTCTCTCTCTCCCCCTCCGATCCTCTCTCTCTCCCCCCCTCGATCCTCTCTCTCTCCCCCCTCCGATCCCTCTCTCTCCCCTCCGATCCACTCTCACTCCCCTCCGATCCTCTCTCCTCCCCCCTCCGATCCTCTCCTCTCTCCCCCTCCGATCCTCTCTCTCTCTCCCCCCTCCGATCCTCTCTCTCCCCCCTCCGATCCTCTCTCTCCCCCTCCGATCCTCTCTCTCTCTCCCCCTCCGATCCTCTCTCTCTCCCCCCTCCGATCCTCTCTCTCCCCCCTCCGATCCTCTCTCTCTCCCCCCTCCGATCCTCTCTCTCCCCCTCCGATCCTCTCTCTCTTCCCTCTGATCTATCTCTCCCCCTCCGATCCTCTCTCTCCCCCTCCGATCCTCTCTCTCTCCCCCTCGATCCTCTCTCTCCCCCCTCTGATCCTCTCTCTCTCCCCCCTCCGATCCTCTCTCTCTCTCCCCCTCCAATCCTCTCTCTCTCTCCCTCCGATCTCTCTCTCTCCCCCTCCGATCCTCTCTCTCCCCTCCGATCCTTTCTCTCTCTCCCCTCCGATCCTCTCTCTCTCTCCCCCTCCGATCCTCTCTCTCTCCCCCCTCGATCCTCTCTCTTCCCCCTCCGATTCTCTCTCCTCTCCCCCCCTCCGATCTCTCTCTCTCCCCCTCCGATCCTCTCTCTCTGCCCCCTCCGATCCTCTCTCTCCCCCTCCGATCTCTCTCTCTCTCCCCCTCCGATCCTCTCCTCTCTCCCCACTCCGATCCTCTCTCTCTCCCCCTCGATCCTCTCTCTTCCCCCCTCCGATCCTCTCATCTCCCCCCTCCGATCCTCTCTCTCTCTCCCCCTCCGATCCTCTCTCTCTCCCCCCCTCCGATCCTCTCTCTCCCCCTCCGATCCTCTCTCTCTCTCCCCCTCCGATCCTTTCTCTCTCCCCCCTCCGATCCTCTCTCTCTCCCCCTCCGATCCTCTCTCTCAATTCAATTCAATTCAATTCAATCGCTTTATTGGCATGACAAGTTACATCTTATGTTGCCAAAGCATCGGAAAACATTCATAGTTGTTCACAAAAATATAGATCTATCCATACAGTGTATAAACAGATATATCCCTGAGTGTATAAATATACTTTCATATAATTTATATACACTCATTTCTTATATTTAGTGGTTGTCCCTCTGTTTATGGCAAGCTGTAACATAGTGTGCCGCTAGTGTTATACAATTTCTCTCTTCCCCCTAGTAGGTATGGGAGTTTTTGGTCGTCATTCAAATTTCTGAATTCCGGGCATATTTTTGTGAATTTGGGAAGAAATTCTCCCTTATGCCCTGATATTTTCTACAAGCTGTGAGGAAGTGCATCTCTGTCTCCACCACTCCCTGACTGCAGTGAGAGTATACCCTGTCCTCTCTTGGTAGCCGGGTCTGTCTGTGTCTACCTTTTTCGATCGCCAGGTTATGTTCACTAAGTCTGTACATTGTCAAAGTTTTTCTCAGTTTGCTATCCTTTACATGGTCAGGTAATCAGCCATGTTGTATTGTCTGTTTAGGGCCAAGTAGCAATTGAGTTTGCTTTGGGTTTTTGTTGTTTCTGCCCAATATGACAGATATTTTTCCTTTTGCTTAGCGACGATTGTGTTGGGTCGAATTCTTTGTGTTACGCTGTCACTGTCCTGGGGCTGGTTATTGTTAGTAGTGTTAGTAGTTACTTCACTTAGTCCCAGGACTAGTTGACTGAGGGTATTCTTCTTTATGGTCCTCTCTTGGCATTTCAGGGCTTTGTAATGATAGCATTGGGGGTTGCTCATTTCTAGGTGTTTCCAAAATTTGCTGGCTCTTTTTTGGATAGTGATTATTAATGGATATTGGCCTAGTTCTGCCCTGCATGCATTGTTTACGGTTTTCCTTTGAGTCCGGAGGATACTTTTACAGAATTCTGCATGTAGGATCTCAATTGGGTGTTTGTCCCATTTTGCAAATTCTTGTTGTGTTAGCGGTCCCCACACCTCACTGCCATAGAGTGCAATCGGTTCAATTACTGATTTGAAAATTTTGAGCCAAATGCTAATTGGGATTTCTATTTGGATTGATTTTTTAATGGCATAGAAAGCCCTTCTTGCTTTCTCTTTCAGTTCATTCACAGCCAGTTTGAAATTTCCCGTAGAACTGATTTTTAAGCCCAAGTATGTGTAGTTAGTGGTTTGTTCAATTTTGGTTGTTCCTAGTGTGAAATTTATTTTGGGTCCCTGATGTCTGGATCTTTGCTGGAACACAAGGACTTTGGTTTTTTGGGGATTTATTGTCAGGGCCCAAGTCTGGCAGTATGACTCCAGCAGATCCAGGTTCTGCTGTAGACCCTCCTTAGTTGGTGACAGCAGAACCAGGTTGTCTGCATAGAGGAGGAATTTAACCTTGGATTCATATAGGGTGAAGCCGGGTGCTGTAGATTGTTCAAGTAGTTTTGCCAATTCATTTATGTAAATATTAAAGAGTGTCGGTGAGATTGACGAGCCCTGCGTCACACCCCGCCCCTGTGGGAAGTATTTTGTTTGTTTGTCTCCAATTTTAACTGCACATTTGTTGTTTTATACATTGATTTAATTACATCATATATTTTTCCCCCTACCCCGCTTTCGATAAGTTTCAGGAATAAACCGTCATGCCAGATGGAGTCGAAAGCCTTCTGGAAATCTATAAAGCATGCGTAGATTTTGCTTTTGTTTTGATGAACGTGTTTGTCAATTAGGGTCTGTAGGGTGAAGATATGATCGGATGTTCTATAGTTTGGCAGGAATCCAATTTGGCTTTTACTCAAGACATTGTGCTCCTCAAGGAAGTTTATAAGTCTTTTGTTTGTGATGCTACAGAATACCTTGCCCAGGTTACTGTTTACACAGATGCCTCGATAGTTATTTGGGTCGACCTTGTCCCCACTTTTGTATATGGGCGTTATGAGTCCTTTGTTCCAGATATCAGGGAAGTAACCGACACTCAGAACCAAGTTGAAGAGTTTTAGGATAGCCAGTTTCATTTTATCGTCTGTGTATTTAATCATCTCGCTTAGTATGCCGTCTGCCCCACAAGCTTTTCCTGGTCGCAGGTCCTTGAGTTTTTCAAAAAGTTCTTTTTCTGTTATTATGGAGTCTAGCGGGTTTTGGTTATCTTTTATGGCCATTTCGAGCTTTTCCAGTTTTTTGCATATTTGGTGTTGCTCTGGCCTTAGCGTGTTTTTCTGGTATAATTTTTCAAAGTGGTTTTCCCATGTGTCTCCATTTTGAATGGCCAATTCGTCGTGTTGTTTTTTGTGTAATGTATTCCAGTTGTCCCAGAAACAATTGGAATCAATGGATTCCTCAATGGAGCTGAGTGTATTCTTAATATATTGCTCTTTTTTGGTTCTGAGTGTGTTTCTGTATTGTGTTAGTGTCTGACAATAAGTAAGGCGTAATTCCTCGTTTTCTAGATGTCTCTCTCTCTCCCCCTCCGATCCTCTCTCTCTCCCCCCTCCAATCCTCTGTCTCTCCTCTCTCTCTCTCCCCCTCCGATCCTCTCTCTCCCCGCTCCGATCTCCTCTCTCCCCCCCTCTGATCCTCTCTCTCTCTCCCCCTCCGATCCTCTCTCTCTCCCCCTCCAACCCCCTCTCTCTCCCCTCCAATCCTTTCTCTCTCCGATCCTCTCTCTCTCCCCCTCCGATCCTCTCTCTCTCCCCCCTCCAATCCTCTGTCTCTCCTCTCTCTCTCTCCCCCTCCGATCCTCTCTCTCCCCGCTCCGATCTCCTCTCTCACCCCCTCTGATCCTCTCTCTCTCCCCCTCCGATCCTCTCTCTCTCCCCTCCGATCCTCTCTCTCTCCCCCTCCAATCCTCTCTCTCTCCCCCTCCGATCCTCTCTCTCTCCCCCTCCGATCCTCTCTCTCTCCCCCTCCGATCCTCTCTCTCTCTCCCCCTCCGACCCTCTCTCTCTCTCCCCTCCGATCCTCTCTCTCTCCCCTCCGATCCTCTCTCTCTCCCCCTCCAATCCTCTCTCTCTCCCCCTCCGATCCTCTCTCTCTCCCCCTCCGATCCTCTCTCTCTCCCCCTCCGATCCTCTCTCTCTCTCCCCCTCCGACCCTCTCTCTCTCTCCCCTCCAATCCTCTCTCTCTCCCCCTCCGATCCTCTCTCTCTCTCCCCCTCCGACCCTCTCTCTCCCCTCCAATCCTCTCTCTCTCCCCCTCCGATCCTCTCTCTCTCCCCCTCCAATCCTCTCTCTCTCTCTCTCCCCCTCTGATCCTCTCTCTCTCCCCCCCTCCGATCCTCTCTCTCTCTCTCCCCTCCGATCCTCTCTCTCCCCCCTCCAATCCTCTCTCTCTCCCTCCGATCCTCTCTCTCCCCCTCCGATCCTCTCTCTCCCCCCTCCGATCCTCTCTCTCTCCCTCCGATCCTCTCTCTCCCCCTCCGATCCTCTCTCTCCCCCCTCCGATCCTCTCTCTCTCTCCCCCTCCGATCCTCTCTCTCTCCCCCTCCGATCCTCTCTCTCTCTCCCCCTCCGATCCTCTCTCTCTCCCCCTCCGATCCTCTCTCTCTCTCCCCCTCCGACCCTCTCTCTCTCTCCCCTCCAATCCTCTCTCTCTCCCCCTCCGATCCTCTCTCTCTCTCCCTCCGATCCTCTCTCTCTCTCCCCTCCAATCCTCTCTCTCACCCCCTCCGATCCTCTCTCTCTCTCCCTCCGATCCTCTCTCTCTCCCCCTCCGATCCTCTCTCTCCCCCCTCCGATCCTCTCTCTCTCCCCCTCCGATCCTCTCTCTCCCCCCTCCGATCCTCTCTCTCTCTCCCCCTCTGATCCTGTCTCTCTCCCCCTCTGACCCTCTCTCTCTCCCCCTCCGATCCTCTCTCTCCCCCCTCCGATCCTCTCTCTCTCCCCCCTCCAATCTGCTCTCTCTCCCCCTCCAATCCTCTCTCTCTCCCCCTCTGATCCTCTCTGTGGTGTATGTAACCTGTTCCACCTTAAGAGAACTACTTTAAGAGATGTACTACTTTCTCTTGGCTGCTGTATACTGTAATACCGGTGGTGACCACACCGGTATATAAGTGTTGTGTAAGGATTTGCTGGGCAGTTCAGCCCTGACCTCCGAATAGTAAAGACCTGTTAAAAGTTATTCTTGTTGTCTGTGTCAGTGATTGATCCTAAACATAACTGGGACACACAGACTCAACAGTGGTGACGAGGATGGGATCTTACCCTGCGGCAGTTTTACATCCAAGGCAGCTTCGTCCTCAGAACGGGCGTCGAGAAGAGGCATCCGCCCTCATCATCCTGCTGAGCACCATCGCACGGGAGGCATCGAGAACCCGGGTTAAAAAGAAAAAGAATTCTGACCACGAAGCCCTCCATCAGCGACAGGCAGTGATCATCCCTTCTACCACGGTGGTGGGTAAGCCGATCAGCGACACGAGCAGAAAGTCGGCCGCGTTGGCTGTGGAGTAGGGGAGGGAAAACGGAGGAATAAGGGTGGCGAGCTCGACCACGGCCGGTAGAAAGGGCCGGGCTGCAATCGAGGCCGAGAGGCGCAGCGACTGGGGCAGCTTAAGGCTCGAGAGCTGCGGAGAACTCAAACGCAGCCGGTGTACAGGACCGGGCTGCAAGCGGGGCTGCGAGGCAAAGCAGCGTCGGGGAGTTGAGAAGGTTAAGGCACGAAAGCCGCGGAGAATTCAAACGCAGCCGGTGTAAAGAACCGGGCTGCAAGCGGGGCTGCGAGGCAAAGCAGCGTCGGGGTGTGAGAACCGCTGGGGAGGCGAGAACGGCAGCAGCAAGGCAATCGCCATTGCAGCCAGCGGGGGAAGAAGGCAAATGCGGGAATCCGCCATTCTAGTCGGCGGGGGAAGAAGACGAGCGCGGGAAAGACCGCCAAGCGCGGGAAGCCGCCATTTTAGTAGGCGGGGGAAGAAGACAAGCGCGGGAAGCCGCCATTTTGAGAAAAAGAAAAATTAAAAAAAAAAAAAATTGCAAGGATGCCTAAACATTAATACCTTTGATAGCGATATCGAAGATTGGACCATGTATGTAGAATGCATGGAAGTGTATTGTAAAGCAAATAAGGTACCAAATGATGAGAAAGCACTAACCTTATTAAGCTCAATGGGTGCGAAAACATACGGGCTATTGAAGCACCTTCTATCACCAAATAAACCGGCGGATCAGACTTTCACGAATATTGTTACTGTCCTGAAAGATCATTTAAACCCCACGCCGCTGATGATAGCGGAACAATTTAAATTTTACAGAAGAATGCAGCTGAAAGACGAAAGCAACGCTGAATTTTTAATTGAACTGCATAAGCTAGCAAAGCACTGTCAGTTTGGAACAGGACTAGCAGATGCGTTGAGAGATAAATTTGTGTGTGGATTGTTAAAAGAAGGAACACAAAAGCGACTGCTTGAGGAGAATGAGCTTACGCTTGATAAAGCTGTCACTATTGCAGCATCGCACGAAACCGCAGCGAGAGGCACTGCGGAAATGCAGCTACGGTCACCGGAACTCAGCACCAATCAAATGGTCTTGAGTACAGTAAAATGTTATCGTTGTGGAAAGACAACGCACGATCAGAACCAGTGCTGGTTCAAAAATCAGGAATGCAGAAAATGTGGCAGGCTTGGTCACATAGCTAAAGTATGCCGGTCAGGAAAGAAGACCAGCAACAAAAAGTCACCGCAGGAAAAGTACAGAAAGGTACACAAGGTGACAGAGAACAGTTCAAACGAACAGAAGTCAGATTCAGACTCCAGCAGTAATGAACTGGGTAGTCTAAGAGTACACAATGTTGGTAAGGAAGCAGACCTCCAAACAATTTGGGTCACACTTCAGATAGCAGGAGTCCAAGTGAAGATGGAATTGGACACTGGATCGGCATTGACGGTCATGAATAAGAAAGATTACAAAAGGTTATTCCCACATATTCCCCTACGGGATACGGAGATTGTATTGAAAACATACACGGGGCAAAGAGTATACCCCATCGGGAAGATAGAGGTAAAGGTGGTCCACAAGGGCAAAGAAAGCCGAGGAATGGACTTATATGTGCTACCTGAGGGAGGTCCACCACTACTGGGACGGGAGTGGATTAGGAAAATGAATATGGACTGGCATTCCTTAAAAGCACTAACGGTAGATTCCGGTACAAAAGATGTCAAACCTAAACGATTGTCCAGAATATTGGATGATGCTAAAGAGGTGTTCCAACAGGGACTGGGAACACTGAGAGGAATTACGGCAAACATCAAGGTTGAAGAACATGCAAACCCGAAATTTTTCAAAGCCAGACCGGTACCTTATGCAATACGACCTGCTGTGGAAGCTGAGCTGGAAGGGCTAGAACGTTCAGGAGTACTGTCTAAGGTAGACTGGAGTGAGTGGGCCACGCCCATTGTCCCCGTCATGAAGCGTTCATCGAGCAACAAGCCGGGGGAACCGGAGAAGGTTCGCATCTGTGGAGATTTCAAGATCACTGTTAATCCGGTGCTTCACACGGTGCAGTATCCGCTTCCGCGGATTGAGGATATCTTTGCTTCGTTGTCTGGCGGGAAACACTTCACCAAGATAGACCTGGCGCAGGCGTACTTACAGATGGAAGTTGAGGAAGAGTCACGCCAGTATCTCACGATCAACGCGCATAGAGGCTTGTACCGGTATAATAGACTGGTTTTTGGAGTGGCATCGGCTCCGGCAATTTGGCAGAGGGCCATGGAGCAGGTATTACAGGGAATTCCAGGTACACAATGTTACCTGGACGATATTCTGATTACAGGAGATGATGACGAGGAACACCTTGCAAACTTGGAACTGGTGCTCACCAGATTGAAAGAATATGGTCTTCGAGTTAATCGCCAGAAATGTGAATTCTTTCAGAAGCGGATCTCGTACTGTGGTCATGTCATTGACCAGGAGGGGCTTCATAAGTCTCCTGACAAGATCGAAGCTGTTGTGAAGGCTCCCGCTCCGGATAATGTATCCCAATTGAGGTCGTTTCTAGGGTTGATTAACTATTACCATAAGTTTCTGCCAAATTTATCCACGGTGCTGCACCCGCTGAACGCTCTTTTGCAGAAGGGAGTACCATGGAAGTGGAGTGAGGACTGTAAGAGGGCCTTTCGCGAAAGCAAGGCATTGATCACCTCAGAGGAAGTGTTGGCTCACTTCAACCCAACGCTGCCTATTCGTTTGGCTTGTGATGCTTCTCCATATGGTATTGGGGCAGTACTCTCACACAAGTTGCCAAATGGCCAGGAGAGGCCAGTTGCGTTCGCATCCAGATCATTGACCTCCGCTGAGTGCAACTATGCTCAGATAGATAGGGAGGCTCTCAGCCTTGTGTGGGGAGTAAAGAAGTTTAATCATTACCTGCAGGGCCAAAAGTTTACGCTTCTGACAGACCACCAGCCGTTGGTATCCATTTTTAACCCTAAGAAGGGTGTTTCGGTGATGACAGCACAGAGACTCCAGAGATGGTCCCTTTTCCTAGGGGCACATCAATATCAGATAGAATTCAAAGGTACAAAGCAGCATGGTAATGCTGATGGGCTGTCGCGCCTGCCACTACCTACAGAGGAGGAGGCACCAACGGTTGACCCTGTTGAGTTATTTCATTCGACCATCATCGAATGTTTACCAGTCACCAATGCAAGTATTGAAAGAGAAACCAGGAATGACCCGACACTGTCCAGGGTCTACGAAGTGACAGTGAAGGGATGGCCAGCACATGGTGATCCACTGTTACCGGCATTCTCAGCAAGACGAGAACAGCTGTCCATCTGTCAAGGAACATTGATGTATGGAACAAGGGTGATTATTCCTCCTAAGTTAAGAGAGAGCGTTCTAAAGGAACTGCATGAAGGTCATCTGGGGGGAGTCAAGATGAAAAGCCTTGCTAGGGCTTATGTGTGGTGGCCGGGTATCGACCAACAGATAGAGGAGCTGACGAAAAGCTGCTCAGGGTGCCAAAAAGTGCAAAATGCACCTCCGATTGCACCGCTGCATCCATGGGAATGGCCTTCAACCCCATGGCAACGTGTACATATTGACTTTGCTGGTCCTTTCATGGACTCCATGTTTTTAATTGCGGTGGACGCACATTCAAAATGGCCAGAAGTGATTAAGATGACTACCGCTACCTCGGAAAAGACGATCGCGGTGTTAAGAACGATATTTGCAAGAAATGGATTGCCAGAACAAATATGTTCAGACAACGGACCACAGTTCGTGTCAGAAGAATTCCAGAGATTCATGAAGAAGAATGGGGTGAAACATTATACCTCTGCCCCATATCATCCGGCGACAAACGGGTTGGCCGAGAGATTTGTCCAAACATTCAAAAAGGCAATAAAGGCCATGAACGATGATCAGATTCCGCTACAGCACAAGGTGGATGATACGCTTATCAATTACTTCATAAAAGGTGATGAGTCGAAGAAGAGATGATGAGTCGAAAGAAGAGATGAATAAGGCTTTTATTAGCTAAGAAGAGACCATGCTTCTTCGTGAGTGACTGAACAAGTCTGAACGAAACCCACACAGTGGTGGGTGGAGTCAGCTGAGGCATGCCTCCATACACAGCGCCACCCAGAGGTGGCAATATACAATACAGTGGTTTACCACATTCACCCCTTGTTTAATGTGAAGTCCGGCGGGGTGAAGGGTACTACAAGTTAAGTCTATCAGGAGGCCTTGTCTGACGTCCTGATCGTCGTGGTGGCGGCGGTGGTGTTGCAGCATCCGACGTCGGGTCTGGTGTCTGGGTGGTTGGCGAAGATTCCTGGGGCTTTGGCATGCCGTCTGCAGGGGTTGGGTTGGGAGGGGTGGTGGGGGATAACAGTGGTAAGGGGGATAACGGTGGTAAGGGGGATAACGGTGGTAATTCAGGGGTACCCGAGGGTGCGAGATCTCGTATGGAGACCGTGTCCTCCCGCCCGTCTGGGTATGTCACCCAGGCATACTGGGGGTTGGCGTGTAGGAGGTGCACCCGCTCGACCAGGGGGTCCGTTTTATGCGTCCTCACGTGCCTCCGCAGTAGGACGGGCCCAGGAGAAGTCAACCATGCCGGTAGCGAGGTTCCCGATGTAGACTTCCGGGGGAAAACGAACATTTTCTCATGAGGGGTCGCATTAGTGGCAGTACAAAGCAGTGACCGAATGGAGTGAAGCGCTGCAGGGAGGACCTCCTGCCAGCGGGAGGTCGGAAGGCCCTTAGATTTTAGTGCTAAGAGGACTGCCTTCCAAACCGTCGCGTTCTCCCTTTCCACCTGGCCGTTCCCCCGGGGGTTGTAACTGGTGGTCCTGCTCGTGGCGATACCTCTTGTTAGCAGGTACTGCCGAAGTTCGTCGCTCATGAACGATGAGCCCCTGTCGCTATGTATATAGCTGGGGAACCCGAACAGAGCGAAGATGTCATTCAGACACTTGATGACCGTGGTACTGGTCATGTCTGGGCAAGGGATGGCAAAGGGGAAACGGGAGTACTCATCAACTATGTTGAGGAAGTACACATTGCGGTCAGCGGAGGGGAGGGGCCCTTTAAAATCGACGCTCAGGCGTTCGAAGGGGCGGGTGGCCTTGATCAGGCTTGCTCTGTCCGGCCTATAGAAGTGCCGTTTGCACTCGGCGCAGATTTGGCAGCTCTTGGTCATGGTCCTGACCTCCTCGATGGAGTAGGGCAGGTTACGGGATTTGATAAAATGGAAAAACCTGGTGACCCCCGGGTGGCAGAGGTCATTGTGGAGGGACTGCAGCCTATCACTCTGCGCGTTGGCGCATGTACCACGTGATAGGGCATCTGGGGGCTCATTGAGTTTCCCTGGCCGATACAAGATATCATAATTGTAGGTGGAGAGTTCGATTCTCCACCTCAAGATCTTGTCGTTCTTGATTTTACCCCTCTGCTTATTATTAAACATAAAAGCTACTGAACGCTGGTCAGTGAGCAGGGTAAATCGTTTCCCGGCCAGGTAATGCCTCCAGTGACGCACCGCTTCTACAATAGCCTGGGCCTCCTTTTCGACGGAGGAGTGTCTCGTCTCGGGGCCCTGGAGGGTCCTTGAGAAAAAGGCCACGGGTCTGCCCGCCTGGTTAAGGGTCGCGGCTAGGGCGAAGTCGGAGGCATCGCTCTCCACTTGGAAGGGGATGGACTCATCCACCGCGTGCATTGCGGCCTTCGCGATATCGTTCTTAATAAGAGTGAAGGCTGCACACGCCTCTGGTGTCAGGGGGAAGGAGGTGGCTTTGATGAGGGGCCTGGCTTTGTCTGCATAGAGGGGCACCCACTGGGCGTAGTAGGAGAAAAACCCCAGGCATCTCTTCAGTGCTTTTTGGCAGTGGGGAAGGGGTAGCTCCATTAGGGGGCGCATTCTGTCGGGGTCGGGCCCGATGACTCCGTTCTCCACCACGCAGCCGAGGATGGCCAGGCGCTTGGTGTGAAACATACATTTTTCCTTATTGTACGTTAGGTTCAGCCGTTGGGCCGTACGGAGGAAATTTGCTAGATTAACGTCGTGGTCCTGCTGGTCGTGGCCGCAGATGGTGACGTTATCCAAATAGGGGAAGGTTGCCCGCAGCGCGTTCTGGTCAACCATTTGGTCCATCTCCCTTTGGAAGACCGAAACCCCGTTGGTGACGCCGAAGGGGACCCTAAGGAAGTGGTAGAGGCGGCCGTTTGCCTCGAAGGCAGTATACTGGCGGTCCTCATGGCGGATGGGCAGCTGGTGGTACGCTGACTTAAGGTCGATGGTGGAGAATACTTTGTATTGCGCAATCTGATTGACCATATCAGATATGCGAGGGAGGGGGTACGCGTCCAGCTGGGTGTACCGGTTTATGGTTTGGCTGTAGTCGATTACCATGCGGCGTTTTGCAGTGGTTTTAACGACTACAACCTGGGCTCGCCAGGGGCTAGTGCTACCTTCGATAATGCCCTCCTTCAAGAGCCGCTCCACCTCAGAGCTGATAAAAGCTCTGTCCCCGGCACTGTACCGCCTGCTTTTGGTAGCGATGGGTTTACAGTCGCGGGTGAGGTTAGCGAACAGGGGAGGGGGGGGGACTTTTAATGTGGAAAGGCTGCAGGTGGTTTGCAGCGGGCGATTTAAAAGTTGTTGGTTGCAGACTGTGAGTGGGGGGAGGGGTCCACCGTATGCTAGTGTGACACTCTTAAGGTGGCACTGAAAATCCAACCCTAGCAGGACGGCAGCGCAAAGACGGGGCAGGACTAGCAGTTTAAATTTTTGATATTCAGTGCCCCCTACTGACAGGGTCACCACACAGTAGCCGCTGATGTCCATTGACTGGGACTTGGACGCCATAGAAATGCGATGGTGCGTTGGCAGAATCGTGAGGGAGTGGCTACGTACCGTGTCGGGGTGGACGAAACTCTCTGTGCTCCCGCTGTCGATCAGGCAACTGGTGGCGCGGCCGTTTACCGCGATATCCATCATGGAGCTGGATAGATGGTGAGGGTGGCCTTGATCCAGCGTCACGGAGGCCAGTATGTGGCTTAGTGAGCCACTATAGTCATCCGCCGAGACGGTGGTCGGTTCCGGTGACGAAATGGCGGTTGAGTGCGTTGGATACGATGGCGGCGGATGCCATGCGGCCGGGGGTACACAAAATGGCGGATAAGATGGCTGCTCCCACGGCCCGCACGCTGCGCTGCTGGCTGGCTTCCCCTTGCAGGCGTTAGCGTAATGGCCTTTCTTCCCGCAGCCCGAGCAGGTAGCTGTCTTAGCTGGGCAGTGCGCTCTGGGATGTTTTAACTGGCCACAGAAATAGCATTTTTGGGCCTGGTTACTGGGCATCGAAGCAGTTCTTACCGGAGGCTGCTGTCTCGGTTGGGTCGCTGCAGCGGTTGGTGCCGGGGGCGGCGGTCCCGTGTCCCACGGTTTCGATTGCCATGTCTCGGCGCCGTTACGGGGGTATGCCTCGAGGTTTCGGTGGGCCTCCTCTAACGAGAGCGCAAGGGCAATGGCCGTCTTCAGGTCGGGTTCCTTGCTTTCTAGCAGTCTCTGCCGGGTGTGGTCTGACTGGAGGCCCCTGACGAAGGCATCACAGGCGAGTCCCTGCGCGTGCTCCACAGCCGTTACCGCTTTACAATCGCAGTCTCTGCAGAGTGCCAGTAGCGCCCGTGCAAATGCCCCTACCGATTCTCCCGGTTGCTGCCTGCGGGATCCCAAGAGGTGTCGGGCATAAATTGTGTTCACTGGGCGCGTATATTGCCCTTTTAGTAGCTCGAGGGCCGCCACGTACGTATTAGAGTCCCGGATTAGCATATATACTTGATGGCTCACCTGGGCGGTCAAAATTTTCAGTTTGTGATCCTCCTCTGTAACCTGTGAGATTGCGAGGAAGGATTCAAAGCAGCTCAGCCAGTGTTCAAACTTGGCTGATGCACCCACATCTTGAGGGTCGAGGTCCAGGCGTGGTGGTCTGAGGGCTCTCAGCAATGTCTGCTGTATCCGTTGCTGTTGTTGCTCCTCAGGTGTCGCCATTTAACTTTTAGCTAATAAAATTGATACGCTTATCAATTACTTCATAAAAGGTGATGAGTCGAAGAAGAGATGATGAGTCGAAAGAAGAGATGAATAAGGCTTTTATTAGCTAAGAAGAGACCATGCTTCTTCGTGAGTGACTGAACAAGTCTGAACGAAACCCACACAGTGGTGGGTGGAGTCAGCTGAGGCATGCCTCCATACACAGCGCCACCCAGAGGTGGCAATATACAATACAGTGGTTTACCACAGTGGACAATTTCCTAATGGCATATCGAAACGCCACCCATGCAGTGACAAACCAAAGTCCTGCCATGATGTTCTATAACAGGAGGTTGCGGTCCAGGTTGGACTTGTTAAAACCAAATGTGCGGGGGGAAGTTGAAAACAAACAGTTCCAGCATATAAATAACAAGACCACTCGGAGTTTCGAAATAGGACAACCAGTGTTAGCCCGGGATTATAAAAACGAGAAATGGCAATCTGGAACAATTCGGGCCAGACAAGGACCCCTGATGTACACGGTAGATGTTGGTGAAAATGTAATACGGCGTCATGCTGACCAACTGGTAGAATCGAGAACAAGGGTCGAACCCATGGTTGCGACAGAGACAACCGTGGAAGAAGTTAGTGAACCTGAAGCATCTACCTCAGAAGTGAATGTACCTGATGATGATGTCCAATCCATAAGAGACCAACTAGATGAGTCACCCCAACAACAAGAATCAGAGACCCCTGAAAGGCGCTATCCAACTCGAATCAGGAGGCCTCCTCAGAGACTGAATCTTTGAACTGTTTTGCATGAAGTTGTATATATGTTATTATGTTATGTTAAATGGGGATATAACTGTTAAGCTAAAAAGGGAGGATTGTGGTGTATGTAACCTGTTCCACCTTAAGAGAACTACTTTAAGAGATGTACTACTTTCTCTTGGCTGCTGTATACTGTAATACCGGTGGTGACCACACTGGTATATAAGTGCTGTGTAAGGATTTGCTGGGCAGTTCAGCCCTGACCTCCGAATAGTAAAGACCTGTTAAAAGTTATTCTTGTTGTCTGTGTCAGTGATTGATCCTAAACATAACTGGGACACACAGACTCAACACGCTCTCTCCCCCTCCGATCCTCTCTCTCTCCCCCTCCGATCCTCTCTCTCCCCCCTCCGATCCTCTCTCTCTCTCTCCCTCCGATCCTCTCTCTCTCCCCCTCTGATCCTCTCTCTCGCCCCCTCTGATCCTCTCTCTCTCCCCCTCCGATCCTCTCTCTCCCCCCTCCGATCCTTTCTCTCTCTCCCCCTCCGATCCTCTCCCTCTCCCCCCTCCAATCTGCTCTCTCTCCCCCCTCCAATCCTCTCTCTCTCCCCCTCTGATCCTTTCTCTCTCTCCCCCTCCAATCCTCTCTCTCTCCCCTCCGATCCTCTCTCTCTCCCCCTCCGATCCTCTCTCTCTCCCCCTCCGATCCTCTCTCTCTCCCCCCTCCGATCCTCTCTCTCCCCCCTCCAATCCTCTCTCTCTCCCCCTCCGATCCTCTCTCTCTCCCCCTCCAATCCTCTCTCTCTCCCCCTCCGATCCTTTCTCTCCCCCTCCGATCCTCTCTCTCTCCCCCTCCGATCCTTTCTCTCCCCCTCCGATCCTCTCTCTCTCTCCCCCTCCGATCCTCTCTCTCTCCCCCCTCCGATCCTTTCTCTCCCCCCCCGATCCTCTCTCTCTCCCCCCTCCGATCCTTTCTCTCCCCCCCGATCCTCTCTCTCTCCCCCTCCGATCCTCTCTCTCGCCCCCCTCCAATCCTCTCTCTCTCCCCCCTCCGATCCTCTCTCTCGCCCCCCTCCAATCCTCTCTCTCTCCCGCCTCCGATCCTTTCTCTCCCCCCTCCGATCCTCTCTCTCTCCCCCTCCAATCCTCTCTCTCTCCCCCCCGATCCTTTCTCTCTCTCCCCCCCGATCCTCTCTCTCTCCCCCCCCGATCCTCTCTCTCTCCCCCCTCCGATCCTCTCTCTCCCCCTCCGATCCTCTCTCTCTCCCCCTCCGATCCTCTCTCTCTCCCCCCCGATCCTCTCTCTCTCCCCCTCCGATCCTCTCTCTCTCCCCCTCCGATCCTCTCTCTCTCCCCCCCGATCCTCTCTCTCTCCCCCCCGATCCTTTCTCTCTCTCCCCCCCGATCCTTTCTCTCTCTCCCCCTCCAATCCTCTCTCTCCCCCCTCCGATCCTCTCTCTCTCCCCCTCCAATCCTCTCTCTCTCCCCCTCCCATCCTCTCTCTCTCTCTCCCCCCCGATCCTTTCTCTCTCTCCCCCTCCCATCCTCTCTCTCTCTCTCCCCCCCGATCCTTTCTCTCTCTCCCCCTCCGATCCTTTCTCTCTCTCTCCCTCCGATCCTCTCTCTCTCCCCCCTCCAATCCTCTCTCTCTCCCCCTCCAATCCTCTCTCTCTCCCCCTCCGATCTGCTCTCTCTCCCGCTCTCCGATTTTCCCACTCCGATAAATGCTGGCCTTGCCAGCGACGCCCACAACCCATTATTGAATAATAAAAAAATTTTGACTACACTTCAAAAGTACTTCCCTGCCTGTGAAGTGCTTTGGGATGTCCTGAGGTCATGACATGCGCTGTTTAAATGCGAGTTCTTTTTTTCTTTTTCCCAGACTCAGCTCCCATTACTCTGTAAATCTCTGAGGAAAACAGTGGCACAATTCTAAAACAAGCGAAGAGAAACGTGTGTTCTTGTTTCCACAAGTGAGCAGGATTATGTAGCATTACCCATGCTGCACTTGTGTTTTTTTCCTGTCAGTAATCTCCAGCCCCACAACCCTCCGAGATCTCGGCGCTCCTCCAATTCTGGCCTCTTACCCATCCCCGATTTCCTTCGCTCCACCATTGGTGGCCGTGCCTTCTGTTGCCTGGGCCCTAAGCTCTGGAATTCCCTGCCTCAACCTCTCCGCCTCTTTGCCCCTCTCTCCTCCTTTAAGACGCTCCTTAAAACCTACCTCTTTGACCAAGCTTTTGGTCACCTGTCCTAAGATCTCCTTATGTGGATCGGTGACAAATTTTGTTTGATAATCGCTCCTGGGAAGCGCCTTGGGACATTTTACTGCATTAAAGGCGCTCTATCAATGCAAGTTGTTGTTGTTGCTGCTGTGGACTTGTACTACAGACCATTTCGCATTGCCCTGATTGGAGCCACGGTGCGGGTCAAAGACCAAATCACAGTGGACTCGAGTGCTCAGGAAACCACGAGCCGGCCCCTCCAATGGAGGAAGAGTAAACTTCGACTGCCATTCACAGAATCACAGAAACCCCACAGTGCAGATAGAGGCCATTTCGGCCCATCGAGCCTGCACCGACACACATCCCACCCGATCCCCGTAACCCCTACACCAACACATATCCCACCCTACCTCCGTAACCCCACACATTTTAATCCCCCTAACACTAAGGGTCAATTTATCATAGCCAATCAACCTAACCTGCACATCTTTGGACTGTGGGAGGAAACCGGAGCACCCGGAGGAAACCCACGCAAACACGGGGAGAATGTGCAAACTCCACACAGACAGTCACCCGAGGCCGGATTCGAACCCGGGTCCCTGGCGCTGTGAGGCAACAGTGCTAACCACTATGCCACCATGCTGCCCATTGTACAATGACAACGCCCATCTCATCCTGTGAGTACCTGACACCCAACTCTCTCAACTCAAACTAACCCTGGGCAGGAGACAGCGACAGTGTAAATGAAAACATCTCTCCTATCGCAAATCGGGCAACCACACCCCCCGCCGCCGTGTGCAATTACCAGAGTGACTCTGCAGCTCTGGAATTCTCGTTGACAAAAGACGGGCGTTGGAGAGCTAGTCTACCCACACTTTCCAGATGCCTCCCCGGAGGTCCTAGTGGTGGAAGTCAGCACAACGAGGGAGCAGCTGTTCTTCAGAAGCCGTGAGAGCTTCCCCTAAGCCACAACGAACCAGGCCTGAACAGAGGTGACTGAGAGGCTCACTGTCGCCAGCACCACCCCCATGACCTGAGCTCAGTGTCGTAAAAGGTTCAATGACCTCACAAGGACAGCGAGGGCGAGTACAGCTTTTCACCTCTCTACCTCTCTCAACAGCACCAACCAACAATCCTCATTCCTCCCCCACCAACCTCAACGATTCCCTCCTCTCCATCACAGTTTTCAACATCCAATCACAAGGGTACATTGCATCACCGCTCTTTCTTATTCCAATCACACTCACCTCTTCCTTTCCTCTCTTCACACCACACACTACCACCATTCTCTTCTCACATACGAGTTCTTTACGCAACAAATGGTTAAGATTTGGAATGCCAAAACAAATGGCTGTGACGTGCCTGAACGACTATCGACCTGTCGCACTCACACCCATCATAATGAAGTGTTTCGAGAGACTGGTCCTGGCTCACATCAAAGCCAGTGTTCCCGCCTCTCTTGACCAACACCAGTTTGCCTATCGTGCAAACAGATCAACGGAGGATGCAATCACAACTGCTCTACACTCTGCACTGAATCACTTAGATGGTAAAGAGACCTACATCAGAATGCTGTTCGTAGACTACAGCTCAGCATTCAACACTATCGTCCCCAACAAGCTGGCCACCAAACTCCACACTCTTGGCCTGAACACTTCCCTCTGCAACTGAACCCTGGACTTCCTAACAAACAGACCCCAGTCTGTCAAATTAGGTAACCACACCTCCCCCCCACCTGACCCTGAACACGGGGGCCCCACAAGGATGTGTGCTGAGCCCCCTCCTCTACTCCCTCTTCACCCACGACTGTGTGGCTGTTAATGGTTCCAACACCATCATCAAGTTTGCGGATGATACCACGGTAGTAGGCCAGATCACCAACAACGATGAGTCAGCCTACAGGGAGGAGGTCCAGCATCTCGTGAAGTGGTGCGCCGATAACAACCTGGCCCTTAACATCAAGAAAACCAAAGAAATCATTGTGGACTTCAGGAAGTCTAAAGGCGGAAGTCACACCCCCATCCACATCAATGGGGCTGTGGTGGAAAGGGTGGACAGCTTTAAGTTCCTCAGAGTCCACATCACGGAAGACCTCTCCTGGTCCCTCAATACCTCCTCTCTGGTGAAGAAGGCCCAGCAGCGCCTATATTTCCTGAGGAGGCTGAAGGGATGTAACCTGTCACCCCTGATCCTCTCTAACTTTTACCGCTGCACAATAGAGAGCATCCTGACGAACTGTATCACAGTATGGTATGGCAGCTGTAGCTACTATGACCGGAAAGCCCTGCAGCGCGTAGTCAAAACTGCCCAACGCATTACCGGCACCCGGCTACCGACCATAGAGCACATATACCAGAAACGCTGTTTACAGAGGTCACGGTCCATCATCAAAGACCCTACCCACCCTGTTATGTTCATTAATAACTAGACATTCTTATTATGAACACAGCTAGCTTCTAGCTAGTTATTTATTCAGTACACATTCTCTAGGTACAGTATCTGTAGAGGCTTCCATGTGTGCTCCTGTGTGCAGGCTGCCATCTTGACTGTTGCCTTCTGGGTAGCCTAGTGCCTCATGGGTAATGTAGTCTTAAACATACAGCTCTACACAGCTCCACCTAGTGTCCACTATAGAATGACATGCTATTGATCACTACATCCCCCTTTCTTTGAGGTTTAACAAAATCAATATCAATCAACTTTCAAGAAAACAATAAAGATAATATCAGTAACACTTTTGTTAGTGCTCTATAAACATAAACATTTTCAAAACAGTCAACACATTTTCAAAGCTTTACATTGTACTCAAAGATTAAGTCTATCAGGCTCTTTTACTTCACGTGTGGATCTTCTCAACACGGGTAAGTCTGATGTGTCTTCATGAGATTGTTCTGGCGGTGAATGACAAGATGCAGTTGTGGCATTGTCATCAATCTGGTCTTGAATAGTCTCTTGTGTTTTTAGGAGGGAACGGCGGTTCCTCCTGAGAATCTGTCCTTCCTCGGTTCTAACAGTGTATGACCTTGGTCCTACTTCCTCAAGAACTGTAGCTTTCCTGTTCCATGCATGTGGATCCTCAATCCTGACAACATCATCCTTTGTCAATGGTTTTAGAGTTTTGGATTTCTGTTTCAGCTTTAACAGTTGAAGTCTCTGTCTCAGTTCTTCACTTTGCTGTTCTTTTGCACAGCAGGGTAGCGTGGTGCACAACTTGCGACCCATTAGTAGTTCAGCAGGTGAAGAACCACAGTCTAAAGGTGAGGCTCGGTAGCTCAGCAGGGCGAGATAAGGATCAGGCTTGCTTTCTGTCGCTTTCTTCAGTAGCTGCTTGAGAACTTGAATACCTTTCTCTGCCTTACCATTTGACTGAGCATACAAAGGACTGGATGTGATGTGCTGAAATTCATAATGTGCTGCAAACTGTTGCCACTCCTTACAGTTGAAGCACGGACCATTGTCGCTAACGGCAATCCTGGGAATTCCATGTCTGGCGAAGATGGATTTCACATGCATTATGACACTGCTTGCTGTGGTGCTTGAGAGCAGCGCCATCTCAGGATAGTTAGAATAGTAGTCAATCACTATTAGATAGTCTTTACCATTTAAATGAAAAAGGTCCATACCAACCTTTTGCCATGCTGATGTTGGTATGTCA
>NW_028225184.1:8000118-8022865 GCF_052327205.1 Somniosus microcephalus
AGGGAGAGGAGGGACAGGTGAGGGAGAGGAGGGACAGGTGAGGGAGAGGAGGAACAGGTGAGGGAGAGGAGGGACTGGTGAGGGAGAGGAGGGACAGGTGAGGGAGAATAGGGACAGGTGAGGGAGAGGAGGACTGGTGAGGGAGAGGAGGGACAGGTGAGGGAGAGGAGGAACAGGTGAGGGAGAGGAGGGACTGGTGAGGGAGAGGAGGGACAGGGGAGGGAGAGGAGGGGCAGGTGAGGGAGAGGAGGACAGGTGATGGAGTGGAGGGACAGGTGAGGGAGTGGAGGTACAGGTGTGGGAGAGGAGGACAGGTGAGGAGGGAGGGAGTGAGGAGACAGGTGAGAGAGAGAGGAGGACAGGTGAGAGAGAGTGGGGAACAGGTGAGAGGAGGGGGACGGGAGAGGTGAGGGAGAGGAGGGACAGGTGAGAGGGAGGGGACAGTGTGAGGAGGAGGAGGAGGACAGGTGAGGGAGAGGAGGGACTGGTGAGGGAGAGGAGGGACTGGTGAGGGAGAGGAGGGACATGTGAGGGAGGTGAGGGCAGGTGAGGGAGAGGAAGCGACAGGTGAGGGAGAGGACAGGTGAGGGAGAGGAGGGACAGGAGAGGAGGGACAGGTGAGGGAAGAGGAGAGACCTGAGGGAGAGAGGAGGAAAGCTGAGAGAGAGGAGGACAGGTGAGGGAGAGGAGGGATATTTGAGGGAGAGGAGGGACAGGTGAGGGAGAGGAGGGACAGGTGAGGGAGAAGAGGGACAGGTGAGGGAGAGGAGGGACTGGTGAGGGAGAGGGGGAACAGGTGAGGGAGAGGGGGAACAGGTGAGGGAGAGGAGGGACAGGAGAGAGGGACAGAGGTGAGGGAGAGGAGGGACAGGTGAGGGAGATGAGGACAGGTGAGGGTGAGGGGGACAGGTGATGGAGAGGAGGGACAGGTGAGGGAGAGGAAGGCAGGTGAGGGAGAGGAGGGCAGGTGAGAGAGAGGAGGGGCAGGTGAGGGGGAGGAGGGACAGGTGAGGGAGAGGAGGGATAGGTGAGGGGGGCTAGGAGGACAGGTGAGGAGAGAGGGACAGGTGACAGTGAGGGAGGGACAGATGAGGGAGAGCAGAGACCTGAGGGAGAGGAGGACAGGTGAGGGAGAGAGGGGACAGGAGAGGGAGAGGTGGAACAGGTGAGGAAGAGGAGGGACAGGTGAGGGAGAGGAGGGACAGGTGAGGGAGAGGAGGGACAGGTGAGAGAGAGGAGGAACAGGTGAGGGAGAGGAGGACAGGTGAGAGAGAGGCGGGACAGGTGAGGGAGAGGAGGGAGAGGTGAGGGAGAGGAGGGGACAGGTGAGGGAGAGCAGGGACAGGTGAGGAGAGGAGGAGAGGTGAGGGAGAGGAGGGACAGGTGAGGGAGATGAGGAATAGGTGATGGAGAGGAGGGACAGGTGAGGGAGAGGAGGGCAGGTGAGGGAGAGGAGGGACAGGTGAGGGAGAGGAGGGACAGGTGAGGGAGAGGAGGGCAGGTGAGGGAGAGGAGGACAGGTGAGGGAGAGGAGGGACAGGTGAGGGAGAGGAGGAACAGGTAAGGGAGAGGAGGGACAGGTGAGGTAGAGGAGGGACAGGTGAGGGAGAGGAGGAACAGGTGAGGGAGAGGAGGGACTGCTGAGGGAGAGGAGGGACAGGTGAGTGAGAGTAGGGACAGGTGAGGGAGAGGAGGACTGGTGAGGGAGAGGAGGGACAGGTGAGGGAGAGGAGGAGCAGGTGAGGGAGAGGAGGGACTGGTGAGGGAGAGGAGGGACAGGTGAGGGAGAGGAGGGACAGGGGAGGGAGAGGAGGGACAGGTGAGGGAGAGGAGGACAGGTAAGGGAGAGGAGGGACAGGTGAGGGAGAGGAGGTACAGGTGTGGGAGAGGAGGACAGGTGAGGGAGAGGGGAACAGGTGAGAGTGTGGGGGAACAGGTGAGGGAGAGGAGCGACAGGTGAGGGAGAGGAGGGACAGGTGATGCGGAGGAGGGACAGGTGAGGGAGAGGAGGACAGGTGAGGGAGAGGAGGGTCTGGTGAGGGAGAGGAGGGACAGGTGAGGGAGGGGAGGGACAGGTGAGGGAGAGGAGCGGCAGGTGAGGGAGAGGAGGACAGGTGAGGGAGATGAGGGACAGGAGAGGAGGGACAGGTGAGGAAGAGGAGAGACCTGAGGGAGAGGAGGAAAGCTGAGAGAGTGGAGGAGAGGTGAGAGAGAGGAGGGATAGGTGAGGGAGAGGAGGACAGGTGAGAGAGAGGGGGACAGGTGAGAGAGTGGGGGAACAGGTGAGGGAGAGGAGGGACAGGTGAGGAAGAGGAGGGACAGGTGATGTGGAGGAGGGACAGGTGAGGGAGAGGAGGACAGGTGAGGGAGAGGAGGGACTGGTGAGGGAGAGGAGGGACATGTGAGGGAGGTGAGGGCAGGTGAGGGAGAGGAGCGACAGGTGAGGGAGAGGAGGACAGGTGAGGGAGAGGAGGGACAGGAGAGGAGGGCAGGTGAGGAAGAGGAGAGACCTGAGGGAGAGGAGGAAAGCTGAGAGAGAGGAGGACAGGTGAGGGAGAGGAGGGATATGTGAGGGAGAGGAGGGACAGGTGAGGGAGAGGAGGGACAGGTGAGGGAGAGGAGGGACAGGTGAGGGAGAGGAGGGACAGGTGAGGGAGAGGAGGACAGGTGAGGGAGAGGAGGGACAGGTGAGGGAGAGGAGGAACAGGTGAGGGAGAGGAGGGACAGGTGAGGGAGAGGAGGGCAGGTGAGGGAGAGGAGGGACAGGTGAGGGAGAGGAGGACAGGTGAGGGAGAGGAGGGACAGGTGAGTGAGAGGAGGACAGGTGAGAGAGAGTGGGACAGGTGAGAGAGTGGGGGAACAGGTGAGGGAGGGGAGGGACAGGTGAGGGAGAGGAGGGACAGGTGATGTGGAGGAGAGACAGGTGAGGGAGAGGAGGACAGGTGAGGGAGAGGAGGGACTGGTGAGGGAGAGGAGGGACATGTGAGGGAGGTGAGGGCAGGTGAGGGAGAGGAGCGACAGGTGAGGGAGAGGAGGACAGGTGAGGGAGAGGAGGGACAGGAGAGGAGGGACAGGTGAGGAAGAGGAGAGATCTGAGGGAGAGGAGGAAAGCTGAGAGAGAGGAGGACAGGTGAGGGAGAGGAGGGATATTTGAGGGAGAGGAGGGACAGGTGAGGGAGAGGAGGGACAGGTGAGGGAGAAGAGGGACAGGTGAGGGAGAGGAGGGACTGGTGAGGGAGAGGGGGAACAGGTGAGGGAGAGGGGGAACAGGTGAGGGAGAGGAGGGACAGGTGAGGGAGAGGAGGGACAGGTGAGGGAGAGGAGGGACAGGTGAGGGAGATGAGGACAGGTGAGGGTGAGGGGGACAGGTGATGGAGAGGAGGGACAGGTGAGGGAGAGGAAGGCAGGTGAGGGAGAGGAGGGCAGGTGAGAGAGGAGGGGCAGGTGAGGGGGAGGAGGGACAGGTGAGGGAGAGGAGGGATAGGTGAGGGGGCTAGGAGGACAGGTGAGGGAGAGGAGGGACAGGTGACAGTGAGGAGGGACAGATGAGGGAGAGCAGAGACCTGAGGGAGAGGAGGACAGGTGAGGGAGAGAGGGGACAGGAGAGGGAGAGGTGGAACAGGTGAGGAAGAGGAGGGACAGGTGAGGGAGAGGAGGGACAGGTGAGGGAGAGGAGGGACAGGTGAGAGAGAGGAGGAACAGGTGAGGGAGAGGAGGACAGGTGAGAGAGAGGCGGGACAGGTGAGGGAGAGGAGGGAGAGGTGAGGGAGAGGAGGGGACAGGTGAGGGAGAGCAGGGACAGGTGAGGGAGAGGAGGAGAGGTGAGGGAGAGGAGGGACAGGTGAGGGAGACGAGGAATAGGTGATGGAGAGGAGGGACAGGTGAGGGAGAGGAGGGCAGGTGAGGGAGAGGAGGGCAGGTGAGGGAGAGGAGGGACAGGTGAGGGAGAGGAGGGACAGGTGAGGGAGAGGAGGGCAGGTGAGGGAGAGGAGGACAGGTGAGGGAGAGGAGGGACAGGTGAGGGAGAGGAGGAACAGGTAAGGGAGAGGAGGGACAGGTGAGGTAGAGGAGGGACAGGTGAGGGAGAGGAGGAACAGGTGAGGGAGAGGAGGGACTGCTGAGGGAGAGGAGGGACAGGTGAGTGAGAGTAGGGACAGGTGAGGGAGAGGAGGACTGGTGAGGGAGAGGAGGGACAGGTGAGGGAGAGGAGGAGCAGGTGAGGGAGAGGAGGGACTGGTGAGGGAGAGGAGGGACAGGTGAGGGAGAGGAGGGACAGGGGAGGGAGAGGAGGGACAGGTGAGGGAGAGGAGGACAGGTAAGGGAGAGGAGGGACAGGTGAGGGAGAGGAGGTACAGGTGTGGGAGAGGAGGACAGGTGAGGGAGAGGGGAACAGGTGAGAGTGTGGGGGAACAGGTGAGGGAGAGGAGCGACAGGTGAGGGAGAGGAGGGACAGGTGATGCGGAGGAGGGACAGGTGAGGGAGAGGAGGACAGGTGAGGGAGAGGAGGGTCTGGTGAGGGAGAGGAGGGACAGGTGAGGGAGGGGAGGGACAGGTGAGGGAGAGGAGCGGCAGGTGAGGGAGAGGAGGACAGGTGAGGGAGATGAGGGACAGGAGAGGAGGGACAGGTGAGGAAGAGGAGAGACCTGAGGGAGAGGAGGAAAGCTGAGAGAGTGGAGGAGAGGTGAGAGAGAGGAGGGATAGGTGAGGGAGAGGAGGACAGGTGAGAGAGAGGGGGACAGGTGAGAGAGTGGGGGAACAGGTGAGGGAGAGGAGGGACAGGTGAGGAAGAGGAGGGACAGGTGATGTGGAGGAGGGACAGGTGAGGGAGAGGAGGACAGGTGAGGGAGAGGAGGGACTGGTGAGGGAGAGGAGGGACATGTGAGGGAGGTGAGGGCAGGTGAGGGAGAGGAGCGACAGGTGAGGGAGAGGAGGACAGGTGAGGGAGAGGAGGGACAGGAGAGGAGGGCCAGGTGAGGAAGAGGAGAGACCTGAGGGAGAGGAGGAAAGCTGAGAGAGAGGAGGACAGGTGAGGGAGAGGAGGGATATGTGAGGGAGAGGAGGGACAGGTGAGGGAGAGGAGGGACAGGTGAGGGAGAGGAGGGACAGGTGAGGGAGAGGAGGGACAGGTGAGGGAGAGGAGGACAGGTGAGGGAGAGGAGGGACAGGTGAGGGAGAGGAGGAACAGGTGAGGGAGAGGAGGGACAGGTGAGGGAGAGGAGGGCAGGTGAGGGAGAGGAGGGACAGGTGAGGGAGAGGAGGGACAGGTGAGGGAGAGGAGGGCAGGTGAGGGAGAGGAGGACAGGGGAGGGAGCGGAGGACAGGTGAGGGAGAGGAAGGACAGGTGAGGGAGAGGAGGAACAGGTGAGGGAGAGGAGGGACAGGTGAGGGAGAGGAGGGACAGGTGAGGGAGAGGAGGAACAGGTGAGGGAGAGGAGGGGCTGGTGAGGGAGAGGAGGGACAGGTGAGGGAGAATAGGGACAGGTGAGGGAGAGGAGGACAGGTGAGGGAGAGGAGGGACAGGTGAGGGAGAGGAGGAAAAGGTGAGGGAGAGGAGGGACTGGTGAGGAGAGGAGGGACAGGTGAGGGAGAGGAGGGACAGGGGAGGGATAGGAGGGACAGGTGAGGGAGAGGAGAACAGGTGATGGAGTGCAGGGACAGGTGAGGGAGAGGAGGTACAGGTGTGGGAGAGGAGGACAGGTGAGGGAGAGGAGGGACAGGTGTGGGAGAGGAGGACAGGTGAGAGAGAGGGGGACAGGTGAGAGAGTGGGGAACAGGTGAGGGAGAGGAAGGACAGGTGAGGGAGAGGAGGGACAGGTGATGTGGAGGAGGGAAAGATGAGGGAGGGAAGGGCAGGTGAGGGAGAGGAGCGACAGGTGAGGGAGAGAGGACAGGTGAGGGAGAGGAGGGACAGGAGAGGAGGGACAGGTGAGGAAGAGTAGAGACCTGAGGGAGAAGAGGAAAGCTGAGAGAGAGGAGGACAGGTGAGGGAGAGGAGGGATAGATGAGGGAGAGGAGGGACAGGTGAGGGAGAGGAGGGACAGGTGAGGGAGAGGAGGGACAGGTGAGGGAGAGGGGGGACAGGTGAGGGAGAGGGGGAACAGGTGAGGGAGAGGGGGAACAGGTGAGGGAGAGGAGAGACAGGTGAGGGAGAGGAGGGACAGGTGAGGGAGAGGAGGGACAGGTGAGGCAGATGAGGACAGGTGAGGGTGAGGGGGACAGGTGAGGGAGAGGAGGGACAGGTGAGGGAGAGGAAGGCAGGTGAGGAAGAGGAGGGCAGGTGAGGGAGAGGAGGGACAGGTGAGGGGGTGGAGGAACAGGTGAGGGAGAGGAGGGATAGGTGAGGGGGCTAGGAGGAGAGTTGAGGGAGAGGAGGGACAGGTGAGGGTGAGGAGGGACAGATGAGGGAGAGCAGAGACCTGAGGGAGAGGAGGACAGGTGAGGGAGAGGGGGGGACAGGAGATGGAGAGGTGGAACAGGTGAGGAAAAGGAGGGACAGGTGAGGGAGAGGAGGGACAGGTGAGGGAGAGGAGGGACTGGTGAGAGAGAGGAGGAACAGGTGAGGGAGAGGAGGACAGGTGAGAGAGAGGCGGGACAGGTGAGGGAGAGGAGGGACAGGTGAGGGAGAGGAGGGGACAGGTGAGGGAGAGCAGGGACAGGTGAGGGAGAGGAGGAGAGGTGAGAGAGAGGAGGGCCAGGTGAGAGAGAGGAGGGACAGGTGAGGGAGAGGAAGGCAGGTGAGGGAGAGGAGGGACAGGTGAGGGAGAGGAGGGACAGGTGAGGAAGAGGAGGGCAGGTGAGAGAGAGGAGGGACAGGTGAGGGAGAGGAGGGACAGGTGAGGGAGAGGAAGGCAGGTGAGGGAGAGGAGGGACAGGTGAGGGAGAGGAAGGCAGGTGAGGGAGAGGAGGGCAGGTGAGGGAGAGGAGGGACAGGTGAGGGGGAGGAGGGACAGGTGAGGGAGAGGAGAGATAGGTGAGGGGCTAGGAGGACAGGTGAGGGAGAGGAGGGACAGGTGAGAGTGAGGAGGGACAGATGAGGGAGAGCAGAGACCTGAGGGAGAGGAGGACAGGTGAGGGAGAGGGGGGACAGGAGAGGGATAGGAGGAACAGGTGAGGAAGAGGAGGGACAGGTGAGGGAGAGGAGGGACAGGTGAGAGAGAGGAGGAACAGGTGAGGGAGAGGAGGGACAGGTGAGGGAGAGGAGGGCAGGTGAGGGAGAGGATGGACAGGTGAGGGAGAGGAGGGACAGGTGAGGGAGAGGAGGGCAGGTGAGGGAGAGGAGGACAGGGGAGGGAGAGGAGGACAGGTGAGGGAGAGGAGGACAGGTGAGGGAGAGGAGGGACAGGTGAGGGAGAGGAGGGACAGGTGAGGGAGAGGAGGGACAGGTGAGGGAGAGGAGGAACAGGTGAGGGAGAGGAGGGACTGGTGAGGGAGAGGAGGGACAGGTGAGGGAGAATAGGGACAGGTGAGGGAGAATAGGGACAGGTGAGGGAGAGGAGGACAGGTGAGGGAGAGGAGGGACAGGTGAGGGAGAGGAGGAACAGGTGAGGGAGAGTAGGGACTGGTGAGGGAGAGGAGGGACAGGTGAGGGAGAGGAGGGACAGGGGAGGGAGAGGAGCGACAGGTGAGGGAGAGGAGGACAGGTGATGGAGTGGAGGGACAGGTGAGGGAGTGGAGGTACAGGTGTGGGAGAGGAGGACAGGTGAGGGAGAGGAGGGACAGGTGAGTGAGAGGAGGACAGGTGAGAGAGAGGGGGACAGGTGAGAGAGTGGGGGAACAGGTGAGGGAGGGGAGGGACAGGTGAGGGAGAGGAGGGACAGGTGATGTGGAGGAGGGACAGGTGAGGGAGAGGAGGACAGGTGAGGGAGAGGAGGGACTGGTGAGGGAGAGGAGGGACATGTGAGGGAGGTGAGGGCAGGTGAGGGAGAGGAGCGACAGGTGAGGGAGAGGAGGACAGGTGAGGGAGAGGAGGGACAGGAGAGGAGGGACAGGTGAGGAAGAGGAGAGACCTGAGGGAGAGGAGGAAAGCTGAGAGAGAGGAGGACAGGTGAGGGAGAGGAGGGATATGTGAGGGAGAGGAGGGACAGGTGAGGGAGAGGAGGGACAGGTGAGGGAGAGGAGGGACAGGTGAGGGAGAGGAGGGACAGGTGAGGGAGAGGGGGAACAGGTGAGGGAGAGGGGGAACAGGTGAGGGAGAGGAGGGTCAGGTGAGGGAGAGGAGGGACAGGTGAGGGAGAGGAGGGACAGGTGAGGGAGAGGAGGACAGGTGAGGGTGAGGGGGACAGGTGAGGGAGAGGAGGGACAGGTGAGGGAGAGGAAGGCAGGTGAGGGAGAGGAGGGCAGGTGAGGGAGAGGAGGGCAGGTGAGGGAGAGGAGGGACAGGTGAGGGGGAGGAGGGACAGGTGAGGGAGAGGAGGGATAGGTGAGGGGGCTAGGAGGACAGGTGAGGGAGAGGAGGGACAGGTGACAGTGAGGAGGGACAGATGAGGGAGAGCAGAGACCTGAGGGAGAGGAGGACAGGTGAGGGAGAGAGGGGACAGGAGAGGGAGAGGTGGAACAGGTGAGGAAGAGGAGGGACAGGTGAGGGAGAGGAGGGACAGGTGAGGGAGAGGAGGAACAGGTGAGTGAGAGGAGGGACTGGTGAGGGAGAGGAGGGACAGGTGAGGGAGAGGAGGGACAGGGGAGGGAGAGGAGGGACAGGGGAGGGAGAGGAGGGACAGATGAGGGAGAGGAGGACAGGTGAGGGAGAGGAGGGACAGGTGAGGGAGAGGAGGTACAGGTGTGGGAGAGCAGGACAGGTGAGGGAGAGGAGGGACAGGTGTGGGAGAGGAGGACAGGTGAGGGAGAGGGGGCAGGTGAGAGTGTGGGGGAACAGGTGAGGGAGAGGAGGGACAGGTGAGGGAGAGGAGTGACAGGTGATGCGGAGGAGGGACAGGTGAGGGAGAGGAGGACAGGTGAGGGAGAGTGGGGACAGGAGAGGGATAGGAGGAAAAGGTGAGGAAGAGGAGGGACAGGTGAGGGAGAGGAGGGACAGGTGAGAGAGAGGAGGAACAGGTGAGAGAGAGGAGGGACAGGTGAGGGAGAGGAGGGCAGGTGAGGGAGAGGAGGGACAGGTGAGGGAGAGGAGGGACAGGTGAGGGAGAGGAGGGCAGGTGAGGGAGAGGAGGACAGGGGAGGGAGCGGAGGACAGGTGAGGGAGAGGAAGGACAGGTGAGGGAGAGGAGGACCAGGTGAGGGAGAGGAGGGACAGGTGAGGGAGAGGAGGGACAGGTGAGGGAGAGGAGGAACAGGTGAGGGAGAGGAGGGGCTGGTGAGGGAGAGGAGGGACAGGTGAGGGAGAATAGGGACAGGTGAGGGAGAGGAGGACAGGTGAGGGAGAGGAGGGACAGGTGAGGGAGAGGAGGAAAAGGTGAGGGAGAGGAGGGACTGGTGAGGGAGAGGAGGGACAGGTGAGGGAGAGGAGGGACAGGGGAGGGATAGGAGGGACAGGTGAGGGAGAGGAGAACAGGTGATGGAGTGCAGGGACAGGTGAGGGAGAGGAGGTACAGGTGTGGGAGAGGAGGACAGGTGAGGGAGAGGAGGGACAGGTGTGGGAGAGGAGGACAGGTGAGAGAGAGGGGGACAGGTGAGAGAGTGGGGGAACAGGTGAGGGAGAGGAAGGACAGGTGAGGGAGAGGAGGGACAGGTGATGTGGAGGAGGGAAAGATGAGGGAGTGGAGGACAGGTGAGGGAGAGGAGGGACTGGTGAGGGAGAGGAGGGACAGGTGAGGGAGGGAAGGGCAGGTGAGGGAGAGGAGCGACAGGTGAGGGAGAGGAGGACAGGTGAGGGAGAGGAGGGACAGGAGAGGAGGGACAGGTGAGGAAGAGGAGAGACCTGAGGGAGAAGAGGAAAGCTGAGAGAGAGGAGGACAGGTGAGGGAGAGGAGGGATAGATGAGGGAGAGGAGGGACAGGTGAGGGAGAGGAGGGACAGGTGAGGGAGAGGAGGGACAGGTGAGGGAGAGGAGGGACAGGTGAGGGAGAGGGGGGACAGGTGAGGGAGAGGGGGAACAGGTGAGGGAGAGGGGGAACAGGTGAGGGAGAGGAGAGACAGGTGAGGGAGAGGAGGGACAGGTGAGGGAGAGGAGGGACAGGTGAGGCAGATGAGGACAGGTGAGGGTGAGGGGGACAGGTGAGGGAGAGGAGGGACAGGTGAGGGAGAGGAAGGCAGGTGAGGAAGAGGAGGGCAGGTGAGGGAGAGGAGGGACAGGTGAGGGGGAAGAGGAACAGGTGAGGGAGAGGCGGGATAGGTGAGGGGGCTAGGAGGACAGTTGAGGGAGAGGAGGGACAGGTGAGAGTGAGGAGGGACAGATGAGGGAGAGCAGAGACCTGAGGGAGAGGAGGACAGGTGAGGGAGAGGGGGGGACAGGAGATGGAGAGGTGGAACAGGTGAGGAAAAGGAGGGACAGGTGAGGGAGAGGAGGGACAGGTGAGGGAGAGGAGGGACAGGTGAGGGAGAGGAGGGACTGGTGAGAGAGAGGAGGAACAGGTGAGGGAGAGGAGGACAGGTGAGAGAGAGGCGGGACAGGTGAGGGAGAGGAGGGACAGGTGAGGGAGAGGAGGGGACAGGTGAGGGAGAGCAGGGACAGGTGAGGGAGAGGAGGAGAGGTGAGAGAGAGGAGGGCCAGGTGAGAGAGAGCAGGGACAGGTGAGGGAGAGGAAGGCAGGTGAGGGAGAGGAGGGACAGGTGAGGGAGAGGAGGGACAGGTGAGGAAGAGGAGGGCAGGTGAGAGAGAGGAGGGACAGGTGAGGGAGAGGAGGGACAGGTGAGGGAGAGGAAGGCAGGTGAGGGAGAGGAGGGACAGGTGAGGGAGAGGAAGGCAGGTGAGGGAGAGGAGGGCAGGTGAGGGAGAGGAGGGACAGGTGAGGGGGTGGAGGGACAGGTGAGGGAGAGGAGGGATAGGTGAGGGGGCTAGGAGGGCAGGTGAGGGAGAGGAGGGACAGGTGAGAGTGAGGAGGGACAGATGAGGGAGAGCAGAGACCTGAGGGAGAGGAGGACAGGTGAGGGAGAGGGGGGACAGGAGAGGGAGAGGAGGAACAGGTGAGGAAGAGGAGGGACAGGTGAGGGAGAGGAGGGACAGGTGAGAGAGAGGAGGAACAGGTGAGGGAGAGGAGGGACAGGTGAGGGAGAGGATGGCAGGTGAGGGAGAGGATGGACAGGTGAGGGAGAGGAGGGACAGGTGAGGGAGAGGAGGGCAGGTGAGGGAGAGGAGGACAGGGGAGGGAGAGGAGGACAGGTGAGGGAGAGGAGGGACAGGTGAGGGAGAGGAGGAACAGGTGAGGGAGAGGAGGGCAGGTGAGGGAGAGGAGGACAGGGGAGGGAGAGGAGGGACAGGTGAGGGTGAGGAGGGACAGGTGAGGGAGAGGAGGAACAGGTGAGGGAGAGGAGGGACTGGTGAGGGAGAGGAGGGACAGGTGAGGGAGAATAGGGACAGGTGAGGGAGAGGAGGACAGGTGAGGGAGAGGAGGGACAGGTGAGGGAGAGGAGGAACAGGGAGGGAGAGGAGGGACTGGTGAGGGAGAGGAGGGACAGGTGAGGGAGAGGAGGGACAGGGGAGGGAGAGGAGCGACAGGTGAGGGAGAGGAGGACAGGTGATGGAGTGGAGGGACAGGTGAGGGAGTGGAGGTACAGGTGTGGGAGAGGAGGACAGGTGAGGGAGAGGAGGGACAGGTGAGTGAGAGGAGGACAGGTGAGAGAGAGGGGGACAGGTGAGAGAGTGGGGGAACAGGTGAGGGAGGGGAGGGACAGGTGAGGGAGAGGAGGGACAGGTGATGTGGAGGAGGGACAGGTGAGGGAGAGGAGGACAGGTGAGGGAGAGGAGGGACTGGTGAGGGAGAGGAGGGACATGTGAGGGAGGTGAGGGCAGGTGAGGGAGAGGAGCGACAGGTGAGGGAGAGGAGGACAGGTGAGGGAGAGGTGGGACAGGAGAGGAGGGACAGGTGAGGAAGAGGAGAGACCTGAGGGAGAGGAGGAAAGCTGAGAGAGAGGAGGACAGGTGAGGGAGAGGAGGGATATGTGAGGGAGAGGAGGGACAGGTGAGGGAGAGGAGGGACAGGTGAGGGAGAGGAGGGACAGGTGAGGGAGAGGAGGGACAGGTGAGGGAGAGGGGGAACAGGTGAGGGAGAGGGGGAACAGGTGAGGGAGAGGAGGGTCAGGTGAGGGAGAGGAGGGACAGGTGAGGGAGAGGAGGGACAGGTGAGGGAGATGAGGACAGGTGAGGGTGAGGGGGACAGGTGAGGGAGAGGAGGGACAGGTGAGGGTGAGGAAGGCAGGTGAGGGAGAGGAGAGCAGGTGAGGGAGAGGAGGGACAGGTGAGGGGGGGGAGGGACAGGTGAGGGAGAGGAGGGATAGGTGAGGGGGCTAGGAGGACAGGTGAGGGAGAGGAGGGACAGGTGACAGTGAGGAGGGACAGATGAGGGAGAGCAGAGACCTGAGGGAGAGCAGGACAGGTGAGGGAGAGAGGGGACAGGAGAGGGAGAGGTGGAACAGGTGAGGAAGAGGAGGGACAGGTGAGGGAGAGGAGGGACAGGTGAGGGAGAGGAGGAACAGGTGAGGGAGAGGAGGGACTGGTGAGGGAGAGGAGGGACAGGTGAGGGAGAGGAGGGACAGGGGAGGGAGAGGAGGGACAGGTGA
Source organism: Somniosus microcephalus (assembly GCF_052327205.1). NCBI lineage: Eukaryota > Metazoa > Chordata > Chondrichthyes > Squaliformes > Somniosidae > Somniosus > Somniosus microcephalus. The sequence continues at coordinate 8,012,788 of NW_028225184.1, forward strand.
GGGAGAGGAGGACAGGTGAGGGAGAGGAGGGACAGGTGAGGGAGAGGAGGTACAGGTGTGGGAGAGCAGGACAGGTGAGGGAGAGGAGGGACAGGTGTGGGAGAGGAGGACAGGTGAGGGAGAGGGGGCAGGTGAGAGTGTGGGGGAACAGGTGAGGGAGAGGAGGGACAGGTGAGGGAGAGGAGTGACAGGTGATGCGGAGGAGGGACAGGTGAGGGAGAGGAGGACAGGTGAGGGAGAGTGGGGACAGGAGAGGGATAGGAGGAAAAGGTGAGGAAGAGGAGGGACAGGTGAGGGTGAGGAGGGACAGGTGAGAGAAAGGAGGAACAGGTGAGGGAGAGGAGGGACAGGTGAGGGAGAGGAGGGCAGGTGAGGGAGAGGAGGGACAGGTGAGGGAGAGGAGGGACAGGTGAGGGAGAGGAGGGACAGGTGAGGGAGAGGAGGGCAGGTGAGGGAGAGGAGGACAGGGGAGGGAGAGGAGGACAGGTGAGGGAGAGGAGGGACAGGTGAGCGAGAGGAGGAACAGGTGAGGGAGAGGAGGGACAGGTGAGGGAGAGGAGGGACAGGTGAGGGAGAGGAGGAACAGGTGAGGGAGAGGAGGGACTGGTGAGGGAGAGGAGGGACAGGTGAGGGAGAATAGGGACAGGTGAGGGAGAGGAGGACAGGTGAGGGAGAGGAGGGACAGGTGAGGGAGAGGAGGAACAGGTGAGGGAGAGGAGGGACTGGTGAGGGAGAGGAGGGACAGGGGAGGGAGAGGAGGGACAGGGGAGGGAGAGGAGGGACAGGTGAGGGAGAGGAGGACAGGTGATGGAGTGGAGGGACAGGTGAGGGAGTGGAGGTACAGGTGTGGGAGAGGAGGACAGGTGAGGGAGAGGAGGGACAGGTGAGTGAGAGGAGGACAGGTGAGAGAGAGGGGGACAGGTGAGAGAGTGGGGGAACAGGTGAGGGAGGGGAGGGACAGGTGAGGGAGAGGAGGGACAGGTGATGTGGAGGAGGGACAGGTGAGGGAGAGGAGGACAGGTGAGGGAGAGGAGGCACTGGTGAGGGAGAGGAGGGACATGTGAGGGAGGTGAGGGCAGGTGAGGGAGAGGAGCGACAGGTGAGGGAGAGGAGGACAGGTGAGGGAGAGGAGGGACAGGAGAGGAGGGACAGGTGAGGAAGAGGAGAGACCTGAGGGAGAGGAGGAAAGCTGAGAGAGAGGAGGACAGGTGAGGGAGAGGAGGGATATGTGAGGGAGAGGAGGGACAGGTGAGGGAGAGGAGGGACAGGTGAGGGAGAAGAGGGACAGGTGAGGGAGAAGAGGGACAGGTGAGGGAGAGGAGGGACTGGTGAGGGAGAGGGGGAACAGGTGAGGGAGAGGGGGAACAGGTGAGGGAGAGGAGGGACAGGTGAGGGAGAGGAGGGACAGGTGAGGGAGAGGAAGGCAGGTGAGGGAGAGGAGGGCAGGTGAGAGAGAGGAGGGACAGGTGAGGGGGAGGAGGGACAGGTGAGGGAGAGGAGGGATAGGTGAGGGGGCTAGGAGGACAGGTGAGGGAGAGGAGGGACAGGTGACAGTGAGGAGGGACAGATGAGGGAGAGCAGAGACCTGAGGGAGAGGAGGACAGGTGAGGGAGAGAGGGGACAGGAGAGGGAGAGGTGGAACAGGTGAGGAAGAGGAGGGACAGGTGAGGGAGAGGATGGACAGGTGAGGGAGAGGAGGGACAGGTGAGAGAGAGGAGGAACAGGTGAGGGAGAGGAGGACAGGTGAGAGAGAGGTGGGACAGGTGAGGGAGAGGAGGGAGAGGTGAGGGAGAGGAGGGGACAGGTGAGGGAGAGCAGGGACAGGTGAGGGAGAGGAGGAGAGGTGAGGGAGAGGAGGGACAGGTGAGGGAGACGAGGAACAGGTGATGGAGAGGAGGGACAGGTGAGGGAGAGGGGGGCAGGTGAGGGAGAGGAGGGCCAGGTGAGGGAGAGGAGGGCCAGGTGAGGGAGAGGAGGGCAGGTGAGGGAGAGGAGGGCAGGTGAGGGAGAGGAGGACAGGGGAGGGAGAGGAGGACAGGTGAGGGAGAGGAGGGACAGGTGAGGGAGAGGAGGAACAGGTAAGGGAGAGGAGGAACAGGTAAGGGAGAGGAGGGACAGGTGAGGGAGAGGAGGGACAGGTGAGGGAGAGGAGGAACAGGTGAGGGAGAGGAGGGACTGGTGAGGGAGAGGAGGGACAGGTGAGTGAGAGTAGGGACAGGTGAGGGAGAGGAGGACTGGTGAGGGAGAGGAGGGACAGGTGAGGGAGAGGAGGAACAGGTGAGGGAGAGGAGGGACTGGTGAGGGAGAGGAGGGACAGGTGAGGGAGAGGAGGGACAGGGGAGGGAGAGGAGGGAGAGGTGAGGGAGAGGAGGACAGGTAAGGGAGAGGGGGACAGGTGAGGGAGAGGAGGTACAGGTGTGGGAGAGGAGGACAGGTGAGGGAGAGGGGAACAGGTGAGAGTGTGGGGGAACAGGTGAGGGAGAGGAGCGACAGGTGAGGGAGAGGAGGGACAGGTGATGCGGAGGAGGGACAGGTGAGGGAGAGGAGGACAGGTGAGGGAGTGGAGGGTCTGGTGAGGGAGAGGAGGGACAGGTGAGGGAGGCGAGGGACAGGTGAGGGAGAGGAGCGACAGGTGAGGGAGAGGAGGACAGGTGAGGGAGAGGAGGGACAGGAGAGGAGGGACAGGTGAGGAAGAGGAGAGACCTGAGGGAGAGGAGGAAAGCTGAGAGAGTGGAGGAGAGGTGAGAGAGAGGAGGGATAGGTGAGGGAGAGGAGGACAGGTGAGAGAGAGGGGGACAGGTGAGAGAGTGGGGGAACAGGTGAGGGAGAGGAGGGACAGGTGAGGGAGAGGAGGGACAGGTGATGTGGAGGAGGGACAGGTGAGGGAGAGGAGGACAGGTGAGGGAGAGGAGGGACTGGTGAGGGAGAGGAGGGACATGTGAGGGAGGTGAGGGCAGGTGAGGGAGAGGAGCGACAGGTGAGGGAGAGGAGGACAGGTGAGGGAGAGGAGGGACAGGAGAGGAGGGACAGGTGAGGAAGAGGAGAGACCTGAGGGAGAGGAGGAAAGCTGAGAGAGAGGAGGACAGGTGAGGGAGAGGAGGGATATGTGAGGGAGAGGAGGGACAGGTGAGGGAGAGGAGGGACAGGTGAGGGAGAGGAGGGACAGGTGAGGGAGAGGAGGACAGGGGAGGGAGAGGAGGACAGGGGAGGGAGAGGAGGACAGGTGAGGGAGATGAGGGACAGGTGAGGGAGATGAGGGACAGGTGAGGGAGAGGAGGAACAGGTGAGGGAGAGGAGGGACAGGTGAGGGAGAGGAGGGCAGGTGAGGGAGAGGAGGGACAGGTGAGGGAGAGGAGGGACAGGTGAGGGAGAGGAGGGCAGGTGAGGGAGAGGAGGACAGGGGAGGGAGCGGAGGACAGGTGAGGGAGAGGAAGGACAGGTGAGGGAGAGGAGGAACAGGTGAGGGAGAGGAGGGACAGGTGAGGGAGCGGAGGGACAGGTGAGGGAGAGGAGGAACAGGTGAGGGAGAGGAGGGGCTGGTGAGGGAGAGGAGGGACAGGTGAGGGAGAATAGGAACAGGTGAGGGAGAGGAGGACAGGTGAGGGAGAGGAGGACAGGTGAGGGAGAGGAGGGACAGGTGAGGGAGAGGAGGAACAGGTGAGGGAGAGGAGGGACTGGTGAGGGAGAGGAGGGACAGGTGAGGGAGAGGAGGGACAGGGGAGGGATAGGAGGGACAGGTGAGGGAGAGGAGAACAGGTGATGGAGTGCAGGGACAGGTGAGGGAGAGGAGGTACAGGTGTGGGAGAGGAGGACAGGTGAGGGAGAGGAGGGACAGGTGTGGGAGAGGAGGACAGGTGAGAGAGATGGGGACAGGTGAGAGAGTGGGGGAACAGGTGGGGGAGAGGAAGGACAGGTGAGGGAGAGGAGGGACAGGTGATGTGGAGGAGGGAAAGATGAGGGAGAGGAGGGACTGGTGAGGGAGAGGAGGGACAGGTGAGGGAGGGAAGGGCAGGTGAGGGAGAGGAGCGACAGGTGAGGGAGAGGAGGACAGGTGAGGGAGAGGAGGGACAGGAGAGGAGGGACAGGTGAGGAAGAGGAGAGACCTGAGGGAGAAGAGGAAAGCTGAGAGAGAGGAGGACAGGTGAGGGAGAGGAGGGATAGATGAGGGAGAGGAGGGACAGGTGAGGGAGAGGAGGGACAGGTGAGGGAGAGGAGGGACAGGTGAGGGAGAGGGGGGACAGGTGAGGGAGAGGGGGAACAGGTGAGGGAGAGGGGGAACAGGTGAGGGAGAGGAGAGACAGGTGAGGGAGAGGAGGGACAGGTGAGGGAGAGGAGGGACAGGTGAGGCAGATGAGGACAGGTGAGGGTGAGGGGGACAGGTGAGGGAGAGGAGGGACAGGTGAGGGAGAGGAAGGCAGGTGAGGAAGAGGAGGGCAGGTGAGGGAGAGGAGGGACAGGTGAGGTGGAGGAGGAACAGGTGGGGGAGAGGAGGGATAGGTGAGGGGGCTAGGAGGACAGTTGAGGGAGAGGAGGGACAGGTGAGAGTGAGGAGGGACAGATGAGGGAGAGCAGAGACCTGAGGGAGAGGAGGACAGGTGAGGGAGAGGGGGGGACAGGAGATGGAGAGGTGGAACAGGTGAGGAAAAGGAGGGACAGGTGAGGGACAGGACGGACAGGTGAGGGAGAGGAGGGACTGGTGAGGGAGAGGAGGAACAGGTGAGGGAGAGGAGGACAGGTGAGAGAGAGGCGGGACAGGTGAGGGAGAGGAGGGACAGGTGAGGGAGAGGAGGGGACAGATGAGGGAGAGCAGGGACAGGTGAGGGAGAGGAGGAGAGGTGAGAGAGAGGAGGGCCAGGTGAGAGAGAGGAGGGAAAGGTGAGGGAGAGGAAGGCAGGTGAGAGAGAGGAGGGACAGGTGAGGGAGAGGAGGGACAGGTGAGGAAGAGGAGGGCAGGTGAGAGAGAGGAGGGACAGGTGAGGGAGAGGAGGGACAGGTGAGGGAGAGGAAGGCAGGTGAGGGAGAGGAGGGACAGGTGAGGGAGAGGAAGGCAGGTGAGGGAGAGGAGGGCAGGTGAGGGAGAGGAGGGACAGGTGAGGGGGAGGAGGGACAGGTGAGGGAGAGGAGGGATAGGTGAGGGGGCTAGGAGGACAGGTGAGGGAGAGGAGGGACAGGTGAGAGTGAGGAGGGACAGATGAGGGAGAGCAGAGACCTGAGGGAGAGGAGGACAGGTGAGGGAGAGGGGGTACAGGAGAGGGATAGGAGGAACAGGTGAGGAAGAGGTGGGACTGGTGAGGGAGAGGAGGGACAGGTGAGAGAGAGGAGGAACAGGTGAGGGAGAGGAGGGACAGGTGAGGGAGAGGAGGGCAGGTGAGGGAGAGGATGGACAGGTGAGGGAGAGGAGGGACAGGTGAGGGAGAGGAGGGCAGGTGAGGAAGAGGAGGACAGGGGAGGGAGAGGAGGACAGGTGAGGGAGAGGAGGGACAGGTGAGGGAGAGGAGGAACAGGTGAGGGAGAGGAGGGACAGGTGAGGGAGAGGAGGGACAGGTGAGGGAGAGGAGGAACAGGTGAGGGAGAGGAGGGACTGGTGAGGGAGAGGAGGGACAGGTGAGGGAGAATAGGGACAGGTGAGGGAGAGGAGGACAGGTGAGGGAGAGGAGGGACAGGTGAGGGAGAGGAGGAACCGGTGAGGGAGAGGAGGGACTGGTGAGGGAGAGGAGGGACAGGTGAGGGAGAGGAGGACAGGTGATGGAGTGGAGGGACAGGTGAGGGAGTGGAGGTACAGGTGTGGGAGAGGAGGACAGGTGAGGGAGAGGAGGGACAGGTGAGTGAGAGGAGGACAGGTGAGAGAGAGGGGGACAGGTGAGAGAGTGGGGGAACAGGTGAGGGAGGGGAGGGACGGGTGAGGGAGAGGAGGGACAGGTGATGTGGAGGAGGGACAGGTGAGGGAGAGGAGGACAGGTGAGGGAGAGGAGGGACTGGTGAGGGAGAGGAGGGACATGTGAGGGAGGTGAGGGCAGGTGAGGGAGAGGAGCGACAGGTGAGGGAGAGGAGGACAGGTGAGGGAGAGGAGGGACAGGAGAGGAGGGACAGGTGATGAAGAGGAGAGACCTGAGGGAGAGGAGGAAAGCTGAGAGAGAGGAGGACAGGTGAGGGAGAGGAGGGATATGTGAGGGAGAGGAGGGACAGGTGAGGGAGAGGAGGGACAGGTGAGGGAGAGGAGGGACAGGTGAGGGAGAGGAGGGACAGGTGAGGGAGAGGGGGAACAGGTGAGGGAGAGGGGGAACAGGTGAGGGAGAGGAGGGTCAGGTGAGGGAGAGGAGGGACAGGTGAGGGAGAGGAGGGACAGGTGAGGGAGATGAGGACAGGTGAGGGTGAGGGGGACAGGTGAGGGAGAGGAGGTACAGGTGAGGGAGAGGAAGGCAGGTGAGGGAGAGGAGGGCAGGTGAGGGAGAGGAGGGACAGGTGAGGGGGAGAAGGGACAGATGAGGGAGAGGAGGGATAGGTGAGGGGGCTAGGAGGACAGGTGAGGGAGAGGAGGGACAGGTGACAGTGAGGAGGGACAGATGAGGGAGAGCAGAGACCTGAGGGAGAGGAGGACAGGTGAGGGAGAGAGGGGACAGGAGAGGGAGAGGTGGAACAGGTGAGGAAGAGGAGGGACAGGTGAGGGAGAGGAGGGACAGGTGAGGGAGAGGAGGAACAGGTGAGGGAGAGGAGGGACTGGTGAGGGAGAGGAGGGACAGGTGAGGGAGAGGAGGGACAGGGGAGGGAGAGGAGGGACAGGTGAGGTAGAGGAGGACAGGTGAGGGAGAGGAGGGACAGGTGAGGGAGAGGAGGTACAGGTGTGGGAGAGCAGGACAGGTGAGGGAGAGGAGGGACAGGTGTGGGAGAGGAGGACAGGTGAGGGAGAGGGGGCAGGTGAGAGTGTGGGGGAACAGGTGAGGGAGTGGAGGGACAGGTGAGGGAGAGGAGTGACAGGTGATGCGGAGGAGGGACAGGTGAGGGAGAGGAAGACAGGTGAGGGAGAGGAGGGACTGGTGAGGGAGAGGAGGGACAGGTGAGGGAGGGGAGGGACAGGTGAGGGAGAGGAGCGACAGGTGAGGGAGAGGAGGGACAGGTGAGGGAGAGGAGGAACCGGTGAGGGAGAGGAGGGACTGGTGAGGGAGAGGAGGGACAGGTGAGGGAGAGGAGGACAGGTGATGGAGTGGAGGGACAGGTGAGGGAGTGGAGGTACAGGTGTGGGAGAGGAGGACAGGTGAGGGAGAGGAGGGACAGGTGAGTGAGAGGAGGACAGGTGAGAGAGAGGGGGACAGGTGAGAGAGTGGGGGAACAGGTGAGGGAGGGGAGGGACGGGTGAGGGAGAGGAGGGACAGGTGATGTGGAGGAGGGACAGGTGAGGGAGAGGAGGACAGGTGAGGGAGAGGAGGGACTGGTGAGGGAGAGGAGGGACATGTGAGGGAGGTGAGGGCAGGTGAGGGAGAGGAGCGACAGGTGAGGGAGAGGAGGACAGGTGAGGGAGAGGAGGGACAGGAGAGGAGGGACAGGTGATGAAGAGGAGAGACCTGAGGGAGAGGAGGAAAGCTGAGAGAGAGGAGGACAGGTGAGGGAGAGGAGGGATATGTGAGGGAGAGGAGGGACAGGTGAGGGAGAGGAGGGACAGGTGAGGGAGAGGAGGGACAGGTGAGGGAGAGGAGGGACAGGTGAGGGAGAGGGGGAACAGGTGAGGGAGAGGGGGAACAGGTGAGGGAGAGGAGGGTCAGGTGAGGGAGAGGAGGGACAGGTGAGGGAGAGGAGGGACAGGTGAGGGAGATGAGGACAGGTGAGGGTGAGGGGGACAGGTGAGGGAGAGGAGGTACAGGTGAGGGAGAGGAAGGCAGGTGAGGGAGAGGAGGGCAGGTGAGGGAGAGGAGGGACAGGTGAGGGGGAGGAGGGACAGATGAGGGAGAGGAGGGATAGGTGAGGGGGCTAGGAGGACAGGTGAGGGAGAGGAGGGACAGGTGACAGTGAGGAGGGACAGATGAGGGAGAGCAGAGACCTGAGGGAGAGGAGGACAGGTGAGGGAGAGAGGGGACAGGAGAGGGAGAGGTGGAACAGGTGAGGAAGAGGAGGGACAGGTGAGGGAGAGGAGGGACAGGTGAGGGAGAGGAGGAACAGGTGAGGGAGAGGAGGGACTGGTGAGGGAGAGGAGGGACAGGTGAGGGAGAGGAGGGACAGGGGAGGGAGAGGAGGGACAGGTGAGGTAGAGGAGGACAGGTGAGGGAGAGGAGGGACAGGTGAGGGAGAGGAGGTACAGGTGTGGGAGAGCAGGACAGGTGAGGGAGAGGAGGGACAGGTGTGGGAGAGGAGGACAGGTGAGGGAGAGGGGGCAGGTGAGAGTGTGGGGGAACAGGTGAGGGAGTGGAGGGACAGGTGAGGGAGAGGAGTGACAGGTGATGCGGAGGAGGGACAGGTGAGGGAGAGGAAGACAGGTGAGGGAGAGGAGGGACTGGTGAGGGAGAGGAGGGACAGGTGAGGGAGGGGAGGGACAGGTGAGGGAGAGGAGCGACAGGTGAGGGAGAGGAGGACAGGTGAGGGAGAGGAGGGACAGGAGAGGAGGGACAGATGAGGAAGAGGAGAGACCTGAGGGAGAGGAGGAAAGCTGAGAGAGTGGAGGACAGGTGAGAGAGAGGAGGGATAGGTGAGGGAGAGGAGGGACAGGTGAGGGAGAGAACTGACAGGTGAGGGAGAGGAGGGACAGGTGAGGGAAAGGAGGGACAGGTGAGGGAGAGGGGGAACAGGTGAGGGAGAGGGGGAACAGGTGAGGGAGAGGAGGGACAGATGAGGGGTGGAGGGACAGGTGAGGGAGAGGAGGGACAGGTGAGGGAGATGAGGGGACAGGTGAGGGAGGAGGGAGGTGAGGGGGGGACAGGTGAGGGGACAGGAGGGACAGGTGAGGGAGGGAGGGACAGGTGAGGGAAGGGAGGACAGGTGAGGGACAGGTGAGGGAGAGGAGGGACAGGTGAGGGAGGGCAGAGGGAGGGAGGAGGTCAGGTGAGGGAGCAGGAGGGACAGGTGAGGGAGAGGAGGGGCAGGTGAGGGAGAGGAGGGCAGGTGAGGGAGAGGAGGTCAGGTGAGGGAGAGGAGGGTCAGGTGAGGAGAGGGAGGGACAGGTGAGGGAGAGGAGGGACAGTTGATGGAGAGGAGGAGGAAAAGTGAGGGAGAGGAGGACAGGTGAGAGAGGGGAGGGACAGGTGAGGGAGAGGAGGGAAAGTTGATGGAGAGGAGGACAGATGAGGGAGAGGAGGTACAGTTGAGGGAGAGGAGGGACTGCTAAGGGAGAGGAGGGACAGGTGAGGTAGAGGAGGACAGGTGAGGGAGAGGAGGGACAGGTGAGAGAGAGGAGAGACAGATGAGGGAGAGGAGAGACCTGAGGGAGAGCAGGACAGGTGAGAGAGAGGAGGGAAAGGTGAGGGAGAGGAGAGACCTGAGGGAGAGGAGGAGAGGTGAGAGGGAGGAAGGACAGGTGAGGGAGAGGAGGGACAGGTGAGGGAGAGGAGAGACCTGAGGGAGATGAGGACAGGTGAGAGAGAGGAGGGACAGGTGAGGGAGAGGAGGGACAGATGAGGGAGAGGAGGGACTGGTGAAGGAGAGGAGTACAGGTGAGGGAGAGGAGGGACAGGTGAGGGAGAGGAGTGACAGGTGAGGGAGAGGAGGACAGGTGAGAGAGAGGAGGACAGGTGAGGGAGAGGAGGACAGGTGAGGGAGAGGAGGGACAGGTGAGGGAGAGGAGGAACAGGTGAGGGAGAGGAGGAACAGGTGAGGGAGAGGAGGGACAGGTGAGGGAGAGGAGGGACAGGTGAGGGAGAGGAGGGACAGGTGAGAGAGACGAGGGACAGGTGAGGGAGAGGAGGAACAGGTGAGGGAGGGGAGGACAGGTGAGGGAGAGGAGGGACAGGTGAGGGAGAGGAGGTACAGGTGAGGGAGAGGAGGGACAGGTGAGGGAGAGGAGAGACCTGAGGGAGAGGAGGACAGGTGAGAGAGAGGAGGGACAGGTGAGGGAGAGGAGGGACAGGTGAGGGAGAGAAGAGACCTGAGGGAGAGG
>NW_028225184.1:8023365-8420793 GCF_052327205.1 Somniosus microcephalus
CCTTCTACTGCTTCTTCTGATTCACCCTCCAGACTTCACCATCTCCTTCTCCATCTTCTGCTTCTTCTGATTCACCCTCCAGACTTCATCTTCTCCTTCTCCTTCTTCTACTTCTTCCGATTCACCCTCCAGACTTCATCTTCTCCTTCTCCTTCTTCTACTTCTTCTGATTCACCCTCCAGTCTTCACCTTCTCCTTCTCCTTCTTCTGCTTCTTCTGCTTCACCCTCCAGACTTTACCTTCTCCTTCTCTTTCTTCTGCTTCTTCTGATTCACCCTCCAGACTTCACCTTCTCCTTCTGCTTCTTCTGATTCTTCTGATTCACCCTCCAGACTTCACCTTCTCCTTCTCCTTCTTCTGCTTCTTCTGATTCACCCTCCTGACTTAACCTTCTCCTTCTCCTTCTTCTACTTCTTCTGGTTCACCCTCCTGACTTCACCTTCTCCTTCTCCTTCTTCTACTTCTTCTGCTTCACCCTCCAGACTTCACCTTCTCCTTCTCCTTCTTCTACTTCTTCTGATTCACCCTCCAGACTTCACCTTCTCCTTCTCCTTCTTCTGCTTCTTCTGATTCACCCTCCAGGCTTCACCTTCTCCTTCTCCTTCTTCTACTTCTTCTTATTCACCCTCCAGACTTCATCTTCTCATTCTCCTTCTTCTGCTTCTTCTGATCCACCCTTCAGACTTCACCTTCTCCTTCTCCATCTTCTGCTTCTTCTGATTCACCCTCCAGACCTCACCTTCTCCTTCTCCTTCTTCTACTTCTTCTGATTCACCCTCCAGACTTCATCTTCTCCTTCTCCTTTTTCTGCTTCTTCTGATTCACCCTCCAGACTTCATCTTCTCCTTCTCCTTCTTCTGCTTCTTCTGATTCACCCTCCAGACTTCAGCTTCTCCTTCTCCTTCTTCTGCTTTTTCTGATTCACCCTCCAGACTTCCCCTTCCCCTTCTCCTTCTTCTACTTCTTCTGATTCACCCTCCAGACTTCACCTTCTCCTTCTCCTTCTTCTGCTTCTTCTGATTCACCCTCTAGACTTCACCTTCTCCTTCACCTTCGTCTACTTCTTCTGATTCACCCTCCAGACTACACCATCTCCTTCTCCTTCTTCTACTTCTTCTGATTCACCCTCCAGACATCACCTTCTCCTTCTCCTTCTTCTGCTTCTTCTGATTCACCCTCCAGACTTCACCTTCTCCTTCTCCTTCTTCTACTTCTTCCGATTCACCCTCCAGACTTCACCTTCTCCTTCTCCTTCTTCTACTTCTTCTGATTCACCCTCCAGACTTCACCTTCTCCTTCTCCTTCTTCTACTTCTTCTGATTCACCCTCCAGACTTCACCTTCTCCGTCTCCTTCTTCTACTTCTTCTGATTCACCCTCCAGACTTCACCTTCTCCTTCTCATTCTTCTACTTGTTCTGATTCACTCTCCTGACTTCACCTTCTCCTTCTCCTTCTTCTGCTTCTTCTGATTCACCCTCCAGACTTCACCTTCTCCTTCTCCTTCTTCTGCTTCTTCTGCTTCACCCTCCAGACTTCACCTACTCCTTCTCCTTCTTCTGCTTCTTCTACTGCGCCCTCCAGACTTCACCTTCTCCTTCTCCTTCTTCTGCTTCTTCTGCTTCACCCTCCTGAATTCACCTTCTCCTTCTCCTTCTTCTACTTCTTCTGCTTCACCCCCCTGACTTCACCTTCTCCTTCTCCTTCTTCTGCTTCTTCTGATTCACCCTCCTAACTTCACCTTCTCCTTCTCCTCCTTCTGCTACTTCTGATTCCCCTTCCTGACTTCACCTTCTCCTTCTCCTTCTTCTGCTTCTTCTGATTCACCCTCCTAACTTCACCTTCTCCTTCTCCTTCTTCTGCTTCTTCTGATTCACCCTCCTGACTTCACCTTCTCCTTCTCCTTCTTCTGCTTCTTCTGATTCACCCTCCAGACTTCGCCTTCTCCTTCTCTTTCTTCTGCTTCTTCTGATTCACCATCCAGACTACACCTTCTCCTTCTCCTTCTTCTACTTCTTCTGATTCACACTCCAGACTTCACATTCTCCTTCTCCTTCTTCTGCTTCTTCTGATTCACCCTCCAGACTTCACCTTCTCCTTCTCCTTCTTCTACTTCTTCTGATTCACCCTCCAGACTTCACCTTCTCCTTCTCCTTCTTCTACTTCTTCTGATTCACCCTCCAGACTTCACCTTCTCCTTCTCCTTCTTCTACTTCTCCCTCCAGACTTCACCTTCTGCTTCTCCTTCTTCTGCTTCTTCTGATTCACCCTCCAGACTTCACCTTCTCCTTCTCCTTCTTCTACTTCTTCTGATTCACCCTCCAGACTTCAACTTCTCCTTCTCCTTCTTCTACTTCTTCTGATTCACCCTCCAGACTTCACCTTCTCCTTCTCCTTCTTCTACTTGTTCTGATTCACCCTCCTGACTTCACCTTCTCCTTCTCCTTCTTCTGCTTCTTCTGCTTCACCCTCCTGACTTCACCTTCTCCTTCTCCTTCTTCTACTTCCTCTGATTCACACTCCAGACTTCACCTTCTCCTTCTCCTTCTTCTGCTTCTTCTGCTTCACCCTCCAGACTTCACCTTCTCCTTCTCCTTCTTCTGCTTCTTCTGCTTCGCCCTCCAGACTTCATCTTCTCCTTCTCCTTCTTCTGCTTCTTCTCCTTCACCCTCCAGACTTCACCTTCTCCTTCTCCTTCTTCTGCTTCTTCTGCTTCACCCTCCTGACTTCACCTTCTCCTTCTCCTTCTTCTACTTCTTCTGATTCACCCTCCAGACTTCACCTTCTCCTTCTCCTTCTTCTGCTTCTTCTGCTTCACCATCCAGACTTCACCTTCTCCTTCTCCTTCTTCTGCTTCTTCTGCTGCGCCCTCCAGACTTCACCTTCTCCTTCTCCTTCTTCTGCTTCTTCTGATTCACCCTCCAGACCTCACCTTCTCCTTCTCCTTCTTCTACTTCTTCTGATTCACCCTCCAGACTTCATCTTCTCCTTCTCCTTTTTCTGCTTCTTCTGATTCACCCTCCAGACTTCACCTTCTCCTTCTCCTTCTTCTGCTTCTTCTGATTCACCCTCCAGACATCAGCTTCTCCTTCTCCTTCTTCTGCTTTTTCTGATTCACCCTCCAGACTTCACCTTCCCCTTCTCCTTCTTCTACTTCTTCTGATTCACCCTCCAGACTTCACCTTCTCCTTCTCCTTCTTCTGCTTCTTCTGATTCACCCTCCAGACTTCAGCTTCTCCTTCTCCTTCTTCTGCTTTTTCTGATTCACCCTCCAGACTTCACCTTCCCCTTCTCCTTCTTCTACTTCTTCTGATTCACCCTCCAGACTTCACCTTCTCCTTCTCCTTCTTCTGCTTCTTCTGATTCACCCTCTAGACTTCACCTTCTCCTTCACCTTCGTCTGCTTCTTCTGATTCACCCTCCAGACTACACCATCTCCTTCTCCTTCTTCTACTTCTTCTGATTCACCCTCCAGACATCACCTTCTCCTTCTCCTTCTTCTGCTTCTTCTGATTCACCCTCCAGACTTCACCTTCTCCTTCTCCTTCTTCTACTTCTTCCGATTCACCCTCCAGACTTCACCTTCTCCTTCTCCTTCTTCTACTTCTTCTGATACACCCTCCAGACTTCACCTTCTCCTTCTCCTTCTTCTACTTCTTCTGATTCACCCTCCAGACTTCACCTTCTCCTTCTCCTTCTTCTACTTCTTCTGATTCACCCTCCAGACTTCACCTTCTATTTCTCCTTCTTCTACTTGTTCTGATTCACTCTCCTGACTTCACCTTCTCCTTCTCCTTCTTCTGCTTCTTCTGATTCACCCTCCAGACTTCACCTTCTCCTTCTCCTTCTTCTGCTTCTTCTGCTTCACCCTCCAGACTTCACCTACTCCTTCTTCTTCTTCTGCTTCTTCTACTGCGCCCTCCAGACTTCACCTTCTCCTTCTCCTTCTTCTGCTTCTTCTGCTTCACCCTCCTGAATTCACCTTCTCCTTCTCCTTCTTCTACTTCTTCTGCTTCACCCCCCTGACTTCACCTTCTCCTTCTCCTTCTTCTGCTTCTTCTGATTCACCCTCCTAACTTCACCTTCTCCTTCTCCTCCTTCTGCTACTTCTGATTCCCCCTCCTGACTTCACCTTCTCCTTCTCCTTCTTCTGCTTCTTCTGATTCACCCTCCTAACTTCACCTTCTCCTTCTCCTTCTTCTGCTTCTTCTGATTCACCCTCCTGACTTCACCTTCTCCTTCTCCTTCTTCTGCTTCTTCTGATTCACCCTCCAGACTTCGCCTTCTCCTTCTCTTTCTTCTGCTTCTTCTGATTCACCATCCAGACTACACCTTCTCCTTCTCCTTCTTCTACTTCTTCTGATTCACACTCCAGACTTCACCTTCTCCTTCTCCTTCTTCTACTTCTTCTGATTCACCCTCCAGACTTCACCTTCTCCTTCTCCATCTTCTACTTCTCCCTCCAGACTTCACCTTCTGCTTCTCCTTCTTCTGCTTCTTCTGATTCACCCTCCAGACTTCACCTTCTCCTTCTCCTTCTTCTACTTCTTCTGATTCACCCTCCAGACTTCACCTTCTCCTTCTCCTTCTTCTACTTCTTCTGATTCACCCTCCAGACTTCACCTTCTCCTTCTCCTTCTTCTACTTGTTCTGATTCACCCTCCTGACTTCACCTTCTCCTTCTCCTTCTTCTGCTTCTTCTGCTTCACCCTCCTGACTTCACCTTCTCCTTCTCCTTCTTCTACTTCCTCTGATTCACACTCCAGACTTCACCTTCTCCTTCTCCTTCTTCTGCTTCTTCTGCTTCACCCTCCAGACCTCACCCTCTCCTTCTCCTTCTTCTGCTTCTTCTGCTTCGCCCTCCAGACTTCATCTTCTCCTTCTCCTTCTTCTGCTTCTTCTCCTTCACCCTCCAGACTTCACCTTCTCCTTCTCCTTCTTCTGCTTCTTCTGCTTCACCCTCCTGACTTCACCTTCTCCTTCTCCTTCTTCTACTTCTTCTGATTCACCCTCCAGACTTCACCTTCTCCTTCTCCTTCTTCTGCTTCTTCTGCTTCACCATCCAGACTTCACCTTCTCCTTCTCCTTCTTCTGCTTCTTCTGCTGCGCCCTCCAGACTTCACCTTCTCCTTCTCCTTCTTCTGCTTCTTCTGATTCACCCTCCAGACCTCACCTTCGCCTTCTCCTTCTTCTACTTCTTCTGATTCACCCTCCAGACTTCATCTTCTCCTTCTCCTTTTTCTGCTTCTTCTGATTCACCCTCCAGACTTCACCTTCTCCTTCTCCTTCTTCTGCTTCTTCTGATTCACCCTCCAGACTTCAGCTTCTCCTTCTCCTTCTTCTGCTTTTTCTGATTCACCCTCCAGACTTCACCTTCCCCTTCTCCTTCTTCTACTTCTTCTGATTCACCCTCCAGACTTCACCTTCTCCTTCTCCTTCTTCTGCTTCTTCTGATTCACCCTCTAGACTTCACCTTCTCCTTCACCTTCGTCTACTTCTTCTGATTCACCCTCCAGACTACACCATCTCCTTCTCCTTCTTCTACTTCTTCTGATTCACCCTCCAGACTTCACCTTCTCCTTCTCCTTCTTCTGCTTCTACTGATTCACCCTCCAGACTTCACCTTCTCCTTCTCCTTCTTCTACTTCTTCCGATTCACCCTCCAGACTTCACCTTCTCCTTCTCCTTCTTCTACTTCTTCTGATTCACCCTCCAGACTTCACCTTCTCCTTCTCCTTCTTCTACTTCTTCTGCTTCTCCCTCCAGACTTCACCTTCTGATTCTCCTTCCTCTGCTTCTTCTGATTCACCCTCCAGACTTCACCTTCTCCTTCTCCTTCTTCTACTTCTTCTGATTCACCCTCCAGACTTCACCTTCTCCTTCTCCTTCTTCTACTTCTTCTGATTCACCCTCCAGACTTCACCTTCTCCTTCTCCTTCTTCTACTTGCTCTGATTCACCCTCCTGACTTCACCTTCTCCTTCTCCTTCTTCTGCTTCTTCTGATTCACCCTCCAGACTTCACCTTCTCCTTCTCCTTCTTCTGCTTCTTCTGCTTCACCCTCCAGACTTCACCTACTCCTTCTCCTTCTTCTGCTTCTTCTACTGCGCCCTCCAGACTTCACCATCTCCTTCTCCTTCTTCTGCTTCTTCTGCTTCACCCTCCTGAATTCACCTTCTCCTTCTCCTTCTTCTACTTCTTCTGCTTCACCCCCCTGACTTCACCTTCTCCTTCTCCTTCTTCTGCTTCTTCTGATTCACCCTCCAGACTTCAGCTTCTCCTTCTCCTCCTTCTGCTACTTCTGATTCCCCCTCCTGTCTTCACCTTCTCCTTCTCCTTCTTCTGCTTCTTCTGATTCACCCTCCTAACTTCACCTTCTCCTTCTCCTTCTTCTGCTTCTTCTGATTCACCCTCCTGACTTCACCTTCTCCTTCTCCTTCTTCTGCTTCTTCTGATTCACCCTCCAGACTTCGCCTTCTCCTTCTCTTTCTTCTGCTTCTTCTGATTCACCCTCCAGACTTCACCTTCTCCTTCTCCTTCTTCTGATTCTTCTGCTTCGCCCTCCAGACTTCACCTTCTCCTTCTCCTTCTTCTGCTTCTTCTGCTTCACCCTCCTGACTTCACCTTCTCCTTCTCCTTCTTCTACTTCCTCTGATTCACCCTCCAGACTTCACCTTCTCCTTCTCCTTCTTCTGCTTCTTCTGCTTCACCCTCCAGACTTCACCTTCTCCTTCTCCTTCTTCTGCTTCTTCTGCTTCGCCCTCCAGACTTCATCTTCTCCTTCTCCTTCTTCTGCTTCTTCTCCTTCACCCTCCAGACTTCACCTTCTCCTTCTCCTTCTTCTGCTTCTTCTGCTTCACCCTCCTGACTTCACCTTCTCCTTCTCCTTCTTCTACTTCTTCTGATTCACCCTCCAGACTTCACCTTCTCCTTCTCCTTCTTCTGCTTCTTCTGCTTCACCATCCAGACTTCACCTTCTCCTTCTCCTTCTTCTGCTTCTTCTGCTGCGCCCTCCAGACTTCACCTTCTCCTTCTCCTTCTTCTGCTTCTTCTGCTTCACCCTCCTGACTTCACCTTCTCCTTCTCCTTCTTCTGCTTCTTCTGGTTCACCCTCCAGACTTCACCTTCTCCTTCTCCTTCTTCTGCTTCTTCTGATTCACCCTCCAGACTTCACCTTCTCCTTCTCCTTCTTCTGCTTCTTCTGATTCACCCTCCAGACTTCACCTTCTCCTTCTTCTTCATCTGCTGATTCACCCTCCAGACTTCACCTTCTCCTTCTCCTTCTTCTACTTCTTCTGATTCACCCTCCAGTCTTCACCTTCTCCTTCTCCTTCTTCTGCTTCTTCTGCTTCACCCTCCAGACTTCACCTTCTCCTTCTCTTTCTTCTGCTTCTTCTGATTCACCCTCCAGACTTCACCTTCTCCTTCTCCTTCTTCTGATTCTTCTGATTCACCCTCCAGACTTCACCTTCTCCTTCTCCTTCTTCTGCTTCTTCCGATTCACTCTCCTGACTTCACCTTCTCCTTCTCCTTCTTCTACTTCTTCTGATTCACCCTCCAGTCTTCACCTTCTCCTTCTCCTTCTTCTGCTTCTTCTGATTCACCCTCCAGACTTCACCTTCTCCTTCTCCTTCTTCTGCTTCTTCTGATTCACCCTCCAGACTTCACCTTCTCCTTCTCCTTCTTCTGCATCTTCTGATTCACCCTCCAGACTTCACCTTCTCCTTCTCCTTCTTCTGCTTCTTCTGATTCCCCCTCCAGACTTCACCTTCTCCTTCTCCTTCTCCTGTTTCTTCTGATTCACCCTCCAGACTTCACCTTCTCCTTCTCCTTCTTCTGCTTCTTCTGATTCACCCTCCAGACTTCACCTTCTCCTTCTCCTTCTTCTACTTCTTCTGATTCACCCTCCAGACTTCAGCCTCTCCTTCTCCTTCTTCTGCTTCTTCTGATTCACCCTCCAGACTTCACATTCTCCTTCTCCTTCGTCTACTTCTTCTGATTCACCCTCCAGCCTACACCTTCTCCTTCTGCTTCATCTACTTCTTCTGATTCACCCTCCAGACTTCAACTTCTCCTTCTCCTTCTTCTGCTTCTTCTGATTCACCCTCCAGACTTCACCTTCTCCTTCTCCTTCTTCTAATTCTTCTGATTCACCCTCCAGACTTCGCCTTCTCCTTCTCCTTCTTCTACTTCTTCTGATTCACCCTCCAGACTTCACCTTCTCCTTCTCCTTCTTCTGCTTCTTCTGATTCACCCTCCTGACTTCACCTTCTCCTTCTCCTTCTTCTGCTTCTTCTGATTCACCCCCCAGACTTCACCTTCTCCTTCTCCTTCTTCTACTTCTTCTGATTCACCCTCCAGACTTCACCTTCTCCTTCTACTTCTTTTGCTTCTTCTGATTCACCCTCCAGACTTCACCTTCTCCTTCTCCTTCTTCTGCTTCTTCTGATTCACCCTCCAGACTTCACCTTCTCCTTCTCCTTCTTCTGTTTCTTCTGATTCACCCTCCAGACTTTACCTTCTCCTTCTCCTTCTTCTGCTTCTTCTGATTCACCCTCCAGACTTCACCTTCTCCTTCTCCTTCTTCTACTTCTTCTGATTCACCCTTCAGACTTCACCTTCTCCTTCTCCTTCTTCTGCTTCTTCTGATTCACCCTCCAGACTTCACCTTCTCCTTCTCCTTCGTCCACTTCTTCTGATTCACCCTCCAGACTACAGCTTCTCCTTCTCCTTTTTCTACTTCTTCTGATTCACCCTCCAGACTTCAACTTCTCCTTCTCCTTCTTCTGCTTCTTCTGATTCACCCTCCAGACTTCACCTTCTCCTTCTCCTTCTTCTAATTCTTCTGATTCACCCTCCAGACTTCACCTTCTCCTTCGCCTTCTTCTATTTCTTCTGCTTCTCCCTCCAGACTTCACCTTCTCCTTCTGCTTCTTCTGCTTCTTCTGCTTCACCCTCCAGACTTCACCTTCCCCTTCTCCTTCTTCTGCTTCTTCTGCTTCACCCTCCTGACTTCACCTTCTCCTTCTCCTTCTTCTGCTTCTTCTGCTTCACCCTCCAGACTTCACCTTCTCCTTCTCCTTCTTCTGCTTCTTCTGCTTCACCCTCCTGACTTCACCTTCTCCTTCTCCTTCTTTTACTTCTTCTGATCATCCTAAGACTTCACCTTCTCCTTCTCCTTCTTCTGCTTCTTCTGCTTCACCCTCCTGAATTCACCTTCTCCTTCTCCTTCTTCTGCTTTCTTCTGATTCACCCTCCTGACTTCACCTGCTCCTTCTCCTTCTTCTACTACTTCTGCTTCACCCCCCTGACTTCACCTTCTCCTTCTCCTTCTTCTGCTTCTTCTGATTCACCCTCCTGACTTCACCTTCTCCTTCTCCTTCTTCTGCTTCTTCTGATTCACCCTCCAGACTTCACCTTCTCCTTCTCCTTCTTCTAGTTCTTCTGATTCACCCTCCAGACTTCACCTTCTCCTTCTCCTTCTTCTGCTTCTTCTGATTCACCCTCCAGACCTCACCTTCTTCTTCTCCTTCTTCTGCTTCTTCTGATTCACCCTCCAGACTTCACCTTCTCCTTCTCCTTCTTCTGCTTCTTCTGATTCACCCTCCAGACTTCACCTTCTCCTTCTCCTTCTTCTACTTCTTCTGATTCACCCTCCAGACTTCACCTTCTACTTCTCCTTCTTCTGATTCTCTGATTCACCCTCCAGACTTCACCTTCTCCTTCTCCTTCTTCTGCTTCTTCTGTTTCACCCTCCTGACTTCACCTTCTCCTTCTCCTTCTTCTACTTCTTCTGATTCACCCTCCTGACTTCACCTTCTCCTTCTCCTTCTTCTACCTCTTCTGCTTCACCCTCCAGACTTCACCTTCTCCATCTCCTTCTTCTACTTCTTCTGATTCACCCTCCAGACTTAACCTTCTCCTTCTCCTTCTTCTGCTTCTTCTGATTCACCCTCCAGACTTCACCTTCTCCTTCTCCTCATTCTGCTTCTTCTGATTCACCCTCCAGACTTCACCTTCTCCTTCTCCTTCTTCTGCATCTTCTGATTCACCCTCCAGACTTCACCTTCTCCTTCTCCTTCTTCTGCTTCTTCTGATTCCCCCTCCAGACTTCACCTTCTCCTTCTCCTTCTTCTACTTCTGCTGATTAACCCTCCAGGCTTCATCTTCTCCTTCTCCTTCTTCTGCTTCTTCTGATTCACCCTCCAGACTTCACCTTCTCCTTCTCCTTCTTCTGCTTCTTCTGATTCACCCTCCAGACTTCACCTTCTCCTTCTCCTTCTTCTTCTTCTTCTGATTCACCCTCCAGACTTCACCTTCTCCTTCTCCTTCTTCTACTTCTTCTGATTCACCCTCCAGACTTCACCTTCTCCTTCTCCTTCTTCTGCTTCTTCTGATTCTCCCTCCAGACTTCACTTTCTCCTTCTCCTTCTTCTGCTTCTTCTGATTCACCGTCCAGACTTCACCTTCTCCTTCTCCTTCTTCTGCTTCTTCTGATTCACCCTTCAGACTTCACCTTCTTCTTCTCCTTCTTCTGCTTCTTCTGATTCACCCTCCAGACCTCACCTTCTCCTTCTCCTTCTTCTACTTCTTCTGATTCACCCTCCAGACATCATCTTCTCCTTCTCCTTCTTCTGCTTCTTCTGATTCACCCTCCAGACTTCACCTTCTCCTTCTCCTTCTTCTGCTTCTTCTGATCCACCCTCCAGACTTCGCCTTCTACTTTTCCTTCTTCTACTTCTTCTGATTCACCCTCCAGACTTCACCTTCTCCTTCTCCTTCTTCTCCTTCTTCTGCTTCACCCTCCAGTCTTCACCTTCTCCTTCTCCTTCTTCTGCTTCTTCTGATTCACCCTCCAGACTTCACCTTCTCCTTCTCCTTCTTCTGCTTCTTCTGATTCACCCTCCAGACTTCACCTTCTTCTTCTCCTTCTTCTGCTTCTTCTGATTCACCCTCCAGACTTCACCTTCTCCTTCTCCTTCTTCTGCTTCTTCTGATTCACCCTCCAGACTTCACCTTCTCCTTCTCCTTCTTCTGATTCTTCTGATTCACCCTCCAGACTTCACCTTCTCCTTCTCCTTCTTCTGCTTCTTCTAATTCACCCTCCAGACTTCACCTTCTCCTTCTCCTTCTTCTGCTTCTTCTGATTCACCCTCCAGACATCACCTTCTCCTTCTCCTTCTTCTACTTCTTCTGATTCACCCTCCAGACTTCACCTTCTCCTTCTTCTGCTTCTTCTGATTCACCCTCCAGACTTCACCTTCTCCTTCTCCTTCGTCTACTTCTTCTGATTCACCCTCCAGACTACACCTTCTCCTTCTCCTTCTTCTACTTCTTCTGATTCACCCTCCAGATTTCACCTTCTCCTTCTCCTTCTTCTGCTTCTCTGATTCACCCTCCAGACTTCACCTTCTCCTACTCCTTC
Organism: Somniosus microcephalus; assembly: GCF_052327205.1. Lineage (NCBI taxonomy): Eukaryota > Metazoa > Chordata > Chondrichthyes > Squaliformes > Somniosidae > Somniosus > Somniosus microcephalus. Next base: position 8,034,788 of record NW_028225184.1, read on the forward strand.
TTCTACTTCTTCTGATTCACCCTCCAGACTTCAACTTCTCCTTCTCCTTCTTCTACTTCATCTGATTCACCCTTCAGACTTGACCTTCTCCTTCTCCTTCTTCTACTTCTTCTGCTTCTCCCTCCAGACTTCACCTTCTCCTTCTCCTTCTTCTGCTTCTTCTGATTCACCCTCCAGATTTCACCTTCTCCTTCTCCTTCTTCTACTTCTTCTGATTCACCCTCCAGACTTCACCTTCTCCTTCTCCTTCTTCTACTTCTTCTGATTCACGCTCCAGACTTCACCTTCTCCTTCTCCTTCTTCTACTTCTTCTGATTCAACCTCCTGACTTCACCTTCTCCTTCTCCTTCTTCTGCCCCTTCTGCTTCACGCTCCTGACTTCACCTTCTCTTTCTCCTTCTTCTGCTTCTTCTGATTCACCCTCCTGACTTCACCTTCTCCTTCTCCTTCTTCTGCTTCTTCTGATTCACCCTCCAGACTTCACCTTCTCTTTCTCCTTCTTCTACTTCTTCTGATTCACCCTCCAGACTTCACCTTCTCCTTCTACTTCTTCTGCTTCTTCTGATTCACCCTCCAGACTTCACCTTCTCCATCTCCTTCTTCTGCTTCTTCTGATTCACCCTCCAGACTTCACCTTCTCCTTCTCCTTCTTCTGCTTCTTCTGATTCACCCTCCAGACTTCACCTTCTCCTTCTCCTTCTTCTGCTTCTTCTGCTCCACCCTCCTGACTTCACCTTCTCCTTCTCCTTCTTTTACTTCTTCTGATCATCCTAAAGACTTCACCTTCTCCTTCTCCTTCTTCTGCTTCTTCTGCTTCACCCTCCTGAAATCACCTTCTCCTTCTCCTTCTTCTGCTTTTTCTGATTCACCCTCCAGACTTCACCTTCTGCTTCTCCTTTTTCTGCTTCTTCTGATTCACCCTCCTGACTTCACCTTCTTCTTCTCCTTCTTCTGCTTTTTCTGATTCACCCTCCAGACTTCATCTTCTCCTTCTCCTTCTTCTACTTCTTCTGATTCACCCTCCAGACTTCACCTTCTCCTTCTCCTTCTTCTGCTTCTTCTGATTCACCCTCCAGACTTCACCTTCTCCTTCCCCTTCTTCTGCTTCTTCTGATTCACCCTCCAGACTTCGCCTTCTCCTTCTCCTTCTTCTACTTCTTCTGATTCACCCTCCAGACTTCGCCTTCTCCTTCTCCTTCTTCTACTTCTTCTGATTCACCCTCCAGTCTTCACCTTCTCCTTCTCCTTCTTCTGCTTCTTCTGATTCACCCTCCAGACTTCATCTTCTCCTTCTCCTTCTTCTGCTTCTTCTGATTCACCCTCCAGACTTCACCTTCTCCTTCTCCTTCTTCTACTTCTTCTGATTCACCCTCCAGTCTTCACCTTCTCCTTCTCCTTCTTCTGCTTCTTCTGATTCACCCTCCAGACTTCACCTTCTCCTTCTCGTTCGTCTACTTCTTCTGATTCACCCTCCAGACTACACCTTCTCCTTCTCCTTCTTCTGCTTCTTCTGATTCACCCTCCAGACTTCACCTTCTCCTTCTCCTTCTTCTACTTCTTCTGATTCACCCTCCAGACTTCACCTTCTCCTTCTACTTCTTCTGCTTCTTCTGATTCACCCTCCAGACTTCACCTTCTCCTTCTCCTTCTTCTGCTTCTTCTGATTCACCCTCCAGACTTCACCTTCTCCTTCTCCTTCTTCTGTTTCTTCTGATTCACCCTCCAGACTTCACCTTCTCCTTCTCCTTCTTCTACTTCTTCTGATTCACCCTCCAGACTTCACCTTCTCCTTCTACTTCTTCTGCTTCTTCTGATTCACCCTCCAGACTTCACCCTCTCCTTCTCCTTCTTCTACATCTTCTGATTCACCCTCCAGACTTCACCTTCTCCTTCTCCTTCTTCTGCTTCTTCTGATTCACCCTCCAGACTTCACCTTCTCCTTCTCCTTCTTCTACTTCTTCTGACTCACCCTCCAGACTTCACCTTCTCCTTCTCCTTCTTCTGCTTCTTCTGATTCACCCTCCAGACTTCACCTTCTCCTTCTCCTTCGTCCACTTCTTCTGATTCACCCTCCAGACGACAGCTTCTTCTTCTCCTTCTTCTACTTCTTCTGATTCACCCTCCAGACTTCAACTTCTCCTTCTCCTTCTTCTGCTTCTTCTGATTCACCCTCCAGACTTCACCTTCTCCTTCTCCTTCTTCTAATTCTTCTGATTCACCCTCCAGACTTCACCTTCTCCTTCGCCTTCTTCTACTTCTTCTGAATCACCCTCCAGACTTCACCTTTTCCTTCTCCTTCTTCTGCTTCTTCTGATTCACCCTCCAGACTTCATCTTCTCCTTCTCCTTCTTCTGCTTCTTCTGATTCACCCTCCAGACTTCACCTTCTCCTTCTCCTTCTTCTACTTCTTCTGATTCACCCTCCAGACTTCACCTTCTCCTTCTCCTTCTTCTGCTTCTTCTGATTCACCCTCCAGACTTCACCTTCTCCTTCCCCTTCTTCTGCTTCTTCTGATTCACCCTCCGGACCTCGCCTTCTCCTTCTCCTTGTTCTACTTCTTCTGATTCACCCTCCAGACTTCACCTTCTCCTTCTCCTTCTTCTACTTCTTCTGATTCACCCTCCAGTCTTCACCTTCTCCTTCTCCTTCTTCTGCTTCTTCTGATTCACCCTCCAGACTTCATCTTCTCCTTCTCCTTCTTCTGCTTCTTCTGATTCACCCTCCAGACTTCACCTTCTCCTTCTCCTTCTTCTACTTCTTCTGATTCACCCTCCAGTCTTCACCTTCTCCTCCTCCTGCTTCTGCTTCTTCTGATTCACCCTCCAGACTTCACCTTCTCCTTCTCCTTCGTCTACTTCTTCTGATTCACCCTCCAGACTACACCTTCTCCTTCTCCTTCTTCTGCTTCTTCTGATTCACCCTCCAGACTACACCTTCTCCTTCTCCTTCTTCTACTTCTTCTGATTCACCCTCCAGTCTTCACCTTCTCCTTCTCCTTCTTCTGCTTCTTCTGATTCACCCTCCAGACTTCACCTTCTCCTTCTCCTTCGTCTACTTCTTCTGATTCACCCTCCAGACTACACCTTCTCCTTCTCCTTCTTCTGCTTCTTCTGATTCACCCTCCAGACTTCACCTTCTCCTTCTCCTTCTTCTGTTTCTTCTGATTCACCCTCCAGACTTCACCTTCTCCTTCTCCTTCTTCTGCTTCTTCTGATTCACCCTCCAGACTTCACCTTCTCCTTCTCCTTCTTCTACTTCTTCTGATTCACCCTCCAGACTTCACCTTCTCCTTCTCCTTCTTCTGCTTCTTCTGATTCACCCTCCAGACTTCACCTTCTCCTTCTCCTTCGTCCACTTCTTCTGATTCACCCTCCAGACTACAGCTTCTCCTTCTCCTTCTTCTACTTCTTCTGATTCACCCTCCAGACTTCAACTTCTCCTTCTCCTTCTTCTGCTTCTTCTGATTCACCCTCCAGACTTCACCTTCTCCTTCTCCTTCTTCTAATTCTTCTGATTCACCCTCCAGACTTCACCTTCTCCTTCGCCTTCTTCTATTTCTTCTGCTTCTCCCTTCAGACTTCACCTTCTCCTTCTGCTTCTTCTGCTTCTTCTGCTTCACCCTCCATACTTCACCTTCTACTTCTCCTTCTTCTGCTTCTTCTACTTCACCCTCCTGACTTCACCTTCTCCTTCTCCTTCTTCTACTTCTTCTGATTCACCCTCCAGACTTCACCTTCTCCTTCTCCTTCTTCTGCTTCTTATGCTTCGCCCTCCAGACTTCTCCTTCTCCTTCTCCTTCTTCTGCTTCTTCTGCTTCACCCTCCAGACTTCACCTTCTCCTTCTCCTTCTTCTGCTTCTTCTGCTTCACCCTCCTGACTTCACCTTCTCCTTCTCCTTCTTCTACTACTTCTGCTTCACCCCCTGACTTCACCTTCTCCTTCTCCTTCTTCTACTTCTTCTGATTCACCCTCCTGACTTCACCTTCTCCTTCTCCTTCTTCTACCTCTTTTGCTTCACCCTCCAGACTTCACCTTCTCCATCTCCTTCTTCTACTTCTTCTGATTCACCCTCCAGACTTAACCTTCTCCTTCTCCTTCTTCTGCTTCTTCTGATTCACCCTCCAGACTTCACCTTCTCCTTCTCCTCATTCTGCTTCTTCTGATTCACCCTCCAGACTTCACCTTCTCCTTCTCCTTCTTCTGCATCTTCTGATTCACCCTCCGGACATCACCTTCTCCTTCTCCTTCTTCTGCTTCTTCTGATTCCCCCTCCAGACTTCACCTTCTCCTTCTCCTTCTTCTACTTCTGCTGATTAACCCTCCAGGCTTCATCTTCTCCTTCTCCTTCTTCTGCTTCTTCTGATTCACCCTCCAGACTTCACCTTCTCCTTCTCCTTCTTCTGCTTCTTCTGATTCACACTCCAGACTTCACCTTCTCCTTCTCCTTCTTCTTCTTCTTCTGATTCACCCTCCAGACTTCACCTTCTCCTTCTCCTTTTTCTACTTCTTCTGATTCTCCCTCCAGACTTCACCTTCTCCTTCTCCTTCTTCTGCTTCTTCTGATTCACCCTCCAGACTTCACTTTCTCCTTCTCCTTCTTCTGCTTCTTCTGATTCACCCTCCAGACTTCACCTTCTCCTTCTCCTTCTTCTGCTTCTTCTGATTCACCCTTCAGACTTCACCTTCTTCTTCTCCTTCTTCAGCTTCTTCTGATTCACCCTCCAGACCTCACCTTCTCCTTCTCCTTCTTCTACTTCTTCTGATTCACCCTCCAGACTTCATCTTCTCCTTCTCCTTCTTCTGCTTCTTCTGATTCACCCTCCAGACTTCACCTTCTCCTTCTCCTTCTTCTGCTTCTTCTGATCCACCCTCCAGACTTCGCCTTCTACTTCTCCTTCTTCTACTTCTTCTGATTCACCCTCCAGACTTCACCTTCTCCTTCTCCTTCTTCTCCTTCTTCTGATTCACCCTCCAGTCTTCACCTTCTCCTTCTCCTTCTTCTGCTTCTTCTGATTCACCCTCCAGACTTCACCTTCTCCTTCTCCTTCTTCTGCTTCTTCTGATTCACCCTCCAGACTTCACCTTCTCCTTCTCCTTCTTCTGCTTCTTCTGATTCACCCTCCAGACTTCACCTTCTCCTTCTCCTTCTTCTGCTTCTTCTGATTCACCCTCCAGACTTCACCTTCTCCTTCTCCTTCTTCTGCTTCTTCTGATTCACCCTCCAGACTTCACCTTCTCCTTCTCCTTCTTCTACTTCTTCTGATTCACCCTCCAGACTTCACCTTCTCCTTCTCCTTCTTCTTCTTCTTCTGATTCACCCTCCAGACTTCATCTTCTCCTTCTCCTTCTTCTGCTTCTTCTGATTCACCCTCCAGACTTCACCTTCTCCTTCTCCTTCTTCTGCTTCTTCTGATTCATCCTCCAGACTTCACCTTCTCCTTCTCCTTCTTCTACTTCTTCTGATTCACCCTCCAGACTTCACCTTCTCCTTCTCCTTCTTCTGCTTCTTCTGATTCACCCTCCAGACCTCACCTTCTCCTTCTCCTTCTTCTACTTCTTCTGATTCACCCTCCAGACTTCATCTTCTCCTTCTCATTCTTCTGCTTCTTCTGATTCACCCTCCAGACTTCACCTTCTCCTTCTCCTTCTTCTGCTTCTTCTGATTCATCCTCCAGACTTCACCTTCTCCTTCTCCTTCTTCTACTTCTTCTGATTCACCCTCCAGACTTCACCTTCTCCTTCTCCTTCTTCTGCTTCTTCTGATTCACCCTCCAGACCTCACCTTCTCCTTCTCCTTCTTCTACTTCTTCTGATTCACCCTCCAGACTTCATCTTCTCCTTCTCATTCTTCTGCTTCTTCTGATTCACCCTCCAGACTTCACCTTCTCCTTCCCCTTCTTCTGCTTCTTCTGATTCACCCTCAAGACTTCACCTTCTCCTTCTCCTTCTTCTACTTCTTCTGATTCACCCTCCAGACTTCACCTTCTACTTCTCCTTCTTCTGATTCTTCTGATTCACCCTCCAGACTTCACCTTCTCCTTCTCCTTCTTCTACTTCTGCTGATTCACCCTCCAGACTTGACCTTCTCCTTCTCCTTCTTCTACTTCTTCTGCTTCTCCCTCCAGACTTCACCTTCTCCTTCTCCTTGTTCTGCTTCTTCTGATTCACCCTCCAGATTTCACCTTCTCCTTCTCCTTCTTCTACTTCTTCTGATTCACCCTCCAGACTTCACCTTCTCCTTCTCCTTCTTCTACTTCTTCTGATTCACCCTCCAGACTTCACCTTCTCCTTCTCCTTCTTCTACTTCTTCTGATTCACCCTCCTGACTTGATATACCTATCAATTCGTCCTATAAAAAGCGACGAGTTAGGAACGTAACTAAAGGTTTTTATTGACTAAATAACGGAGCCCACCCTCGTGGGTGATCGGGTCCAACAAGGAGGAATACCAGCCAGTCGACTACCTTTATACCTGGGCAGGTAGGTGGAGCCATGGGCGGAGTCGGAGGTGGTCAGCCCAGGTATAACAGCGCGACAAGAGGCGACCTCGTATCGTGATACAACAGTGATAACGGTGATAACAATACAACAGTGATAACTATAGTGTAACGATAAAAGTGGTTTACCACATTCACCCCTTGTTTAGATTTGAGTCCGGCGGGGTGAAGTGTACTACCAGTTCTGGTATGTCAGTCTGTCCGGAGGCCTCGTAAGCCTCTCCGATCGTCGCAGCGGCGGTGCTGCATTATCCGGTGTTAGTGCTGGTGTCTGCGTGGTCGGCGAAGGCTCGTGGGGTTCCGGCATGCCGTCTACCTGGGCTGGAATTGGGGGGGTGGTGGGGGGGGGTAAAGGTGGTGTCTCCGGAGTGCCCGAGAGTGCGAGGTCTCGTAAGGAGACAGTGTCCTCCCGCCCGTCTGGGTAAGCCACGTAGGCGTACTGGGGGTTGGCGTGCAGGAGGTTCACCCTCTCGACCAGGGGGTCTGTTTTATGGGCCCTCGCGTGCTTTCGCAGCAAGACGGGCCCCGGAGAGGTCAGCCAGGTTGGTAGAGTGGTTCCCGTAGTCGACTTCCTGGGGAAAACAAACATTCGTTCATGGGGGGTGGCGTTAACGGCAGTGCAAAGTAGTGACCGGATGGAGTGCAGCGCTGTCGGGAGGACTTCCTGCCAGCGGGAGGTTGGGAGGCCCTTAGACTTTAAGGCTAAGAGGACGGCCTTCAATACCGTCGCGTTCTCTCTTTCCACCTGGCCGTTCCCTCGGGGGTTGTAGCTGGTGGTCCTACTTGCTGCAATACCTCTCGCTAGTAGGAACTGACGGAGTTCCTCGCTCATGAAAGAGGAGCCCCGGTCACTATGTATATAGTTTGGGAACCCGAACAAGGCGAAGAGGTCGTTCAGGCATTTAATGACCGTGGTACTGGTCATGTCTGGGCAGGGGAAGGCAAAGGGGAAACGGGAGTACTCATCAACAATGTTGAGGAAGTACACATTACGGTCAGAGGACGGGAGGGGCCCCTTAAAGTCGATGCTCAGGCGCTCGAAGGGGCGGGTGGCCTTGATCAGGCTTGCTCTGTCCGGCCTAAAGAAGTGCGGTTTGCACTCGGCACAGGTCTGGCAGTTCCTGGTCATGGTCCTGACCTCCTCGATGGAGTAGGGCAGGTTGCGGGCCTTAATGAAGTGGTAAAGTCTGGTGACCCCGGGGTGGCAGAGGTCGTTGTGGAGGGTCTGAAGTCTATCACTTTGCGCGCTGGCGCATGTAATTCGTGACAGAGCATCGGGGGGTTCGTTCAGCTTACCTGGCCGGTACAAGATATCATAATCGTAGGTGGAGAGCTCGATTCTCCACCTCAAGATCTTGTCATTCTTGATTTTGCCCCTCAGCTTGTTATTAAACATAAAAGCGACCGAACGTTGGTCGGTAAGGAGGGTAAATCGTTTGCCTGCCAGGTAGTGCCTCCAGCGTCGTACCGCCTCCACAATCGCCTGGGCCTCCTTCTCGACCGACGAGTGTTGGATCTCAGGGCCCTGTAGGGTCCTTGAGAAGAAGGCCACCGGTCTCCCCTCCTGGTTAAGGGTGGCGGCTAGGGCGAAGTCGGATGCATCGCTCTCGACTTGGAAGGGGATGGACTCATCCACTGCGTGCATAGTGGCCTTGGCAATGTCTCCCTTAATGAGGGAGAAGGCTGCGCACACTTCCTCCGTAAGGGGGAAGGATGTGGACTTCATGAGGGGTCTGGCTTTGTCCGCATAATTGGGCACCCATTGGGCATAGTAGGCGAAGAGCCCCAGGGTTCTCTTAAGTGCCTTAGGGCAGTGGGGGAGGGGTAGCTCCATGAGGGGGTGCATTCTTTCGGGGTCGGGGCCGATGAGTCCGTTCTCTACTACACAGCCAAGGATGGCAAGGCGCGAGGTGTTAAACACACATTTCTCCTTATTGTAGGTGAGGTTCAGCCGTTGGGCTGTACGGAGGAATTTCTCCAGATTCATGTCGTGGTCCTGCCAGTCGCGGCCGCAGATGGTGACGTTATCTAGGTAGGGGAATGTGGCCTGCAGTCCGTTCTGGTCAACCATCCGGTCCATCTCCCTTTGGAAGACCGAGACCCCGTTGGTGACACCGAAGGGGACCCTAAGGAAGTGGTATAGGCGCCCATTCGCCTCGAAGGCGGTGTACTGGCGGTCCTCGGGGTGGATAGGGAGTTGGTGGTAGGCCGACTTAAGGTCGATGGTCGAGAATACGCGGTATTGTGCAATCTGATTGACCATGTCAGATATGCGGGGAAGGGGGTATGCGTCCAGCTGGGTGTATCTGTTTATGGTCTGGCTGTAGTCGATGACCAGGTGATTTTTATCGCCGGTCTTAACGACCACGACCTGGGCACGCCAGGGGCTGTTGCTCCCCTCGATGATGCCCTCCTTCAGGAGACGCTGCACCTCAGAGCTAATGAAAGCTCTGTCCCCAGCGCTGTACCGCCTGCTCTTGGTAGCGATGGGTTTGCAGTCGGGGGTGAGGTTAGCGAACAGGGAAGGTGGCGGCACCTTGAGGGTGGATAGGCTGCAGGTGTTACGCGGTGGGCGGTTTAACCTTCGCTGGTTGTCGACTGTGAGTGGGGGGAGGGGTCCACCGTATGCTAGGGTTACACTTTGGAGGTGGGATTGGAAGTCCAGCCCTAGTAGGACGGCAGCGCAGAGCTGGGGGAGGACGAGGAGTTTAAAGTTTTTATACTCTGTACCCTTAACCGACAAGGTCACAGCACAGTAGCCGCTAATGTCCGTGGCGTGGGACCTCGATGCCATCGAGATTCGGTTGCGCGTTGGCAGGACAGGGAGGGAGTAGTGGCTCACCGTGTCTGGGTGGATGAAGCTCTCCGTGCTTCCGCTGTCGAACAGGCAGGTCGTGGCGTGGCCGTTTACTTTGATGTCCATCATCGACTTGGACAGGTGGTGTGGGCGGGCTTGATCCAGAGTGACGGAGGCCAGTGTGTAGGTAAGCGAGTCGTTGTCGTCTGCGGGCGAGGCGGTCGTCGGGTCCGGGGGCCCGGTGGCAGTCGGGCGTGGTGGGTAAAATGGCGTCTCCCACGAGGTAGGACAAAATGGCGGAGAAGATGGCTGCCCCCATAACTCACATGAGGCACTATTGGGGTCGGTTGCCTTGATCAAAGATGGCCGCCCCCATGACTCACGTGTGGGGATACTGGCCTCAGTTGCCGTGAAAGAAGATGGCCGCCCCCACAGTTCGCATGAGGCACTGCTGGCCTCTGAAGATCCGCTCCTGCAGGCCTTAGAGAAGTGGCCTTTCTTCCTGCAGGTTGCGCAGGTAGAGTTCCTGGCTGGGCAGCGCGACCTCGGGTGCTTCTCCTGGCCGCAAAAGAAGCAGCCGGCGGCCCGATCGCGGGTGCCCGATGTCGGAGCCGGTACCGGGGGTGGCGGGCCCGGTCGGGTCCGGGACGCCAACGCTGAGGTAGGTCCCGGGGGCGGCGCTGCGAAGGGTATTGCGGTAGGGGTCGGGCCCGAGTCCCAGGGTCGCGAGCAGTACCTGGAAAACGCCTCCTGGTCCTGATGGGCCACCTCCAGGGAGAGAGCGAGGGCTTCAGCTTTGTCCAGGTCGAGGTCTTTAGCTTCAAGCAGTCTTTGCCGTGAGTAGTCGGACCGTAGGCCTTTCACAAAGGCATCGCGGATATTATCTTCCGTATTTTCAACAGCCGTCACCGCTTTAAAGTCACAGTTCCTGCCGAGTGCTCTTAGCGCCCGTAAAAATTCAGCTACAGACTCTCCTGGCTGTTGCGGGCGGGATCTTAGGAGGTGCCTGGTGTACATGTAATTTACCGGGCTGCGGTACTGCTGTTTCAGTAGGTTGATAGCGGCCTCGTATGTAGTCGTATCCTGGATGAGTGCGTATACTCTCGGGCTCGCTTGGGCGTTCAGAAGTCTTAGTTTGGATCTCTGCGGGGCGCCGGATTCTTCCAGGTAGGATTCGAAGCAGTCCAGCCAGTGTTTGAAGTTGAGGGCTGAGTTTGCTGCCTGTGGGTTTAGATCCAGGTACGGTGGTTTGAGGGCTTACAGCCAAGCTGGCTGGTGTGGCTGGTGTAGCCCGGTGTCTGAAAGCTGCTGTGGCTGTGCTTCTGGGAGGGCTTCTGGCTGGCCAGTAGTAGACATCTTTAAAATTTAGTCAATAAAATTGATATACCTATCAATTCGTCCAATAAAAAGCGCCGAGTTAGGAACGTAACTAAAGGTTTTTATTGACTAAATAACAGAGCCCACCCTCGTGGGTGATCGGGTCCAACAAGGAGGAATACCAGCCAGTCGACTACCTTTATACCTGGGCAGGTAGGTGGAGCCATGGGCGGAGTCGGAGGTGGTCAGCCCAGGTATAACAGCGCGACAAGAGGCGACCTCGTATCGTGATACAACAGTGATAACGGTGATAACAATACAACAGTGATAACTATAGTGTAACGATAAAAGTGGTTTACCACATGACTTCACCTTCTCCTTCTCCTTCTTCTGCTCCTTCTGCTTCACCCTCCTGACTTCACCTTCTCCTTCTCCTTCTTCTGCTTCTTCTGATTCACCCTCCTGACTTCACCTTCTCCTTCTCCTTCTTCTGCTTCTTCTGATTCACCCTCCAGACTTCACCTTCTCTTTCTCCTTCTTCAACTTCTTCTGATTCACCCTCCAGACTTCACCTTCTCCTTCTACTTCTTCTGCTTCTTCTGATTCACCCTCCAGACTTCACCTTCTCCTTCTCCTTCTTCTGCTTCTTCTGATTCACCCTCCAGACTTCACCTTCTCCTTCTCCTTCATCTGTTTCTTCTGATTCACCCTCCAGACTTCAGCTACTCCTTCTCCTTCTTCTGCTTCTTCTGATTCACCCTCCAGACTTCACCTTCCCCTTCTCCTTCTTCTACTTCTTCTGATTCACCCTCCAGACTTCACCTTCTCCTTCTCCTTCTTCTGCTTCTTCTAATTCACCCTCCAGACTTCACCTTCTCCTTCTCCTTTGTCTACTTCTTCTGATTCACCCTCCAGACTACACCTTCTCCTTCTCCTTCTTCTACTTCTTCTGAATCACCCTCCAGACTTCACCTTCTCCTTCTCCTTCTTCTGCTTCTTCTGATTCACCCTCCAGACTTCATCTTCTCCTTCTCCTTCTTCTGCTTCTTCTGATTCACCCTCCAGACTTCACCTTCTCCTTCTCCTTCTTCTACTTTTTCTGATTCACCCTCCAGACTTCACCTTCTCCTTCTCCTTCTTCTACTTCTTCTGATTCACCCTCCAGACTTCACCTTGTCCTTCTCCTTCTTCTGCTTCTTCTGATTCACCCTCCAGACTTCACCTTCTCCTTCCCCTTCTTCTGCTTCTTCTGATTCACCCTCCAGACTTCGCCTTCTCCTTCTCCTTCTTCTGCTTCTTCTGATTCACCCTCCAGACTTCACCTTCTCCTTCTCCTTCTTCTACTTCTTCTGATTCACCCTCCAGTCTTCACCTTCTCCTTCTCCTTCTTCTGCTTCTTCTGATTCACCCTCCAGACTTCATCTTCTCCTTCTCCTTCTTCTGCTTCTTCTGATTCACCCTCCAGACTTCACCTTCTCCTTCTCCTTCTTCTACTTCTTCTGATTCACCCTCCAGTCTTCACCTTCTCCTTCTCCTTCTTCTGCTTCTTCTGATTCACCCTCCAGACTTCACCTTCTCCTTCTCCTTCGTCTACTTCTTCTGATTCACCCTCCAGACTACACCTTCTCCTTCTCCTTCTTCTGCTTCTTCTGATTCACCCTCCAGACTTCACCTTCTCCTTCTCCTTCTTCTACTTCTTCTGATTCACCCTCCAGACTTCACCTTCTCCTTCTACTTCTTCTGCTTCTTCTGATTCACCCTCCAGACTTCACCTTCTCCTTCTCCTTCTTCTGCTTCTTCTGATTCACCCTCCAGACTTCACCTTCTCCTTCTCCTTCTTCTGTTTCTTCTGATTCACCCTCCAGACTTCACCTTCTCCTTCTCCTTCTTCTGCTTCTTCTGATTCACCCTCCAGACTTCACCTTCTCCTTCTCCTTCTTCTACTTCTTCTGATTCACCCTCCAGACTTCACCTTCTCCTTCTCCTTCTTCTGCTTCTTCTGATTCACCCTCCAGACTTCACCTTCTCCTTCTGCTTCGTCCACTTCTTCTGATTCACCCTCCAGACTACAGCTTCTCCTTCTCCTTCTTCTACTTCTTCTGATTCACCCTCCAGACTTCAACTTCTCCTTCTCCTTCTTCTGCTTCTTCTGATTCACCCTCCAGACTTCACCTTCTCCTTCTCCTTCTTCTAATTCTTCTGATTCACCCTCCAGACTTCACCTTCTCCTTCGCCTTCTTCTATTTCTTCTGCTTCTCCCTCCAGACTTCACCTTCTCCTTCTGCTTCTTCTGCTTCTTCTGCTTCACCCTTCATACTTCACCTTCTCCTTCTCCTTCTTCTGCTTCTTCTGCTTCACCCTCCTGACTTCACCTTCTCCTTCTCCTTCTTCTACTTCTTCTGATTCACCCTCCAGACTTCACCTTCTCCTTCTCCTTCTTCTGCTTCTTCTGCTTCACCCTCCAGACTTCACCTTCTTCTTCTCCTTCTTCTGCTTCTTATGCTTCGCCCTCCAGACTTCTCCTTCTCCTTCTCCTTCTTCTGCTTCTTCTGCTTCACCCTCCAGACTTCACCTTCTCCTTCTCCTTCTTCTGCTTCTTCTGCTTCACCCTCCTGACTTCACCTTCTCCTTCTCCTTCTTCTACTTCTTCTGATCACCCTAAAGACTTCACCTTCTCCTTCTCCTTCTTCTGCTTCTTCTGCTTCACCCTCCAGACTTCACCTTCTCCTTCTCCTTCTTCTGCTTCTTCTGCTGCGCCCTCCAGACTTCACCTTCTGCTTCTCCTTCTTCTCCTTCTTCTGCTTCACCCTCCTGACTTCACCTTCTCCTTCTCCTTCTTCTACTACTTCTGCTTTACCCCCCTGACTTCACCTTCTCCTTCTCCTTCTTCTGCTTCTTCTGATACACTCTCCTGACTTCACCTTTTCCTTCTCCTTCTTCTGCTTCTTCTGATTCACCCTCCAGACTTCACCTTCTCCTTCTCCTTCTTCTACTTCTTCTGATTCACCCTCCAGACTTCACCTTCTCCTTCTCCTTCTTCTGCTTCTTCTGATTCACCCTCCAGACCTCACCTTCTCCTTCTCCTTCTTCTACTTCTTCTGATTCACCCTCCAGACTTCATCTTCTCCTTCTCCTTCTTCTGCTTCTTCTGATTCACCCTCCAGACTTCACCTTCTCCTTCTCCTTCTTCTGCTTCTTCTGATTCACCCTCCAGACTTCACCTTCTCCTTCTCCTTCTTCTACTTCTTCTGATTCACCCTCCAGACTTCACCTTCTACTTCTCCTTCTTCTGATTCTTCTGATTCACCCTCCAGACTTCACCTTCTCCTTCTCCTTCTTCTGCTTCTTCTGTTTCACCCTCCTGACTTCACCTTCTCCTTCTCCTTCTTCTACTTCTTCTGATTCACCCTCCAGACTTCACCTTCTCCATCTCCTTCTTCTACTTCTTCTGATTCACCCTCCAAACTTAACCTTCTCCTTCTCCTTCTTCTGCTTCTTCTGATTCACCCTCCAGACTTCACCTTCTCCTTCTCCTCATTCTGCTTCTTCTGATTCACCCTCCAGACTTCACCTTCTCCTTCTCCTTCTTCTGCATCTTCTGATTCACCCTCCAGACATCACCTTCTCCTTCTCCTTCTTCTGCTTCTTCTGATTCCCCCTCCAGACTTCACCTTCTCCTTCTCCTTCTTCTACTTCTGCTGATTAACCCTCCAGGCTTCATCTTCTCCTTCTCCTTCTTCTGCTTCTTCTGATTCACCCTCCAGACTTCACCTTCTCCTTCTCCTTCTTCTGCTTCTTCTGATTCACCCTCCAGACTTCACCTGCTCCTTCTCCTTCTTCTTCTTCTTCTGATTCACCCACCAGACTTCACCTTCTCCTTCTCCTTCTTCTAATTCTTCTGATTCACCCTCCAGACTTCACCTTCTCCTTCTCCTTCTTCTGCTTCTTCTGATTCACCCTCCAGACTTCACTGTCTCCTTCTCCTTCTTCTGCTTCTTCTGATTCACCCTCCAGACTTCACCTTCTCCTTCTCCTTCTTCTGCTTCTTCTGATTCACCCTTCAGACTTCTCCTTCTACTTCTCCTTCTTCAGCTTCTTCTGATTCACCCTCCAGACCTCACCTTCTCCTTCTCCTTCTTCTACTTCTTCTGATTCACCCTCCAGACTTCATCTTCTCCTTCTCCTTCTTCTGCTTCTTCTGATTCACCCTCCAGACTTCACCTTCTCCTTCTCCTTCTTCTGCTTCTTCTGATCCACCCTCCAGACTTCGCCTTCTACTTCTCCTTCTTCTACTTCTTCTGATTCACCCTCCAGACTTCACCTTCTCCTTCTCCTTCTTCTCCTTCTTCTGATTCACCCTCCAGTCTTCACCTTCTCCTTCTCCTTCTTCTGCTTCTTCTGATTCACCCTCCAGACTTCACCTTCTCCTTCTCCTTCTTCTGCTTCTTCTGATTCACCCTCCTGACTTCACCTTCTCCTTCTCCTTCTTCTGCTTCTTCTGCTTCACCCTCCTGACTTTACCTTCTCCTTCTCCTTCTTCTGCTTCTTCTGATTCACCCTCCTGACTTCACCTTCTCCTTCTCCTTCTTCTGCTTCTTCTGATTCACCCTCCAGACTTCACCTTCTCCTTCTCCTTCTTTTCTTCTTCTGATTAACCCTCCAGACTTCACCTTCTCCTTCTACTTCTTCTGCTTCTTCTGATTCACCCTCCAGACTTCACCTTCTCCTTCTCCTTCTTCTGCTTCTTCTGATTCACCCTCCAGACTTCACCTTCTCCTTCTCCTTCTTCTGTTTCTTCTGATTCACCCTTCAGACTTCACCTTCTCCTTCTCCTTCTTCTGCTTCTTCTGATTCACCCTCCAGACTTCACCTTCCCCTTCTCCTTCTTCTACTTCTTCTGATTCACCCTCCAGACTTCACCTTCTCCTTCTCCTTCTTCTGCTTCTTCTGATTCACCCTCCAGACTTCACCTTCTCCTTCTCCTTCGTCTACTTCTTCTGATTCACCCTCCAGACTACACCTTCTCCTTCTCCTTCTTCTACTTCTTCTGAATCACCCTCCAGACTTCACCTTCTCCTTCTCCTTCTTCTGCTTCTTCTGATTCACCCTCCAGACTTCACCTTCTCCTTCTCCTTCTTCTACTTCTTCTGATTCACCCTCCAGACTTCATCTTCTCCTTCTCCTTCTTCTGCTTCTTCTGATTCACCCTCCAGACTTCACCTTCTCCTTCTCCTTCTTCTGCTTTTTCTGATTCACCCTCCAGACTTCGCCTTCTCCTTCTCCTTCTTCTACCTCTTCTGATTCACCCTCCAGACTTCACCTTCTCCTTCTCCTTCTTCTACTTCTTCTGATTCACCCTCCAGACTTCACCTTCTCCTTCTCCTTCTTCTGCTTCTTCTGATTCACCCTCCAGAATTCACCTTCTCCTTCTCCTTCTTCTGCTTCTTCTGATTCACCCTCCAGACTTCATCTTCTCCTTCTCCTTCTTCTGCTTCTTCTGATTCACCCTTCAGACTTCACCTTCTCCTTCTCCTTCTTGTGCTTCTTCTGATTCACCCTCCAGACCTCACCTTCTCCTTCTCCTTCTTCTACTTCTTCTGATTCACCCTCCAGACTTCATCTTCTCCTTCTCCTTCTTCTGCTTCTTCTGATTCACCCTCCAGACTTCACCTTCTCCTTCCCCTTCTTCTGCTTCTTCTGATTCACCCTCCAGACTTCGCCTTCTCCTTCTCCTTCTTCTACTTCTTCTGATTCACCCTCCAGACTTCACCTTCTCCTTCTCCTTCTTCTACTTCTTCTGATTCACCCTCCAGTCTTCACCTTCTCCTTCTCCTTCTTCTGCTTCTTCTGATTCACCCTCCAGACTTCACCTTCTCCTTCTCCTTCTTCTGTTTCTTCTGATTCACCCTCCAGACTTCACCTTCTCCTTCTCCTTCTTCTGCTTCTTCTGATTCACCCTCCAGACTTCATCTTCTCCTTCTCCTTCTTCTGCTTCTTCTGATTCACCCTTCAGACTTCACCTTCTCCTTCTCCTTCTTGTGCTTCTTCTGATTCACCCTTCAGACTTCACCTTCTCCTTCTCCTTCTTCTACTTCTTCTGATTCACCCTCCAGACTTCACCTTCTCCTTCTACTTCTTCTGCTTCTTCTGATTCACCCTCCAGACTTCACCTTCTCCTTCTCCTTCTTCTGCTTCTTCTGATTCACCCTCCAGACTTCACCTTCTCCTTCTCCTTCGTCTACTTCTTCTGATTCACCCTCCAGACTACACCTTCTCCTTCTCCTTCTTCTACTTCTTCTGAATCACCCTCCAGACTTCACCTTCTCCTTCTCCTTCTTCTGCTTCTTCTGATTCACCCTCCAGACTTCATCTTCTCCTTCTCCTTCTTCTGCTTCTTCTGATTCACCCTCCAGACTTCACCTTCTCCTTCTCCTTCTTCTACTTTTTCTGATTCACCCTCCAGACTTCACCTTCTCCTTCTCCTTCTTCTACTTCTTCTGATTCACCCTCCAGACTTCACCTTGTCCTTCTCCTTCTTCTGCTTCTTCTGATTCACCCTCCAGACTTCACCTTCTCCTTCCCCTTCTTCTGCTTCTTCTGATTCACCCTCCAGACTTCGCCTTCTCCTTCTCCTTCTTCTACTTCTTCTGATTCACCCTCCAGACTTCACCTTCTCCTTCTCCTTCTTCTACTTCTTCTGATTCACCCTCCAGTCTTCACCTTCTCCTTCTCCTTCTTCTGCTTCTTCTGATTCACCCTCCAGACTTCATCTTCTCCTTCTCCTTCTTCTGCTTCTTCTGATTCACCCTCCAGACTTCACCTTCTCCTTCTCCTTCTTCTACTTCTTCTGATTCACCCTCCAGTCTTCACCTTCTCCTTCTCCTTCTTCTGCTTCTTCTGATTCACCCTCCAGACTTCACCTTCTCCTTCTCCTTCGTCTACTTCTTCTGATTCACCCTCCAGACTACACCTTCTCCTTCTCCTTCTTCTGCTTCTTCTGATTCACCCTCCAGACTTCACCTTCTCCTTCTCCTTCTTCTACTTCTTCTGATTCACCCTCCAGACTTCACCTTCTCCTTCTACTTCTTCTGCTTCTTCTGATTCACCCTCCAGACTTCACCTTCTCCTTCTCCTTCTTCTGCTTCTTCTGATTCACCCTCCAGACTTCACCTTCTCCTTCTCCTTCTTCTGTTTCTTCTGATTCACCCTCCAGACTTCACCTTCTCCTTCTCCTTCTTCTGCTTCTTCTGATTCACCCTCCAGACTTCACCTTCTCCTTCTCCTTCTTCTACTTCTTCTGATTCACCCTCCAGACTTCACCTTCTCCTTCTCCTTCTTCTGCTTCTTCTGATTCACCCTCCAGACTTCACCTTCTCCTTCTCCTTCGTCCACTTCTTCTGATTCACCCTCCAGACTACAGCTTCTCCTTCTCCTTCTTCTACTTCTTCTGATTCACCCTCCAGACTTCAACTTCTCCTTCTCCTTCTTCTGCTTCTTCTGATTCACCCTCCAGACTTCACCTTCTCCTTCTCCTTCTTCTAATTCTTCTGATTCACCCTCCAGACTTCACCTTCTCCTTCGCCTTCTTCTATTTCTTCTGCTTCTCCCTCCAGACTTCACCTTCTCCTTCTGCTTCTTCTGCTTCTTCTGCTTCACCCTCCATACTTCACCTTCTCCTTCTCCTTCTTCTGCTTCTTCTGCTTCACCCTCCTGACTTCACCTTCTCCTTCTCCTTCTTCTACTTCTTCTGATTCACCCTCCAGACTTCACCTTCTCCTTCTCCTTCTTCTGCTTCTTCTGCTTCACCCTCCAGACTTCACCTTCTTCTTCTCCTTCTTCTGCTTCTTATGCTTCGCCCTCCAGACTTCTCCTTCTCCTTCTCCTTCTTCTGCTTCTTCTGCTTCACCCTCCAGACTTCACCTTCTCCTTCTCCTTCTTCTGCTTCTTCTGCTTCACCCTCCTGACTTCACCTTCTCCTTCTCCTTCTTCTACTTCTTCTGATCACCCTAAAGACTTCACCTTCTCCTTCTCCTTCTTCTGCTTCTTCTGCTTCACCCTCCAGACTTCACCTTCTCCTTCTCCTTCTTCTGCTTCTTCTGCTGCGCCCTCCAGACTTCACCTTCTGCTTCTCCTTCTTCTCCTTCTTCTGCTTCACCCTCCTGACTTCACCTTCTCCTTCTCCTTCTTCTACTACTTCTGCTTTACCCCCCTGACTTCACCTTCTCCTTCTCCTTCTTCTGCTTCTTCTGATACACTCTCCTGACTTCACCTTCTCCTTCTCCTTCTTCTGCTTCTTCTGATTCACCCTCCAGACTTCACCTTCTCCTTCTCCTTCTTCTACTTCTTCTGATTCACCCTCCAGACTTCACCTTCTCCTTCTCCTTCTTCTGCTTCTTCTGATTCACCCTCCAGGACCTCACCTTCTCCTTCTCCTTCTTCTACTTCTTCTGATTCACCCTCCAGACTTCATCTTCTCCTTCTCCTTCTTCTGCTTCTTCTGATTCACCCTCCAGACTTCACCTTCTCCTTCTCCTTCTTCTGCTTCTTCTGATTCCACCCTCCAGACTTCACCTTCTCCTTCTCCTTCTTCTACTTCTTCTGATTCACCCTCCAGACTTCACCTTCTACCTTCTCCTTCTTCTGATTCTTCTGATCTCACCCTCCAGACTTCACCTTCTCCTTCTCCTTCTTCTGCTTCTTCTGTTTCACCCTCCCTGACTTCACCTTCTCCTTCTCCTTCTTCTACCTTCTTCTGATTCACCCTCCAGACTTCACCTTCTCCATCTCCTTCTTCTACTTCTTCTGATTCACCCTCCAAACTTAACCTTCTCCTTCTCCTTCTTCTGCTTCTTCTGATTCACCCTCCAGACTTCACCTTCTCCTTCTCCTCATTCTGCTTCTCTGGTTCACCCTCCAGACTTCACCTTCTCCTTCTCCTTCTTCTAGCATCTTCTGATTCACCCTCCAGACATCACCTTCTCCTTCTCCTTCTTCTGCTTCTTCTGATTCCCCCTCCAGACTTCACCTTCTCCTTCTCCTTCTTCTACTTCTGCTGATTAACCCTCCAGGCTTCATCTTCTCCTTCTCCTTCTTCTGCTTCTTCTGATTCACCCTCCAGACTTCACCTTCTCCTTCTCCTTCTTCTGCTTCTTCTGATTCACCCTCCAGACTTCAACCTGCTCCTTCTCCTTCTTCTTCTTCTTCTGATTCACCCACCAGACTTCACCTTCTCCTTCTCTAATTCTTCTGATTCACCCTCCAGACTTCACCTTCTCCTTCTCCTTCTTCTGCTTCTTCTGATTCACCCTCCAGACTTCACTGTCTCCTTCTCCTTCTTCTGCTTCTTCTGATTCACCCTCCAGACTTCACCTTCTCCTTCTCCTTCTTCTGCTTCTTCTGATTCACCCTTCAGACTTCACCTTCTACTTCTCCTTCTTCAGCTTCTTCTGATTCACCCTCCAGACCTCACCTTCTCCTTCTCCTTCTTCTACTTCTTCTGATTCACCCTCCAGACTTCATCTTCTCCTTCTCCTTCTTCTGCTTCTTCTGATTCACCCTCCAGACTTCACCTTCTCCTTCTCCTTCTTCTGCTTCTTCTGATCCACCCTCCAGACTTTGACTTCTACTTCTCCTTCTTCTACTTCTTCTGATTCACCCTCCAGACTTCACCTTCTCCTTCTCCTTCTTCTCCTTCTTCTGATTCACCCTCCAGTCTTCACCTTCTCCTTCTCCTTCTTCTGCTTCTTCTGATTCACCCTCCAGACTTCACCTTCTCCTTCTCCTTCTTCTGCTTCTTCTGATTCACCCTCCTGACTTCACCTTCTCCTTCTCCTTCTTCTGCTTCTTCTGCTTCACCCTCCTGACTTTACCTTCTCCTTCTCCTTCTTCTGCTTCTTCTGATTCACCCTCCTGACTTCACCTTCTCCTTCTCCTTCTTCTGCTTCTTCTGATTCACCCTCCAGACTTCACCTTCTCCTTCTCCTTCTTCTACTTCTTCTGATTAACCCTCCAGACTTCACCTTCTCCTTCTACTTCTTCTGCTTCTTCTGATTCACCCTCCAGACTTCACCTTCTCCTTCTCCTTCTTCTGCTTCTTCTGATTCACCCTCCAGACTTCACCTTCTCCTTCTCCTTCTTCTGTTTCTTCTGATTCACCCTTCAGACTTCACCTTCTCCTTCTCCTTCTTCTGCTTCTTCTGATTCACCCTCCAGACTTCACCTTCCCCTTCTCCTTCTTCTACTTCTTCTGATTCACCCTCCAGACTTCACCTTCTCCTTCTCCTTCTTCTGCTTCTTCTGATTCACCCTCCAGACTTCACCTTCTCCTTCTCCTTCGTCTACTTCTTCTGATTCACCCTCCAGACTACACCTTCTCCTTCTCCTTCTTCTACTTCTTCTGAATCACTCTCCAGACTTCACCTTCTCCTTCTCCTTCTTCTGCTTCTTCTGATTCACCCTTCAGACTTCACCTTCTACTTCTCCTTCTTCAGCTTCTTCTGATTCACCCTCCAGACCTCACCTTCTCCTTCTCCTTCTTCTACTTCTTCTGATTCACCCTCCAGACTTCATCTTCTCCTTCTCCTTCTTCTGCTTCTTCTGATTCACCCTCCAGACTTCACCTTCTCCTTCTCCTTCTTCTGCTTCTTCTGATTCACCCTTCAGACTTCACCTTCTACTTCTCCTTCTTCAGCTTCTTCTGATTCACCCTCCAGACCTCACCTTCTCCTTCTCCTTCTTCTACTTCTTCTGATTCACCCTCCAGACTTCATCTTCTCCTTCTCCTTCTTCTGCTTCTTCTGATTCACCCTCCAGACTTCACCTTCTCCTTCTCCTTCTTCTGCTTCTTCTGATCCACCCTCCAGACTTCGCCTTCTACTTCTCCTTCTTCTACTTCTTCTGATTCACCCTCCAGACTTCACCTTCTCCTTCTCCTTCTTCTCCTTCTTCTGATTCACCCTCCAGTCTTCACCTTCTCCTTCTCCTTCTTCTGCTTCTTCTGATTCACCCTCCAGACTTCACCTTCTCCTTCTCCTTCTTCTGCTTCTTCTGATTCACCCTCCTGACTTCACCTTCTCCTTCTCCTTCTTCTGCTTCTTCTGCTTCACCCTCCTGACTTTACCTTCTCCTTCTCCTTCTTCTGCTTCTTCTGATTCACCCTCCTGACTTCACCTTCTCCTTCTCCTTCTTCTGCTTCTTCTGATTCACCCTCCAGACTTCACCTTCTCCTTCTCCTTCTTCTACTTCTTCTGATTAACCCTCCAGACTTCACCTTCTCCTTCTACTTCTTCTGCTTCTTCTGATTCACCCTCCAGACTTCACCTTCTCCTTCTCCTTCTTCTGCTTCTTCTGATTCACCCTCCAGACTTCACCTTCTCCTTCTCCTTCTTCTGTTTCTTCTGATTCACCCTTCAGACTTCACCTTCTCCTTCTCCTTCTTCTGCTTCTTCTGATTCACCCTCCAGACTTCACCTTCCCCTTCTCCTTCTTCTACTTCTTCTGATTCACCCTCCAGACTTCACCTTCTCCTTCTCCTTCTTCTGCTTCTTCTGATTCACCCTCCAGACTTCACCTTCTCCTTCTCCTTCGTCTACTTCTTCTGATTCACCCTCCAGACTACACCTTCTCCTTCTCCTTCTTCTACTTCTTCTGAATCACCCTCCAGACTTCACCTTCTCCTTCTCCTTCTTCTGCTTCTTCTGATTCACCCTCCAGACTTCACCTTCTCCTTCTCCTTCTTCTACTTCTTCTGATTCACCCTCCAGACTTCATCTTCTCCTTCTCCTTCTTCTGCTTCTTCTGATTCACCCTCCAGACTTCACCTTCTCCTTCTCCTTCTTCTGCTTTTTCTGATTCACCCTCCAGACTTCACCTTCTCCTTCTCCTTCTTCTACCTCTTCTGATTCACCCTCCAGACTTCACCTTCTCCTTCTCCTTCTTCTACTTCTTCTGATTCACCCTCCAGACTTCACCTTCTCCTTCTCCTTCTTCTGCTTCTTTTGATTCACCCTCCAGAATTCACCTTCTCCTTCTCCTTCTTCTGCTTCTTCTGATTCACCCTCCAGACTTCATCTTCTCCTTCTCCTTCTTCTGCTTCTTCTGATTCACCCTTCAGACTTCACCTTCTCCTTCTCCTTCTTGTGCTTCTTCTGATTCACCCTTCAGACCTCACCTTCTCCTTCTCCTTCTTCTACTTCTTCTGATTCACCCTCCAGACTTCATCTTCTCCTTCTCCTTCTTCTGCTTCTTCTGATTCACCCTCCAGACTTCACCTTCTCCTTCCCCTTCTTCTGCTTCTTCTGATTCACCCTCCAGACTTCGCCTTCTCCTTCTCCTTCTTCTACTTCTTCTGATTCACCCTCCAGACTTCACCTTCTCCTTCTCCTTCTTCTACTTCTTCTGATTCACCCTCCAGTCTTCACCTTCTCCTTCTCCTTCTTCTGCTTCTTCTGATTCACCCTCCAGACTTCACCTTCTCCTTCTCCTTCTTCTGTTTCTTCTGATTCACCCTCCAGACTTCACCTTCTCCTTCTCCTTCTTCTGCTTCTTCTGATTCACCCTCCAGACTTCATCTTCTCCTTCTCCTTCTTCTGCTTCTTCTGATTCACCCTTCAGACTTCACCTTCTCCTTCTCCTTCTTGTGCTTCTTCTGATTCACCCTTCAGACTTCACCTTCTCCTTCTCCTTCTTCTACTTCTTCTGATTCACCCTCCAGACTTCACCTTCTCCTTCTACTTCTTCTGCTTCTTCTGATTCACCCTCCAGACTTCACCTTCTCCTTCTCCTTCTTCTGCTTCTTCTGATTCACCCTCCAGACTTCACCTTCTCCTTCTCCTTCGTCTACTTCTTCTGATTCACCCTCCAGACTACACCTTCTCCTTCTCCTTCTTCTACTTCTTCTGAATCACCCTCCAGACTTCACCTTCTCCTTCTCCTTCTTCTGCTTCTTCTGATTCACCCTCCAGACTTCATCTTCTCCTTCTCCTTCTTCTGCTTCTTCTGATTCACCCTCCAGACTTCACCTTCTCCTTCTCCTTCTTCTGCTTTTTCTGATTCACCCTCCAGACTTCACCTTCTCCTTCTCCTTCGTCTACTTCTTCTGATTCACCCTCCAGACTGCATCTTCTCCTTCTCCTTCTTCTACTTCTTCTGAATCACCCTCCAGACTTCACCTTCTCCTTCTCCTTCTTCTGCTTCTTCTGATTCACCCTCCAGACTTCATCTTCTCCTTCTCCTTCTTCTGCATCTTCTGATTCACCCTCCAGACTTCACCTTCTCCTTCTCCTTCTTCTAATTTTTCTGATTCACCCTCCAGACTTCACCTTCTCCTTCTCCTTCTTCTACTTCTTCTGATTCACCCTCCAGACTTCACCTTCTCCTTCTCCTTCTTCTACTTCTTCTGATTCACCCTCCAGACTTCACCTTCTCCTTCTCCTTCTTCTGCTTCTTCTGATTCACCCTCCAGACTTCACCTTCTCCTTCTCCTTCTTCTGCTTCTTCTGATTCACCCTCCAGACTTCATCTTCTCCTTCTCCTTCTTCTGCTTCTTCTGATTCACCCTTCAGACTTCACCTTCTCCTTCTCCTTCTTGTGCTTCTTCTGATTCACCCTCCAGACCTCACCTTCTCCTTCTCCTTCTTCTACTTCTTCTGATTCACCCTCCAGACTTCATCTTCTCCTTCTCCTTCTTCTGCTTCTTCTGATTCACCCTCCAGACTTCACCTTCTCCTTCCCCTTCTTCTGCTTCTTCTGATTCACCCTCCAGACTTCGCCTTCTCCTTCTCCTTCTTCTACTTCTTCTGATTCACCCTCCAGACTTCACCTTCTCCTTCTCCTTCTTCTACTTCTTCTGATTCACCCTCCAGACTTCACCTTCTCCTTCTCCTTCTTCTGTTTCTTCTGATTCACCCTCCAGACTACACCTTCTCCTTCTCCTTCTTCTGCTTCTTCTGATTCACCCTCCAGACTGCACCTTCTCCTTCTCCTTCGTCTACTTCTTCTGATTCACCCTCCAGACTACACCTTCTCCTTCTCCTTCTTCTACTTCTTCTGATTCACCCTCCAGGCTTCATCTTGTCGTTCTCCTTCTTCTACTTCTTCTGATTCACCCTCCAGACTTCACCTTCTCCTTCGCCTTCTTCTATTTCTTCTGCTTCTCCCTCCAGACTTCACCTTCTCCTTCTCCTTCTTCTGCTTCTTCTGCTTCACCCTCCTGACTTCACCTTCTCCTTCTCCTTCTTCTACTTCTTCTGATTCACCCTCCAGACTTCACCTTCTCCTTCTCCTTCTTCTGCTTCTTCTGCTTCACCCTCCAGACTTCACCTTCTCCTTCCCCTTCTTCTGCTTCTTCTGCTTCGCCCTCCGGACTTCACCTTCTCCTTCTCCTTCTTCTGCTTCTTCTGCTTCACCCTCCAGACTTCACCGTCTCCTTCTCCTTCTTCTGCTTCTTCTGCTTCACCCTCCTGACTTCACCTTCTCCTTCTCCTTCTTCTACTTCTTCTGATCACCCTCCAGACTTCACCTTCTCCTTCTCCTTCTTCTGCTTCTTCTGCTTCACCCTCCAGACTTCACCTTCTCCTTCTCCTTCTTCTGCTTCTTCTGCTGCGCCCTCCAGACTTCACCTTCTCCTTCTCCTTCTTCTGCTTCTTCTGCTTCACCCTCCTGACTTCACCTTCTCCTTCTCCTTCTTCTACTTCTTCTGCTTCACCCCCCTGACTTCACCTTCTCCTTCTCCTTCTTCTGCTACTTCTGATTCACCCTCCTAACTTCACCTTCACCTTCTCCTTCTTCTGCTTCTTCTGATTCACCCTCCAGACTTCACCTTCTCCTTCTCCTTCTTCTACTTCTTCAGATTCACCCTCCAGACTTCACCTTCTCCTTCTCCTTCTTCTGCTTCTTCTGATTCACCCTTCAGACCTCACCTTCTCCTTCTCCTTCTTCTACTTCTTCTGATTCACCCTCCAGACTTCATCTTCTCCTTCTCCTTCTTCTGCTTCTTCTGATTCACCCTCCAGACTTCACCTTCTCCTTCTCCTTCTTCTGCTTCTTCTGATTCACCCTCCAGACTTCACCTTCTCCTTCTCCTTCTTCTACTTCTTCTGATTCACCCTCCAGACTTCACCTTCTCCTTCTCCTTCTTCTACTTCTTCTGATTCACCCTCGAGTCTTCACCTTCTCCTTGTCCTTCTTCTGCTTCTTCTGCTTCACCCTCCAGACTTCACCTTCTCCTTCTCTTTCTTCTGCTTCTTCTGATTCACCCTCCAGACTTCACCTTCTCCTTCTCCTTCTTCTGATTATTCTGATTCACTCTCCAGACTTCACCTTCTCCTTCTCCTTCTTCTGCTTCTTCTGTTTCACCCTCCTGACTTCACCTTCTCCTTCCCGTTCTTCTACTTCCTCTGATTCACCCTCCTGACTTCACCTTCTCCTTCTCCTTCTTCTACTTCTTCTGATTCACCCTCCAGACTTAACCTTCTCCTTCTCCTTCTTCTGCTTCTTCTGATTCACCCTCCAGACTTCACCTTCTACTTCTCCTCATTCTGCTTCTTCTGATTGACCCTCCAGACTTCACCTTCTCCTTCTCCTTCTTCTGCATCTTCTGATTCACCCTCCAGACTTCACCTTCTCCTTCTCCTTCTTCTGCTTCTTCTGATTCACCCTCCAG
Source organism: Somniosus microcephalus (assembly GCF_052327205.1). Lineage (NCBI taxonomy): Eukaryota > Metazoa > Chordata > Chondrichthyes > Squaliformes > Somniosidae > Somniosus > Somniosus microcephalus. The sequence goes on from NW_028225184.1 coordinate 8,061,059, forward strand.
ACTTCACCTTCTCCTTCTCCTTCTTCTACTTCTTCTGATTATCCCTCCAGGCTTCATCTTCTCCTTCTCCTTCTTCTGCTTCTTCTGATTCACCCTCCAGACTTCACCTTCTTCTTCTCCTTCTTCTGCTTCTTCTGATTCACCCTCCAGACTTCACCTTCTCCTTCTCCGTCTTCTGCTTCTTCTGATTCACACTCCAGACTTCACCTTCTTCTTCTCCTTCTTCTGCTTCTTCTGATTCACCCTCCAGACTTCACCTTCTCCTTCTCCTTCTTCTGCTTCTTCTGATTCACCCTCCAGACTTCACCTTCTCCTTCTCCTTCTTCTGCTTCTTCTGATTCACCCTCCAGACTTCACCTTCTCCTTCTGCTTCTTCTGCTTCTTCTGATTCACCTTCCAGACTTCACCATCTCTTTCTCCTTCTTCTGCTTCTTCTGATTCACCCTCCAGACATCATCTTCTCCTTCTCCTTCTTCTACTTCTTCTGACTCACCCTCCAGACTTCACCTTCTCCTTCTTCTGCTTCTTCTGATTCACCCTCCAGACTTCACCTTCTCCTTCTCCTTCGTCTACTTCTTCTGATTCACCCTCCAGACTACACCTTCTCCTTCTCCTTCTTCTACTTCTTCTGATTCACCCTCCAGACTTCACCTTCTCCTTCTCCTTCTTCTACTTCTTCTGATTCACCCTCCCGACTTCACCTTCTCCTTCTCCTTCATCTACTTCTTCTCCTTCACCCTCCAGACTTCACCTTCTCCTTCTCCTTCTTCTACTTCTTCTGATTCACCCCCCAGACTTCATCTTCTCCTTCTCCTTCTTCTGCTTCTTCTGATTCACCCTCCAGACTTCACCTTCTCCTTCCTCTTCTTCTGCTTCTTCTGATTCACCCTCCAGACTTCGCCTTCTCCTTCTCCTTCTTCTAATTCTTCTGATTCACCCTCCAGACTTCACCTTCTCCTTCTCCTTCTTCTACTTCTTCTGGTTCACCCTCCAGTCTTCACCTTCTCCTTCTCCTTCTTCTGCTTCTGATTCACCCTCCAGACTTCACCTTCTCCTTCTCCTTCTTCTGTTTCTTCTGATTCACCCTCCAGACTTCACCTTCTCCTTCTCCTTCTTCTGCTTCTTCTGATTCACCCTCCAGACTTCACCTTCTCCTTCTCCTTCATCTACTTCTTCTAATTCACCCTCCAGATTTCACCTTCTCCTTCTCCTTCTTCTGCTTCTTCTGATTCACCCTCCAGACTTCACCTTCTCCTTCTCCTTCTTCTGTTTCTTCTGATTCACCCTCCAGACTTCACCTTCTCCTTCTCCTTCTTCTGCTTCTTCTGATTCACCCTCCAGACTTCACCTTCTCCTTCTCCTTCTTCTGCTTCTTCTGATTCACCCTCCAGACTTCACCTTCTCCTTCTCCTTCTTCTGCTTCTTCTGATTCACCCTCCAGACTTCATCTTCTCCTTCTCCTTCTTCTGCTTCTTCTGATTCACCCTTCAGACTTCACCTTCTCCTTCTCCTTCTTGTGCTTCTTCTGATTCACCCTCCAGACCTCACCTTCTCCTTCTCCTTCTTCTACTTCTTCTGATTCACCCTCCAGACTTCATCTTCTCCTTCTCCTTCTTCTGCTTCTTCTGATTCACCCTCCAGACTTCGCCTTCTCCTTCTCCTTCTTCTACTTCGTCTGATTCACCCTCCAGACTTCACCTTCTCATTCTCCTTCTTCTACTTCTTCTGATTCACCCTCCAGTCTTCACCTTCTCCTTCTCCTTCTTCTGCTTCTTCTGCTTCACCCTCCAGACTTCACCTTCTCCTTCTCCTTCTTCTGTTTCTTCTGATTCACCCTCCAGACTTCACCTTCTCCTTCTCCTTCTTCTGCTTCTTCTGATTCACCCTCCAGACTTCACCTTCTCCTTCTCCTTCGTCTACTTCTTCTGATTCACCCTCCAGACTACACCTTCTCCTTCTCCTTCTTCTACTTCTTCTGATTCACCCTCCAGGCTTCAACTTGTCCTTCTCCTTCTTCTACTTCTTCTGATTCACCCTCCAGACTTCCCCTTCTCCTTCGCCTTCTTCTATTTCTTCTGCTTCTCCCTCCAGACTTCACCTTCTCCTTCTCCTTCTTCTGCTTCTTCTGCTTCACCCTCCAGACTTCACCATCTCCTTCTCCATCTTCTGCTTCTTCTGCTTCACCCTCCTGACTTCACCTTCTCCTTCTCCTTCTTCTACTTCTTCTGATTCACCCTCCAGACTTCACCTTCTCCTTCTCCTTCTTCTGCTTCTTCTGCTTCACCCTCCAGACTTCACCTTCTCCTTCTTCTTCTTCTGCTTCTTCTGCTTCGCCCTCCAGACTTCACCTTCTCCTTCTCCTTCTTCTGCTTCTTCTGCTTCACCCTCCAGACTTCACCGTCTCCTTCTCCTTCTTCTGCTTCTTCTGCTTCACCCTCCTGACTTCACCTTCTCCTTCTCCTTCTTCTACTTCTTCTGATCACCCTCCAGACTTCACCTTCTCCTTCTCCTTCTTCTGCTTCTTCTGCTTCACTCTCCATACTTCACCTTCTCCTTCTCCTTCTTCTGCTTCTTCTGCTGCGCCCTCCAGACTTCACCTTCTCCTTCTCCTTCTTCTGCTTCTTCTGCTTCACCTTCCTGACTTCACCTTCTCCTTCTCCTTCTTCTACTTCTTCTGCTTCACCCCCCTGACTTCACCTTCTCCTTCTCCTTCTTCTGCTACTTCTGATTCACCCTCCTAACTTCACCTTCTCCTTCTCCTTCTTCTGCTTCTTCTGATTCACCCTCCAGACATCACCTTCTCCTTCTCCTTCTTCTACTTCTTCAGATTCACCCTCCAGACTTCACCTTCTCCTTCTCCTTCTTCTACTTCTTCTGATTCACCCTCCAGACTTCATCTTCTCCTTCTCCTTCTTCTGCTTCTTCTGATTCACCCTCCAGACTTCACCTTCTCCTTCTCCTCCTTCTGCTTCTTCTGATTCACCCTCCAGACTTCACCTTCTCCTTCTCCTCCTTCTACTTCTTCTGATTCACCCTCCAGACTTCACCTTCTCCTTCTCCTTCTTCTACTTCTTCTGATTCACCCTCGAGTCTTCACCTTCTCCTTCTCCTTCTTCTGCTTCTTCTGCTTCACCCTCCAGACTTCACCTTCTCCTTCTCTTTCTTCTGCTTCTTCTGATTCACCCTCCAGACTTCACCTTCTCCTTCTCCTTCTTCTGCTTCTTCTGTTTCACCCTCCTGACTTCACCTTCTCCTTCCCGTTCTTCTACTTCCTCTGATTCACCCTCCTGACTTCACCTTCTCCTTCTCCTTCTTGTACTTCTTCTGATTCACCCTCCAGACTTAACCTTCTCCTTCTCCTTCTTCTGCTTCTTCTGATTCACCCTCCAGACTTCACCTTCTACTTCTCCTCATTCTGCTTCTTCTGATTGACCCTCCAGACTTCACCTTCTCCTTCTCCTTCTTCTGCATCTTCTGATTCACCCTCCAGACTTCACCTTCTCCTTCTCCTTCTTCTGCTTCTTCTGATTCACCCTCCAGACTTCACCTTCTCCTTCTCCTTCTTCTACTTCTTCTGATTATCCCTCCAGGCTTCATCTTCTCCTTCTCCTTCTTCTGCTTCTTCTGATTCACCCTCCAGACTTCACCTTCTTCTTCTCCTTCTTCTCCTTCTTCTGATTCACCCTCCAAACTTCACCTTCTCCTTCTCCTTCTTCTGCTTCTTCTGATTCACACTCCAGACTTCACCTTCTTCTTCTCCTTCTTCTGCTTCTTCTGATTCACCCTCCAGACTTCACCTTCTCCTTCTCCTTCTTCTGCTTCTTCTGATTCACCCTCCAGACTTCACCTTCTCCTTCTCCTCCTTCTGCTTCTTCTGATTCACCCTCCAGACTTCACCTTCTCCTTCTGCTTCTTCTGCTTCTTCTGATTCACCTTCCAGACTTCACCATCTCTTTCTCCTTCTTCTGCTTCTTCTGATTCACCCTCCAGACATCATCTTCTCCTTCTCCTTCTTCTACTTCTTCTGATTCACCCTCCAGACTTCACCTTCTCCTTCTTCTGCTTCTTCTGATTCACCCTCCAGACTTCACTTTCTCCTTCTCCTTCGTCTACTTCTTCTGATTCACCCTCCAGACTACACCTTCTCCTTCTCCTTCTTCTACTTCTTCTGATTCACCCTCCAGACTTCATCTTCTCCTTCTCCTTCTTCTGCTTTTTCTGATTCACCCTCCAGACTTCACCTTCTCCTTCTCCTTCTTCTGCTTCTTCTGATTCACCCTCCAGACTTCGCCTTCTCCTTCTCCTTCTTCTACTTCTTCTGATTCACCCTCCAGACTTCACCTTCTCCTTCTCCTTCTTCTACTTCTTCTGGTTCACCCTCCAGTCTTCACCTTCTCCTTCTCCTTCTTCTGCTTCTTCTGATTCACCCTCCAGACTTCAAATTCTCCTTCTCCTTCTTCTGCTTTTTCTGATTCACCCTCCAGACTTCACCTTCTCCTTCTCCTTCTTCTGCTTCTTCTGATTCACCCTCCAGACTTCGCCTTCTCCTTCTCCTTCTTCTACTTCTTCTGATTCACCCTCCAGACTTCACCTTCTCCTTCTCCTTCTTCTACTTCTTCTGGTTCACCCTCCAGTCTTCACCTTCTCCTTCTCCTTCTTCTGCTTCTTCTGATTCACCCTCCAGACTTCACCTTCTCCTTCTCCTTCTTCTGTTTCTTCTGATTCACCCTCCAGACTTCACCTTCTCCTTCTCCTTCTTCTGCTTCTTCTGATTCACCCTCCAGACTTCACCTTCTCCTTCTCCTTCATCTACTTCTTCTGATTCACCCTCCAGATTTCACCTTCTCCTTCTCCTTCTTCTGCTTCTTCTGATTCACCCTCCAGACTTCACCTTCTCCTTCTCCTTCGTCTACTTCTTCTGATTCACCCTCCAGACTACACCTTCTCCTTCTCCTTCTTCTACTTCTTCTGATTCACCCTCCAGGCTTCAACTTCTCCTTCTCCTTCTTCTGCTTCTTCTGATTCACCCTCCAGACTTCACCTTCTCCTTCTCCTTCTTCTAATTCTTCTGATTCACCCTCCAGACTTCACCTTCTCCTTCTCCTTCTTCTACTTCTTCTGATTCACCCTCCAGACTTCACCTTCTCCTTCGCCTTCTTCTATTTCTTCTGCTTCTCCCTCCAGACTTCACCTTCTCCTTCTCCTTCTTCTGCTTCTACTGCTTCACCCTCCAGACTTCATCTTCTCCTTCTCCAACTTCTGCTTCTTCTGCTTCACCCTCCTGACTTCACCTTCTCCTTCTCCTTCTTCTACTTCTTCTGATTCACCCTCCAGACTTCACCTTCTCCTTCTCCTTCTTCTGCTTCTTCTGCTTCACCCTCCAGACTTCACCTTCTCCTTCTCCTTCTTCTGCTTCTCCTGCTTCGCCCTCCAGACTTCACCTCCTCCTTCTCCTTCTTCTGCTTCTTCTGCTTCACCCTCCAGACTTCACCTTCTTCTTCTCCTTCTTCTGCTTCTTCTGCTTCACCCTCCTGACTTCACCTTCTCCTTCTCCTTCTTCTACTTCTTCTGATCACCCTCCAGACTTCACCTTCTCCTTCTCCTTCTTCTGCTTCTTCTGCTTCACCCTCCAGACTTCACCTTCTCCTTCTCCTTCTTCTGCTTCTTCTGCTGCGCCCTCCAGACTTCACCTTCTCCTTCTCCTTCTTCTGCTTCTTCTGCTTCACCCTCCTGACTTCACCTTCTCCTTCTCCTTCTTCTACTTCTTCTGCTTCACCCCCTGACTTCACCTTCTCCTTCTCCTTCTTCTGCTACTTCTGATTCACCCTCCTAACTTCACCTTCTCCTTCTCCTTCTTCTGCTTCTTCTGATTCACCCTCCAGACTTCACCTTCTCCTTCTCCTTCTTCTACTTCTTCTGATTCACCCTCCAGACTTCACCTTCTCCTTCTCCTTCTTCTGCTTCTTCTGATTCACCCTCCAGACCTCACCTTCTCCTTCTCCTTCTTCTAAATCTTCTGATTCACCCTCCAGACTTCAACTTCTCCTTCTCCTTCTTCTGCTTCTTCTGATTCACCCTCCAGACATCACCTTCTCCTTCTCCTTCTTCTGCTTCTTCTGATTCACCCTCCAGACTTCACCTTCTCCTTCTCCTTCTTCTACTTCTTCTGATTCACCCTCCAGACTTCACCTTCTCCTTCTCCTTCTTCTACTTCTTCTGATTCACCCTCGAGTCTTCACCTTCTCCTTCTCCTTCTTCTGCTTCTTCTGCTTCACCCTCCAGACTTCACCTTCTCCTTCTCTTTCTTCTGCTTCTTCTGATTCACCCTCCAGACTTCACCTTCTCCTTCTCCTTCTTCTGATTATTCTGATTCACCCTCCAGACTTCACCTTCTCCTTCTTCTGCTTCTTCTGATTCACCCTCCAGACTTCACCTTCTCCTTCTCCTTCGTCTACTTCTTCTGATTCACCCTCCAGACTACACCTTCTCCTTCTCCTTCTTCTACTTCTTCTGATTCACCCTCCAGACTTCACCTTCTCCTTCTCCTTCTTCTACTTCTTCTGATTCACCCTCCTGACTTCACCTTCTCCTTCTCCTTCTTCTACTTCTTCTGCTTCACCCTCCAGACTTCACCTTCTCCTTCTCCTTCTTCTACTTCTTCTGATTCACCCTCCAGACTTAGCCTTCTCCTTCTCCTTCTTCTGCTTCTTCTGATTCACCCTCCAGACTTCACCTTCTCCTTCTCCTCATACTGCTTCTTCTGATTCACCCTCCAGACTTCACCTTCTCCTTCTCCTTCTTCTGCATCTTCTGATTCACCCTCCAGACTTCACCTTCTCCTTCTCCTTCTTCTGCTTCTTCTGATTCACCCTCCAGACTTCACCTTCTCCTTCTCCTCATACTGCTTCTTCTGATTCACCCTCCAGACTTCACCTTCTCCTTCTCCTTCTTCTGCTTCTTCTGATTCACCCTCCAGACTTCACCTTCTCCTTCTCCTTCTTCTGCTTCTTCTGATTCACCCTCCAGACATCACCTTCTCCTTCTCCTTCTTCTACTTCTTCTGATTCACCCTCCAGACTTCACCTTCTCCTTCTACTTCTTCTGCTTCATCTGATTCACCCTCCAGACTTCACCTTCACCTTCTCCTTCTTCTGCTTCTTCTGATTCACCCTCCAGACTTCACCTTCTCCTTCTCCTTCTCCTGTTTCTTCTGATTCACCCTCCAGACTTCACCTTCTCCTTCTCCTTCTTCTGCTTCTTCTGATTCACCCTCCAGACTTCACCTTCTCCTTCTCCTTCTTCTACTTCTTCTGATTCACCCTCCAGACTTCGCCTTCTCCTTCTCCTTCTTCTGCTTCTTCTGATTCACCCTCCAGACTTCACCTTCTCCTTCTCCTTCGTCTACTTCTTCTGATGCACCCTCCAGACTACACCTTCTCCTTCTCCTTCTTCTACTTCTTCTGATTCACCCTCCAGACTTCAACTTCTCCTTCTCCTTCTTCTGCTTCTTCTGATTCACCCTCCAGACTTCACCTTCTCCTTCTCCTTCTTCTAATTTTTCTGATTCACCCTCCAGACTTCGCCTTCTCCTTCTCCTTCTTCTACTTCTTCTGATTCACCCTCCAGACTTCGCCTTCTCCTTCTCCTTCTTCTGCTTCTTCTGCTTCACCCTCCTGACTTCACCTTCTCCTTCTCCTTCTTCTGCTTCTTCTGATTCACCCTCCTGACTTCACCTTCTCCTTCTACTTCTTCTGCTTCTTCTGATTCACCCTCCAGACTTCACCTTCTCCTTCTCCTTCTTCTACTTCTTCTGATTCACCCTCCAGACTTCACCTTCTCCTTCTACTTCTTCTGCTTCTGCTGATTCACCCTCCAGACTTCACCTTCTCCTTCTCCTTCTTCTGCTTCTTCTGATTCACCCTCCAGACTTCACCTTCTCCTTCTCCTTCTTCTGTTTCTTCTGATTCACCCTTCAGACTTCACCTTCTCCTTCTCCTTCTTCTGCTTCTTCTGATTCACCCTCCAGACTTCACCTTCTCCTTCTCCTTCGTCTACTTCTTCTGATTCACCCTCCAGACTACACCTTCTCCTTCTCCTTCTTCTACTTCTTCTGAATCACCCTCCAGACTTCACCTTCTCCTTCTCCTTCTTCTGCTTCTTCTGATTCACCCTCCAGACTTCACCTTCTCCTTCTCCTTCTTCTACTTCTTCTGATTCACCCTCCAGACTTCATCTTCTCCTTCTCCTTCTTCTGCTTCTTCTGATTCACCCTCCAGACTTCACCTTCTCCTTCTCCTTCTTCTGCTTTTTCTGATTCACCCTCCAGACTTCACCTTCTCCTTCTCCTTCTTCTACTTCTTCTGATTCACCCTCCAGACTTCACCTTCTCCTTCTCCTTCTTCTACTTCTTCTGATTCACCCTCCAGACTACACCTTCTCCTTCTCCTTCTTCTACTTCTTCTGATTCACCCTTCAGACTTCACCTTCTCCTTCTCCTTCTTCTGCTTCTTCTGATTCACCCTCCAGACTTCACCTTCTCCTTCTCCTTCGTCTACTTCTTCTGATTCACCCTCCAGACTACACCTTCTCCTTCTCCTTCTTCTACTTCTTCTGAATCACCCTCCAGACTTCACCTTCTCCTTCTCCTTCTTCTGCTTCTTCTGATTCACCCTCCAGACTTCACCTTCTCCTTCTCCTTCTTCTACTTCTTCTGATTCACCCTCCAGACTTCATCTTCTCCTTCTCCTTCTTCTGCTTCTTCTGATTCACCCTCCAGACTTCACCTTCTCCTTCTACTTCTTCTGCTTCTTCTGATTCACCCTCCAGACTTCACCTTCTCCTTCTCCTTCTTCTGCTTCTTCTGATTCACCCTCCAGACTTCACCTTCTCCTTCTCCTTCTCCTGTTTCTTCTGATTCACCCTCCAGACTTCACCTTCTCCTTCTCCTTCTTCTGCTTCTTCTGATTCACCCTCCAGACTTCACCTTCTCCTTCTCCTTCTTCTACTTCTTCTGATTCACCCTCCAGACTTCACCTTCTCCTTCTCCTTCTTCTGCTTCTTCTGATTCACCCTCCAGACTTCACCTTCTCCTTCTCCTTCGTCTACTTCTTCTGATGCACCCTCCAGACTACACCTTCTCCTTCTCCTTCTTCTACTTCTTCTGATTCACCCTCCAGACTTCAACTTCTCCTTCTCCTTCTTCTGCTTCTTCTGATTCACCCTCCAGACTTCACCTTCTCCTTCTCCTTCTTCTAATTTTTCTGATTCACCCTCCAGACTTCGCCTTCTCCTTCTCCTTCTTCTACTTCTTCTGATTCACCCTCCAGACTTCGCCTTCTCCTTCTCCTTCTTCTGCTTCTTCTGCTTCACCCTCCTGACTTCACCTTCTCCTTCTCCTTCTTCTGCTTCTTCTGATTCACCCTCCTGACTTCACCTTCTCCTTCTACTTCTTCTGCTTCTTCTGATTCACCCTCCAGACTTCACCTTCTCCTTCTCCTTCTTCTACTTCTTCTGATTCACCCTCCAGACTTCACCTTCTCCTTCTACTTCTTCTGCTTCTTCTGATTCACCCTCCAGACTTCACCTTCTCCTTCTCCTTCTTCTGCTTCTTCTGATTCACCCTCCAGACTTCACCTTCTCCTTCTCCTTCTTCTGTTTCTTCTGATTCACCCTTCAGACTTCACCTTCTCCTTCTCCTTCTTCTGCTTCTTCTGATTCACCCTCCAGACTTCACCTTCTCCTTCTCCTTCGTCTACTTCTTCTGATTCACCCTCCAGACTACACCTTCTCCTTCTCCTTCTTCTACTTCTTCTGAATCACCCTCCAGACTTCACCTTCTCCTTCTCCTTCTTCTGCTTCTTCTGATTCACCCTCCAGACTTCACCTTCTCCTTCTCCTTCTTCTACTTCTTCTGATTCACCCTCCAGACTTCATCTTCTCCTTCTCCTTCTTCTGCTTCTTCTGATTCACCCTCCAGACTTCACCTTCTCCTTCTCCTTCTTCTGCTTTTTCTGATTCACCCTCCAGACTTCACCTTCTCCTTCTCCTTCTTCTACTTCTTCTGATTCACCCTCCAGACTTCACCTTCTCCTTCTCCTTCTTCTACTTCTTCTGATTCACCCTCCAGACTTCACCTTCTCCTTCTCCTTCTTCTGCTTCTTCTGATTCACCCTCCAGACTTCACCTTCTCCTTCTCCTTCTTCTACTTCTTCTGAATCACCCTCCAGACTTCACCTTCTCCTTCTCCTTCTTCTGCTTCTTCTGATTCACCCTCCAGACTTCACCTTCTCCTTCTCCTTCGTCTACTTCTTCTGATTCACCCTCCAGACTACACCTTCTCCTTCTCCTTCTTCTACTTCTTCTGAATCACCCTCCAGACTTCACCTTCTCCTTCTCCTTCTTCTGCTTCTTCTGATTCACCCTCCAGACTTCACCTTCTCCTTCTCCTTCTTCTACTTCTTCTGATTCACCCTCCAGACTTCACCTTCTCCTTCTCCTTCTTCTGCTTCTTCTGATTCACCCTCCAGACTTCACCTTCTCCTTCTCCTTCTTCTACTTCTTCTGATTCACCCTCCAGACTTCATCTTCTCCTTCTCCTTCTTCTGCTTCTTCTGATTCACCCTCCAGACTTCACCTTCTCCTTCTCCTTCTTCTGCTTTTTCTGATTCACCCTCCAGACTTCACCTTCTCCTTCTCCTTCTTCTACTTCTTCTGATTCACCCTCCAGACTTCACCTTCTCCTTCTCCTTCTTCTACTTCTTCTGATTCACCCTCCAGACTTCACCTTCTCCTTCTCCTTCTTCTGCTTCTTCTGATTCACCCTCCAGACATCACCTTCTCCTTCTCCTTCTTCTGCTTCTTCTGATTCACCCTCCAGACTTCATCTTCTCCTTCTCCTTCTTCTGCTTCTTCTGATTTACCCTTCAGACTTCACCTTCTCCTTCTCCTTCTTGTGCTTCTTCTGATTCACCCTCCAGACTTCATCTTCTCCTTCTCCTTCTTCTGCTTCTTCTGATTCACCCTCCAGACTTCACCTTCTCCTTCCCCTTCTTCTGCTTCTTCTGATTCACCCTCCAGACTTCACCTTCTCCTTCGCCTTCTTCTATTTCTTCAGCTTCTCCCTCCAGACTTCACCTTCTCCTTCTCCTTCTTCTACTTCTTCTGATTCACCCTCCAGACTTCACCTTCTCCTTCGCCTTCTTCTATTTCTTCTGCTTCTCCCTCCAGACTTCACCTTCTCCTTCTCCTTCTTCTGCTTCTTCTGCTTCACCCTCCAGACTTCACCTTCTCCTTCTCCATCTTCTGCTTCTTCTGCTTCACCCTCCTGACTTCACCTTCTCCTTCTCCTTCTTCTACTTCTTCTGATTCACCCTCCAGACTTCACCTTCTCCTTCTCCTTCTTCTGCTTCTTCTGCTTCAGCCTCCAGACTTCACCTTCTCCTTCTCCTTCTTCTGCTTCTTCTGCTTCGCCCTCCAGACTTCACCTTCTCCTTCTCCTTCTTCTGCTTCTTCTGCTTCACCCTCCAGACTTCACCGTCTCCTTTTCCTTCTTCTGCTTCTTCTGCTTCACCCTCCTGACTTCACCTTCTCCTTCTCCTTCTTCTACTTCTTCTGATCACCCTCCAGACTTCACCTTCTCCTTCTCCTTCTTCTGCTTCTTCTGCTTCACCCTCCAGACTTCAACTTCTCCTTCTCCTTCTTCTGCATCTTCTGCTGCGCCCTCCAGACTTCACCTTCTCCTTCTCCTTCTTCTGCTTCTTCTGCTTCACCCTCCTGACTTCACCTTCTCCTTCTCCTTCTTCTACTTCTTCTGCTTCTCCCCCCTGACTTCACCTTCTCCTTCTCCTTCTTCTGCTACTTCTGATTCAACCTCCTAACTTCACCTTCTCATTCTCCTTCTTCTGCTTCTTCTGATTCACTCTCCAGACTTCACCTTCTCCTTCTCCTTCTTCTACTTCTTCTGATTAACCCTCCAGGCTTCATCTTCTCCTTCTCCTTCTTCTGATTCACCCTCCAGACTTCACCTTCTTCTTCTCCTTCTTCTGCTTCTTCTGATTCACCCTCCAGACTTCACCTTCTCCTTCTCCTTCTTCTGCTTCTTCTGATTCACCCTCCAGACTTCACCTTCTTCTTCTCCTTCTTCTGCTTCTTCTGATTCACACTCCAGACTTCACCTTCTCCTTCTACTTCTTCTGCTTCTTCTGATTCACCCTCCTGACTTCACCTTCTCCTTCCCGTTCTTCTACTTCCTCTGATTCACCCTCCTGACTTCACCTTCTCCTTCTCCTTCTTCTACTTCTTCTGCTTCACCCTCCAGACTTCACCTTCTCCTTCTCCTTCTTGTACTTCTTATGATTCACCCTCCAGTCTTAACCTTCTCCTTCTCCTTCTTCTGCTTCTTCTGATTCACCCTCCAGACTTCACCTTCTCCTTCTGCTTCTTCTGCTTCTTCTAATTCACCCTCCAGACTTCACCTTCTCCTTCTCCTTCTTCTGCATCTTCTGATTCACCCTCCAGACTTCACCTTCTCCTTCTCCTTCTTCTGCTTCTTCTGATTCACTCTCCAGACTTCACCTTCTCCTTCTCCTTCTTCTACTTCTTCTGATTAACCCTCCAGGCTTCATCTTCTCCTTCTCCTTCTTCTGATTCACCCTCCAGACTTCACCTTCTTCTCCTTCTTCTGCTTCTTCTGATTCACCCTCCAGACTTCACCTTCTCCTTCTCCTTCTTCTGCTTCTTCTGATTCACCCTCCAGACTTCACCTTCTTCTTCTCCTTCTTCTGCTTTTTCTGATTCACACTCCAGACTTCACCTTCTCCTTCTACTTCTTCTGCTTCTTCTGATTCACCCTCCAGACTTCACCTTCTCCTTCTCCTTCTTCTGCTTCTTCTGATTCACCCTCCAGACTTCACCTTCTTCTTCTCCTTCTTCTGCTTCTTCTGATTCTCCCTCCAGACTTCACCTTCTCCTTCTCCTTCGTCTACTTCTTCTGATTCACCCTCCAGACTACACCTTCTCCTTCTCCTTCTTCTCCTTCTTCTGATTCACCCTCCAGACTTCACCTTCTCCTTCACCTTCTTCTACTTCTTCTGATTCACCCTCCTGACTTCACCTTCTCCTTCTTCTACTTCTTCTGCTTCACCCTCCAGACTTCACCTTCTCCTTCTCCTTCTTCTACTTCTTCTGATTCACCCTCCAGACTTCACCTTCTCCTTCTCCTTCTTCTGCTTCTTCTGATTCACCCTCCAGACTTCACCTTCTCCTTCTCCTTCTTCTAGTTCTTCTGATTCACCCTCCAGACTTCACCTTCTCCTTCTCCTTCTTCTACTTCTTCTGATTCACCCTCGAGTCTTCACCTTCTCCTTCTCCTTCTTCTGCTTCTTCTGCTTCACCCTCCAGACTTCACCTTCTCCTTCTCTTTCTTCTGCTTCTTCAGATTCACCCTCCAGACTTCACCTTCTCCTTCTCCTTCTTCTGCTTCTTCTGATTCACCCTTCAGACCTCACCTTCTCCTTCTCCTTCTTCTACTTCTTCTGATTCACCCTCCAGACTTCATCTTCTCCTTCTCCTTCTTCTGCTTCTTCTGATTCACCCTCCAGACTTCACCTTCTCCTTCTCCTTCTTCTGCTTCTTCTGATTCACCCTCCAGACTTCACCTTCTCCTTCTCCTTCTTCTACTTCTTCTGATTCACCCTCCAGACTTCACCTTCTCCTTCTCCTTCTTCTACTTCTTCTGATTCACCCTCGAGTCTTCACCTTCTCCTTGTCCTTCTTCTGCTTCTTCTGCTTCACCCTCCAGACTTCAGCTTCTCCTTCTCTTTCTTCTGCTTCTTCTGATTCACCCTCCAGACTTCACCTTCTCCTTCTCCTTCTTCTGATTATTCTGATTCACTCTCCAGACTTCACCTTCTCCTTCTCCTTCTTCTGCTTCTTCTGTTTCACCCTCCTGACTTCACCTTCTCCTTCCCGTTCTTCTACTTCCTCTGATTCACCCTCCTGACTTCACCTTCTCCTTCTCCTTCTTCTACTTCTTCTGCTTCACCCTCCAGACTTCACCTTCTCCTTCTCCTTCTTGTACTTCTTCTGATTCACCCTCCAGACTTAACCTTCTCCTTCTCCTTCTTCTGCTTCTTCTGATTCACCCTCCAGACTTCACCTTCTACTTCTCCTCATTCTGCTTCTTCTGATTGACCCTCCAGACTTCACCTTCTCCTTCTCCTTCTTCTGCATCTTCTGATTCACCCTCCAGACTTCACCTTCTCCTTCTCCTTCTTCTGCTTCTTCTGATTCACCCTCCAGACTTCACCTTCTCCTTCTCCTTCTTCTACTTCTTCTGATTATCCCTCCAGGCTTCATCTTCTCCTTCTCCTTCTTCTGCTTCTTCTGATTCACCCTCCAGACTTCACCTTCTTCTTCTCCTTCTTCTGCTTCTTCTGATTCACCCTCCAGACTTCACCTTCTCCTTCTCCTTCTTCTGCTTCTTCTGATTCACCCTCCAGACTTCACCTTCTCCTTCTCCTTCTTCTGCTTCTTCTGATTCACCCTCCAGACTTCACCTTCTCCTTCTGCTTCTTCTGCTTCTTCTGATTCACCTTCCAGACTTCACCATCTCTTTCTCCTTCTTCTGCTTCTTCTGATTCACCCTCCAGACATCATCTTCTCCTTCTCCTTCTTCTACTTCTTCTGACTCACCCTCCAGACTTCACCTTCTCCTTCTTCTGCTTCTTCTGATTCACCCTCCAGACTTCACCTTCTCCTTCTCCTTCGTCTACTTCTTCTGATTCACCCTCCAGACTACACCTTCTCCTTCTCCTTCTTCTACTTCTTCTGATTCACCCTCCAGACTTCACCTTCTCCTTCTCCTTCTTCTACTTCTTCTGATTCACCCTCCCGACTTCACCTTCTCCTTCTCCTTCATCTACTTCTTCTCCTTCACCCTCCAGACTTCACCTTCTCCTTCTCCTTCTTCTACTTCTTCTGATTCACCCCCCAGACTTCATCTTCTCCTTCTCCTTCTTCTGCTTCTTCTGATTCACCCTCCAGACTTCACCTTCTCCTTCCCCTTCTTCTGCTTCTTCTGATTCACCCTCCAGACTTCGCCTTCTCCTTCTCCTTCTTCTACTTCTTCTGATTCACCCTCCAGACTTCACCTTCTCCTTCTCCTTCTTCTACTTCTTCTGGTTCACCCTCCAGTCTTCACCTTCTCCTTCTCCTTCTTCTGCTTCTGATTCACCCTCCAGACTTCACCTTCTCCTTCTCCTTCTTCTGTTTCTTCTGATTCACCCTCCAGACTTCACCTTCTCCTTCTCCTTCTTCTGCTTCTTCTGATTCACCCTCCAGACTTCACCTTCTCCTTCTCCTTCATCTACTTCTTCTAATTCACCCTCCAGATTTCACCTTCTCCTTCTCCTTCTTCTGCTTCTTCTGATTCACCCTCCAGACTTCACCTTCTCCTTCTCCTTCTTCTGTTTCTTCTGATTCACCCTCCAGACTTCACCTTCTCCTTCTCCTTCTTCTGCTTCTTCTGATTCACCCTCCAGACTTCACCTTCTCCTTCTCCTTCTTCTGCTTCTTCTGATTCACCCTCCAGACTTCACCTTCTCCTTCTCCTTCTTCTGCTTCTTCTGATTCACCCTCCAGACTTCATCTTCTCCTTCTCCTTCTTCTGCTTCTTCTGATTCACCCTTCAGACTTCACCTTCTCCTTCTCCTTCTTGTGCTTCTTCTGATTCACCCTCCAGACCTCACCTTCTCCTTCTCCTTCTTCTACGTCTTCTGATTCACCCTCCAGACTTCATCTTCTCCTTCTCCTTCTTCTGCTTCTTCTGATTCACCCTCCAAACTTCGCCTTCTCCTTCTCCTTCTTCTACTTCGTCTGATTCACCCTCCAGACTTCACCTTCTCATTCTCCTTCTTCTACTTCTTCTGATTCACCCTCCAGTCTTCACCTTCTCCTTCTCCTTCTTCTGCTTCTTCTGCTTCACCCTCCAGACTTCACCTTCTCCTTCTCCTTCTTCTGTTTCTTCTGATTCACCCTCCAGACTTCACCTTCTCCTTCTCCTTCTTCTGCTTCTTCTGATTCACCCTCCAGACTTCACCTTCTCCTTCTCCTTCGTCTACTTCTTCTGATTCACCCTCCAGACTACACCTTCTCCTTCTCCTTCTTCTACTTCTTCTGATTCACCCTCCAGGCTTCAACTTGTCCTTCTCCTTCTTCTACTTCTTCTGATTCACCCTCCAGACTTCCCCTTCTCCTTCGCCTTCTTCTATTTCTTCTGCTTCTCCCTCCAGACTTCACCTTCTCCTTCTCCTTCTTCTGCTTCTTCTGCTTCACCCTCCAGACTTCACCTTCTCCTTCTCCATCTTCTGCTTCTTCTGCTTCACCCTCCTGACTTCACCTTCTCCTTCTCCTTCTTCTACTTCTTCTGATTCACCCTCCAGACTTCACCTTCTCCTTCTCCTTCTTCTGCTTCTTCTGCTTCACCCTCCAGACTTCACCTTCTCCTTCTTCTTCTTCTGCTTCTTCTGCTTCGCCCTCCAGACTTCACCTTCTCCTTCTCCTTCTTCTGCTTCTTCTGCTTCACCCTCCAGACTTCACCGTCTCCTTCTCCTTCTTCTGCTTCTTCTGCTTCACCCTCCTGACTTCACCTTCTCCTTCTCCTTCGTCTACTTCTTCTGATTCACCCTCCAGACTACACCTTCTCCTTCTCCTTCTTCTACTTCTTCTGATTCACCCTCCAGGCTTCAACTTGTCCTTCTCCTTCTTCTACTTCTTCTGATTCACCCTCCAGACTTCCCCTTCTCCTTCGCCTTCTTCTATTTCTTCTGCTTCTCCCTCCAGACTTCACCTTCTCCTTCTCCTTCTTCTGCTTCTTCTGCTTCACCCTCCAGACTTCACCTTCTCCTTCTCCATCTTCTGCTTCTTCTGCTTCACCCTCCTGACTTCACCTTCTCCTTCTCCTTCTTCTACTTCTTCTGATTCACCCTCCAGACTTCACCTTCTCCTTCTCCTTCTTCTGCTTCTTCTGCTTCACCCTCCAGACTTCACCTTCTCCTTCTTCTTCTTCTGCTTCTTCTGCTTCGCCCTCCAGACTTCACCTTCTCCTTCTCCTTCTTCTGCTTCTTCTGCTTCACCCTCCAGACTTCACCGTCTCCTTCTCCTTCTTCTGCTTCTTCTGCTTCACCCTCCTGACTTCACCTTCTCCTTCTCCTTCTTCTACTTCTTCTGATCACCCTCCAGACTTCACCTTCTCCTTCTCCTTCTTCTGCTTCTTCTGCTTCACTCTCCAGACTTCACCTTCTCCTTCTCCTTCTTCTGCTTCTTCTGCTGCGCCCTCCAGACTTCACCTTCTCCTTCTCCTTCTTCTGCTTCTTCTGCTTCACCTTCCTGACTTCACCTTCTCCTTCTCCTTCTTCTACTTCTTCTGCTTCACCCCCCTGACTTCACCTTCTCCTTCTCCTTCTTCTGCTACTTCTGATTCACCCTCCTAACTTCACCTTCTCCTTCTCCTTCTTCTGCTTCTTCTGATTCACCCTCCAGACATCACCTTCTCCTTCTCCTTCTTCTACTTCTTCAGATTCACCCTCCAGACTTCACCTTCTCCTTCTCCTTCTTCTGCTTCTTCTGATTCTCCCTCCAGACCTCACCTTCTCCTTCTCCTTCTTCTACTTCTTCTGATTCACCCTCCAGACTTCATCTTCTCCTTCTCCTTCTTCTGCTTCTTCTGATTCACCCTCCAGACTTCACCTTCTCCTTCTCCTCCTTCTGCTTCTTCTGATTCACCCTCCAGACTTCACCTTCTCCTTCTCCTTCTTCTACTTCTTCTGATTCACCCTCCAGACTTCACCTTCTCCTTCTCCTTCTTCTACTTCTTCTGATTCACCCTCGAGTCTTCACCTTCTCCTTCTCCTTCTTCTGCTTCTTCTGCTTCACCCTCCAGACTTCACCTTCTCCTTCTCTTTCTTCTGCTTCTTCTGATTCACCCTCCAGACTTCACCTTCTCCTTCTCCTTCTTCTGCTTCTTCTGTTTCACCCTCCTGACTTCACCTTCTCCTTCCCGTTCTTCTACTTCCTCTGATTCACCCTCCTGACTTCACCTTCTCCTTCTCCTTCTTGTACTTCTTCTGATTCACCCTCCAGACTTAACCTTCTCCTTCTCCTTCTTCTGCTTCTTCTGATTCACCCTCCAGACTTCACCTTCTACTTCTCCTCATTCTGCTTCTTCTGATTGACCCTCCAGACTTCACCTTCTCCTTCTCCTTCTTCTGCATCTTCTGATTCACCCTCCAGACTTCACCTTCTCCTTCTCCTTCTTCTGCTTCTTCTGATTCACCCTCCAGACTTCACCTTCTCCTTCTCCTTCTTCTACTTCTTCTGATTATCCCTCCAGGCTTCATCTTCTCCTTCTCCTTCTTCTGCTTCTTCTGATTCACCCTCCAGACTTCACCTTCTTCTTCTCCTTCTTCTCCTTCTTCTGATTCACCCTCCAAACTTCACCTTCTCCTTCTCCTTCTTCTGCTTCTTCTGATTCACACTCCAGACTTCACCTTCTTCTTCTCCTTCTTCTGCTTCTTCTGATTCACCCTCCAGACTTCACCTTCTCCTTCTCCTTCTTCTGCTTCTTCTGATTCACCCTCCAGACTTCACCTTCTCCTTCTCCTCCTTCTGCTTCTTCTGATTCACCCTCCAGACTTCACCTTCTCCTTCTGCTTCTTCTGCTTCTTCTGATTCACCTTCCAGACTTCACCATCTCTTTCTCCTTCTTCTGCTTCTTCTGATTCACCCTCCAGACATCATCTTCTCCTTCTCCTTCTTCTACTTCTTCTGATTCACCCTCCAGACTTCACCTTCTCCTTCTTCTGCTTCTTCTGATTCACCCTCCAGACTTCACCTTCTCCTTCTCCTTCGTCTACTTCTTCTGATTCACCCTCCAGACTACACCTTCTCCTTCTCCTTCTTCTACTTCTTCTGATTCACCCTCCAGACTTCATCTTCTCCTTCTCCTTCTTCTGCTTTTTCTGATTCACCCTCCAGACTTCACCTTCTCCTTCTCCTTCTTCTGCTTCTTCTGATTCACCCTCCAGACTTCGCCTTCTCCTTCTCCTTCTTCTACTTCTTCTGATTCACCCTCCAGACTTCACCTTCTCCTTCTCCTTCTTCTACTTCTTCTGGTTCACCCTCCAGTCTTCACCTTCTCCTTCTCCTTCTTCTGCTTCTTCTGATTCACCCTCCAGACTTCATCTTCTCCTTCTCCTTCTTCTGCTTTTTCTGATTCACCCTCCAGACTTCACCTTCTCCTTCTCCTTCTTCTGCTTCTTCTGATTCACCCTCCAGACTTCGCCTTCTCCTTCTCCTTCTTCTACTTCTTCTGATTCACCCTCCAGACTTCACCTTCTCCTTCTCCTTCTTCTACTTCTTCTGGTTCACCCTCCAGTCTTCACCTTCTCCCTCTCCTTCTTCTGCTTCTTCTGATTCACCCTCCAGACTTCACCTTCTCCTTCTCCTTCTTCTGTTTCTTCTGATTCACCCTCCAGACTTCACCTTCTCCTTCTGCTTCTTCTGCTTCTTCTGATTCACCCTCCAGACTTCACCTTCTCCTTCTCCTTCATCTACTTCTTCTGATTCACCCTCCAGATTTCACCTTCTCCTTCTCCTTCTTCTGCTTCTTCTGATTCACCCTCCAGACTTCACCTTCTCCTTCTCCTTCGTCTACTTCTTCTGATTCACCCTCCAGACTACACCTTCTCCTTCTCCTTCTTCTACTTCTTCTGATTCACCCTCCAGGCTTCAACTTCTCCTTCTCCTTCTTCTGCTTCTTCTGATTCACCCTCCAGACTTCACCTTCTCCTTCTCCTTCTTCTAATTCTTCTGATTCACCCTCCAGACTTCACCTTCTCCTTCTCCTTCTTCTACTTCTTCTGATTCACCCTCCAGACTTCACCTTCTCCTTCGCCTTCTTCTATTTCTTCTGCTTCTCCCTCCAGACTTCACCTTCTCCTTCTCCTTCTTCTGCTTCTACTGCTTCACCCTCCAGACTTCATCTTCTCCTTCTCCAACTTCTGCTTCTTCTGCTTCACCCTCCTGACTTCACCTTCTCCTTCTCCTTCTTCTACTTCTTCTGATTCACCCTCCAGACTTCACCTTCTCCTTCTCCTTCTTCTGCTTCTTCTGCTTCACCCTCCAGACTTCACCTTCTCCTTCTCCTTCTTCTGCTTCTTCTGCTTCGCCCTCCAGACTTCACCTCCTCCTTCTCCTTCTTCTGCTTCTTCTGCTTCACCCCCCTGACTTCACCTTCTCCTTCTCCTTCTTCTGCTACTTCTGATTCACCCTCCTAACTTCACCTTCTCCTTCTCCTTCTTCTGCTTCTTCTGATTCACCCTCCAGACTTCACCTTCTCCTTCTCCTTCTTCTACTTCTTCTGATTCACCCTCCAGACTTCACCTTCTCCTTCTCCTTCTTCTGCTTCTTCTGATTCACCCTCCAGACCTCACCTTCTCCTTCTCCTTCTTCTAAATCTTCTGATTCACCCTCCAGACTTCAACTTCTCCTTCTCCTTCTTCTGCTTCTTCTGATTCACCCTCCAGACATCACCTTCTCCTTCTCCTTCTTCTGCTTCTTCTGATTCACCCTCCAGACTTCACCTTCTCCTTCTCCTTCTTCTACTTCTTCTGATTCACCCTCCAGACTTCACCTTCTCCTTCTCCTTCTTCTACTTCTTCTGCTTCACCCTCCAGACTTCACCTTCTCCTTCTCTTTCTTCTGCTTCTTCTGATTCACCCTCCAGACTTCACCTTCTCCTTCTCCTTCTTCTGATTATTCTGATTCACCCTCCAGACTTCACCTTCTCCTTCTTCTGCTTCTTCTGATTCACCCTCCAGACTTCACCTTCTCCTTCTCCTTCGTCTACTTCTTCTGATTCACCCTCCAGACTACACCTTCTCCTTCTCCTTCTTCTACTTCTTCTGATTCACCCTCCAGACTTCACCTTCTCCTTCTCCTTCTTCTACTTCTTCTGATTCACCCTCCTGACTTCACCTTCTCCTTCTCCTTCTTCTACTTCTTCTGCTTCACCCTCCAGACTTCACCTTCTCCTTCTCCTTCTTCTACTTCTTCTGATTCACCCTCCAGACTTAGCCTTCTCCTTCTCCTTCTTCTGCTTCTTCTGATTCACCCTCCAGACTTCACCTTCTCCTTCTCCTCATACTGCTTCTTCTGATTCACCCTCCAGACTTCACCTTCTCCTTCTCCTTCTTCTGCATCTTCTGATTCACCCTCCAGACTTCACCTTCTCCTTCTCCTTCTTCTGCTTCTTCTGATTCACCCTCCAGACTTCACCTTCTCCTTCTCCTCATACTGCTTCTTCTGATTCACCCTCCAGACTTCACCTTCTCCTTCTCCTTCTTCTGCTTCTTCTGATTCACCCTCCAGACTTCACCTTCTCCTTCTCCTTCTTCTGCTTCTTCTGATTCACCCTCCAGACATCACCTTCTCCTTCTCCTTCTTCTACTTCTTCTGATTCACCCTCCAGACTTCACCTTCTCCTTCTACTTCTTCTGCTTCATCTGATTCACCCTCCAGACTTCACCTTCACCTTCTCCTTCTTCTGCTTCTTCTGATTCACCCTCCAGACTTCACCTTCTCCTTCTCCTTCTCCTGTTTCTTCTGATTCACCCTCCAGACTTCACCTTCTCCTTCTCCTTCTTCTGCTTCTTCTGATTCACCCTCCAGACTTCACCTTCTCCTTCTCCTTCTTCTACTTCTTCTGATTCACCCTCCAGACTTCACCTTCTCCTTCTCCTTCTTCTGCTTCTTCTGATTCACCCTCCAGACTTCACCTTCTCCTTCTCCTTCGTCTACTTCTTCTGATGCACCCTCCAGACTACACCTTCTCCTTCTCCTTCTTCTACTTCTTCTGATTCACCCTCCAGACTTCAACTTCTCCTTCTCCTTCTTCTGCTTCTTCTGATTCACCCTCCAGACTTCACCTTCTCCTTCTCCTTCTTCTAATTTTTCTGGTTCACCCTCCAGACTTCGCCTTCTCCTTCTCCTTCTTCTACTTCTTCTGATTCACCCTCCAGACTTCGCCTTCTCCTTCTCCTTCTTCTGCTTCTTCTGCTTCACCCTCCTGACTTCACCTTCTCCTTCTCCTTCTTCTGCTTCTTCTGATTCACCCTCCTGACTTCACCTTCTCCTTCTACTTCTTCTGCTTCTTCTGATTCACCCTCCAGACTTCACCTTCTCCTTCTCCTTCTTCTACTTCTTCTGATTCACCCTCCAGACTTCACCTTCTCCTTCTACTTCTTCTGCTTCTTCTGATTCACCCTCCAGACTTCACCTTCTCCTTCTCCTTCTTCTGCTTCTTCTGATTCACCCTCCAGACTTCACCTTCTCCTTCTCCTTCTTCTGTTTCTTCTGATTCACCCTTCAGACTTCACCTTCTCCTTCTCCTTCTTCTGCTTCTTCTGATTCACCCTCCAGACTTCACCTTCTCCTTCTCCTTCGTCTACTTCTTCTGATTCACCCTCCAGACTACACCTTCTCCTTCTCCTTCTTCTACTTCTTCTGAATCACCCTCCAGACTTCACCTTCTCCTTCTCCTTCTTCTGCTTCTTCTGATTCACCCTCCAGACTTCACCTTCTCCTTCTCCTTCTTCTACTTCTTCTGATTCACCCTCCAGACCTCATCTTCTCCTTCTCCTTCTTCTGCTTCTTCTGATTCACCCTCCAGACTTCACCTTCTCCTTCTCCTTCTTCTGCTTTTTCTGATTCACCCTCCAGACTTCACCTTCTCCTTCTCCTTCTTCTACTTCTTCTGATTCACCCTCCAGACTTCACCTTCTCCTTCTCCTTCTTCTACTTCTTCTGATTCACCCTCCAGACTTCACCTTCTCCTTCTCCTTCTTCTGCTTCTTCTGATTCACCCTCCAGACTTCACCTTCTCCTTCTCCTTCTTCTACTTCTTCTGAATCACCCTCCAGACTTCACCTTCTCCTTCTCCTTCTTCTGCTTCTTCTGATTCACCCTCCAGACTTCACCTTCTCCTTCTCCTTCGTCTACTTCTTCTGATTCACCCTCCAGACTACACCTTCTCCTTCTCCTTCTTCTACTTCTTCTGAATCACCCTCCAGACTTCACCTTCTCCTTCTCCTTCTTCTGCTTCTTCTGATTCACCCTCCAGACTTCACCTTCTCCTTCTCCTTCTTCTACTTCTTCTGATTCACCCTCCAGACTTCATCTTCTCCTTCTCCTTCTTCTGCTTCTTCTGATTCACCCTCCAGACTTCACCTTCTCCTTCTCCTTCTTCTGCTTTTTCTGATTCACCCTCCAGACTTCACCTTCTCCTTCTCCTTCTTCTACTTCTTCTGATTCACCCTCCAGACTTCACCTTCTCCTTCTCCTTCTTCTACTTCTTCTGATTCACCCTCCAGACTTCACCTTCTCCTTCTCCTTCTTCTGCTTCTTCTGATTCACCCTCCAGACATCACCTTCTCCTTCTCCTTCTTCTGCTTCTTCTGATTCACCCTCCAGACTTCATCTTCTCCTTCTCCTTCTTCTGCTTCTTCTGATTCACCCTTCAGACTTCACCTTCTCCTTCTCCTTCTTGTGCTTCTTCTGATTCACCCTCCAGACTTCATCTTCTCCTTCTCCTTCTTCTGCTTCTTCTGATTCACCCTCCAGACTTCACCTTCTCCTTCCCCTTCTTCTGCTTCTTCTGATTCACCATCCAGACTTCACCTTCTCCTTCGCCTTCTTCAATTTCTTCTGCTTCTCCCTCCAGACTTCACCTTCTCCTTCTCCTTCTTCTACTTCTTCTGATTCACCCTCCAGACTTCACCTTCTCCTTCGCCTTCTTCTATTTCTTCTGCTTCTCCCTCCAGACTTCACCTTCTCCTTCTCCTTCTTCTGCTTCTTCTGCTTCACCCTCCAGACTTCACCTTCTCCTTCTCCATCTTCTGCTTCTTCTGCTTCACCCTCCTGACTTCACCTTCTCCTTCTCCTTCTTCTACTTCTTCTGATTCACCCTCCAGACTTCACCTTCTCCTTCTCCTTCTTCTGCTTCTTCTGCTTCAGCCTCCAGACTTCACCTTCTCCTTCTCCTTCTTCTGCTTCTTCTGCTTCGCCCTCCAGACTTCACCTTCTCCTTCTCCTTCTTCTGCTTCTTCTGCTTCACCCTCCAGACTTCACCGTCTCCTTTTCCTTCTTCTGCTTCTTATGCTTCACCCTCCTGACTTCACCTTCTCCTTCTCCTTCTTCTACTTCTTCTGATCACCCTCCAGACTTCACCTTCTCCTTCTCCTTCTTCTGCTTCTTCTGCTTCACCCTCCAGACTTCAACTTCTCCTTCTCCTTCTTCTGCATCTTCTGCTGCGCCCTCCAGACTTCACCTTCTCCTTCTCCTTCTTCTGCTTCTTCTGCTTCACCCTCCTGACTTCACCTTCTCCTTCTCCTTCTTCTACTTCTTCTGCTTCTCCCCCCTGACTTCACCTTCTCCTTCTCCTTCTTCTGCTACTTCTGATTCAACCTCCTAACTTCACCTTCTCATTCTCCTTCTTCTGCTTCTTCTGATTCACTCTCCAGACTTCACCTTCTCCTTCTCCTTCTTCTACTTCTTCTGATTAACCCTCCAGGCTTCATCTTCTCCTTCTCCTTCTTCTGATTCACCCTCCAGACTTCACCTTCTTCTTCTCCTTCTTCTGCTTCTTCTGATTCACCCTCCAGACTTCACCTTCTCCTTCTCCTTCTTCTGCTTCTTCTGATTCACCCTCCAGACTTCACCTTCTTCTTCTCCTTCTTCTGCTTCTTCTGATTCACACTCCAGACTTCACCTTCTCCTTCTACTTCTTCTGCTTCTTCTGATTCACCCTCCTGACTTCACCTTCTCCTTCCCGTTCTTCTACTTCCTCTGATTCACCCTCCTGACTTCACCTTCTCCTTCTCCTTCTTCTACTTCTTCTGCTTCACCCTCCAGACTTCACCTTCTCCTTCTCCTTCTTGTACTTCTTATGATTCACCCTCCAGACTTAACCTTCTCCTTCTCCTTCTTCTGCTTCTTCTGATTCACCCTCCAGACTTCACCTTCTCCTTCTGCTTCTTCTGCTTCTTCTAATTCACCCTCCAGACTTCACCTTCTCCTTCTCCTTCTTCTGCATCTTCTGATTCACCCTCCAGACTTCACCTTCTCCTTCTCCTTCTTCTGCTTCTTCTGATTCACTCTCCAGACTTCACCTTCTCCTTCTCCTTCTTCTACTTCTTCTGATTAACCCTCCAGGCTTCATCTTCTCCTTCTCCTTCTTCTGATTCACCCTCCAGACTTCACCTTCTTCTTCTCCTTCTTCTGCTTCTTCTGATTCACCCTCCAGACTTCACCTTCTCCTTCTCCTTCTTCTGCTTCTTCTGATTCACCCTCCAGACTTCACCTTCTTCTTCTCCTTCTTCTGCTTCTTCTGATTCACACTCCAGACTTCACCTTCTCCTTCTACTTCTTCTGCTTCTTCTGATTCACCCTCCAGACTTCACCTTCTCCTTCTCCTTCTTCTGCTTCTTCTGATTCACCCTCCAGACTTCACCTTCTTCTTCTCCTTCTTCTGCTTCTTCTGATTCTCCCTCCAGACTTCACCTTCTCCTTCTCCTTCGTCTACTTCTTCTGATTCACCCTCCAGACTACACCTTCTCCTTCTCCTTCTTCTCCTTCTTCTGATTCACCCTCCAGACTTCACCTTCTCCTTCACCTTCTTCTACTTCTTCTGATTCACCCTCCTGACTTCACCTTCTCCTTCTTCTACTTCTTCTGCTTCACCCTCCAGACTTCACCTTCTCCTTCTCCTTCTTCTACTTCTTCTGATTCACCCTCCAGACTTCACCTTCTCCTTCTCCTTCTTCTGCTTCTTCTGATTCACCCTCCAGACTTCACCTTCTCCTTCTCCTTCTTCTAGTTCTTCTGATTCACCCTCCAGACTTCACCTTCTCCTTCTCCTTCTTCTACTTCTTCTGATTCACCCTCGAGTCTTCACCTTCTCCTTCTCCTTCTTCTGCTTCTTCTGCTTCACCCTCCAGACTTCACCTTCTCCTTCTCTTTCTTCTGCTTCTTCTGATTCACCCTCCAGACTTCACCTTCTCCTTCTCCTTCTTCTGATTATTCTGATTCACCCTCCAGACTTCACCTTCTCCTTCTTCTGCTTCTTCTGATTCACCCTCCAGACATCACCTTCTCCTTCTCCTTCGTCTACTTCTTCTGATTCACCCTCCAGACTTCACCTTCTACTTCTCCTCATTCTGCTTCTTCTGATTGACCCTCCAGAGTTCACCTTCTCCTTCTCCTTCTTCTGCATCTTCTGATTCACCCTCCAGACTTCACCTTCTCCTTCTCCTTCTTCTGCTTCTTCTGATTCACCCTCCAGACTTCACCTTCTCCTTCTCCTTCTTCTACTTCTTCTGATTATCCCTCCAGGCTTCATCTTCTCCTTCTCCTTCTTCTGCTTCTTCTGATTCACCCTCCAGACTTCACCTTCTTCTTCTCCTTCTTCTGCTTCTTCTGATTCACCCTCCAGACTTCACCTTCTCCTTCTCCGTCTTCTGCTTCTTCTGATTCACACTCCAGACTTCACCTTCTTCTTCTCCTTCTTCTGCTTCTTCTGATTCACCCTCCAGACTTCACCTTCTCCTTCTCCTTCTTCTGCTTCTTCTGATTCACCCTCCAGACTTCACCTTCTCCTTCTCCTTCTTCTGCTTCTTCTGATTCACCCTCCTGACTTCACCTTCTCCTTCTGCTTCTTCTGCTTCTTCTGATTCACCTTCCAGACTTCACCATCTCTTTCTCCTTCTTCTGCTTCTTCTGATTCACCCTCCAGACATCATCTTCTCCTTCTCCTTCTTCTACTTCTTCTGATTCACCCTCCAGACTTCACCTTCTCCTTCTTCTGCTTCTTCTGATTCACCCTCCAGACTTCACCTTCTCCTTCTCCTTCGTCTACTTCTTCTGATTCACCCTCCAGACTACACCTTCTCCTTCTCCTTCTTCTACTTCTTCTGATTCACCCTCCAGACTTCACCTTCTCCTTCTCCTTCTTCTACTTCTTCTGATTCACCCTCCCGACTTCACCTTCTCCTTCTCCTTCTTCTACTTCTTCTCCTTCACCCTCCAGACTTCACCTTCTCCTTCTCCTTCTTCTACTTCTTCTGATTCACCCCCCAGACTTCATCTTCTCCTTCTCCTTCTTCTGCTTCTTCTGATTCACCCTCCAGACTTCACCTTCTCCTTCCCCTTCTTCTGCTTCTTCTGATTCACCCTCCAGACTTCGCCTTCTCCTTCTCCTTCTTCTACTTCTTCTGATTCACCCTCCAGACTTCACCTTCTCCTTCTCCTTCTTCTACTTCTTCTGGTTCACCCTCCAGTCTTCACCTTCTCCTTCTCCTTCTTCTGCTTCTGATTCACCCTCCAGACTTCACCTTCTCCTTCTCCTTCTTCTGTTTCTTCTGATTCACCCTCCAGACTTCACCTTCTCCTTCTCCTTCTTCTGCTTCTTCTGATTCACCCTCCAGACTTCACCTTCTCCTTCTCCTTCATCTACTTCTTCTGATTCACCCTCCAGATTTCAACTTCTCCTTCTCCTTCTTCTGCTTCTTCTGATTCACCCTCCAGACTTCACCTTCTCCTTCTCCTTCTTCTGTTTCTTCTGATTCACCCTCCAGACTTCAC
Organism: Somniosus microcephalus; assembly: GCF_052327205.1. Lineage (NCBI taxonomy): Eukaryota > Metazoa > Chordata > Chondrichthyes > Squaliformes > Somniosidae > Somniosus > Somniosus microcephalus. The sequence goes on from NW_028225184.1 coordinate 8,088,752, forward strand.
CTTCTCCTTCTCCTTCTTCTGCTTCTTCTGATTCACCCTCCAGACTTCACCTTCTCCTTCTCCTTCTTCTGCTTCTTCTGATTCACCCTCCAGACTTCACCTTCTCCTTCTCCTTCTTCTGCTTCTTCTGATTCACCCTCCAGACTTCATCTTCTCCTTCTCCTTCTTCTGCTTCTTCTGATTCACCCTTCAGACTTCACCTTCTCCTTCTCCTTCTTGTGCTTCTTCTGATTCACCCTCCAGACCTCACCTTCTCCTTCTCCTTCTTCTACTTCTTCTGATTCACCCTCCAGACTTCCCCTTCTCCTTCGCCTTCTTCTATTTCTTCTGCTTCTCCCTCCAGACTTCACCTTCTCCTTCTCCTTCTTCTGCTTCTTCTGCTTCACCCTCCAGACTTCACCTTCTCCTTCTCCATCTTCTGCTTCTTCTGCTTCACCCTCCTGACTTCACCTTCTCCTTCTCCTTCTTCTACTTCTTCTGATTCACCCTCCAGACTTCACCTTCTCCTTCTCCTTCTTCTGCTTCTTCTGCTTCACCCTCCAGACTTCACCTTCTCCTTCTTCTTCTTCTGCTTCTTCTGCTTCGCCCTCCAGACTTCACCTTCTCCTTCTCCTTCTTCTGCTTCTTCTGCTTCACCCTCCAGACTTCACCGTCTCCTTCTCCTTCTTCTGCTTCTTCTGCTTCACCCTCCTGACTTCACCTTCTCCTTCTCCTTCTTCTACTTCTTCTGATCACCCTCCAGACTTCACCTTCTCCTTCTCCTTCTTCTGCTTCTTCTGCTGCGCCCTCCAGACTTCACCTTCTCCTTCTCCTTCTTCTGCTTCTTCTGCTTCACCTTCCTGACTTCACCTTCTCCTTCTCCTTCTTCTACTTCTTCTGCTTCACCCCCCTGACTTCACCTTCTCCTTCTCCTTCTTCTGCTACTTCTGATTCACCCTCCTAACTTCACCTTCTCCTTCTCCTTCTTCTGCTTCTTCTGATTCACCCTCCAGACTTCTCCTTCTCCTTCTCCTTCTTCTACTTCTTCAGATTCACCCTCCAGACTTCACCTTCTCCTTCTCCTTCTTCTGCTTCTTCTGATTCTCCCTCCAGACCTCACCTTCTCCTTCTCCTTCTTCTACTTCTTCTGATTCACCCTCCAGACTTCATCTTCTCCTTCTCCTTCTTCTGCTTCTTCTGATTCACCCTCCAGACTTCACCTTCTCCTTCTCCTCCTTCTGCTTCTTCTGATTCACCCTCCAGACTTCACCTTCTCCTTCTCCTTCTTCTACTTCTTCTGATTCACCCTCCAGACTTCACCTTCTCCTTCTCCTTCTTCTACTTCTTCTGATTCACCCTCGAGTCTTCACCTTCTCCTTCTCCTTCTTCTGCTTCTTCTGCTTCACCCTCCAGACTTCACCTTCTCCTTCTCTTTCTTCTGCTTCTTCTGATTCACCCTCCAGACTTCACCTTCTCCTTCTCCTTCTTCTGCTTCTTCTGTTTCACCCTCCTGACTTCACCTTCTCCTTCCCGTTCTTCTACTTCCTCTGATTCACCCTCCTGACTTCACCTTCTCCTTCTCCTTCTTGTACTTCTTCTGATTCACCCTCCAGACTTAACCTTCTCCTTCTCCTTCTTCTGCTTCTTCTGTTTCACCCTCCAGACTTCACCTTCTACTTCTCCTCATTCTGCTTCTTCTGATTGACCCTCCAGACTTCACCTTCTCCTTCTCCTTCTTCTGCATCTTCTGATTCACCCTCCAGACTTCACCTTCTCCTTCTCCTTCTTCTGCTTCTTCTGATTCACCCTCCAGACTTCACCTTCTCCTTCTCCTTCTTCTACTTCTTCTGATTATTCCTCCAGGCTTCATCTTCTCCTTCTCCTTCTTCTGCTTCTTCTGATTCACCCTCCAGACTTCACCTTCTTCTGCTTCTTCTGATTCACCCTCCAAACTTCACCTTCTCCTTCTGCTTCTTCTGATTCACACTCCAGACTTCACCTTCTTCTTCTCCTTCTTCTGCTTCTTCTGATTCACCCTCCAGACTTCACCTTCTCCTTCTCCTTCTTCTGCTTCTTCTGATTCACCCTCCAGACTTCACCTTCTCCTTCTCCTCCTTCTGCTTCTTCTGATTCACCCTCCAGACTTCACCTTCTCCTTCTGCTTCTTCTGCTTCTTCTAATTCACCTTCCAGACTTCACCATCTCTTTCTCCTTCTTCTGCTTCTTCTGATTCACCCTCCAGACATCATCTTCTCCTTCTCCTTCTTCTACTTCTTCTGATTCACCCTCCAGACTTCACCTTCTCCTTCTTCTGCTTCTTCTGATTCACCCTCCAGACTTCACCTTCTCCTTCTCCTTCGTCTACTTCTTCTGATTCACCCTCCAGACTACACCTTCTCCTTCTCCTTCTTCTACTTCTTCTGATTCACCCTCCAGACTTCACCTTCTCCTTCTCCTTCTTCTACTTCTTCTGATTCACCCTCCCGACTTCACCTTCTCCTTCTCCTTCTTCTACTTCTTCTGCTTCACCCTCCAGACTTCACCTTCTCCTTCTCCTTCTTCTACTTCTTCTGATTCACCCTCCAGACTTCATCTTCTCCTTCTCCTTCTTCTGCTTTTTCTGATTCACCCTCCAGACTTCACCTTCTCCTTCTCCTTCTTCTGCTTCTTCTGATTCACCCTCCAGACTTCGCCTTCTCCTTCTCCTTCTTCTACTTCTTCTGATTCACCCTCCAGACTTCACCTTCTCCTTCTCCTTCTTCTACTTCTTCTGGTTCACCCTCCAGTCTTCACCTTCTCCTTCTCCTTCTTCTGCTTCTTCTGATTCACCCTCCAGACTTCACCTTCTCCTTCTCCTTCTTCTGTTTCTTCTGATTCACCCTCCAGACTTCACCTTCTCCTTCTCCTTCTTCTGCTTCTTCTGATTCACCCTCCAGACTTCACCTTCTCCTTCTCCTTCATCTACTTCTTCTGATTCACCCTCCAGATTTCACCTTCTCCTTCTCCTTCTTCTGCTTCTTCTGATTCACCCTCCAGACTTCACCTTCTCCTTCTCCTTCGTCTACTTCTTCTGATTCACCCTCCAGACTACACCTTCTCCTTCTCCTTCTTCTACTTCTTCTGATTCACCCTCCAGGCTTCAACTTCTCCTTCTCCTTCTTCTGCTTCTTCTGATTCACCCTCCAGACTTCACCTTCTCCTTCTCCTTCTTCTAATTCTTCTGATTCACCCTCCAGACTTCACCTTCTCCTTCTCCTTCTTCTACTTCTTCTGATTCACCCTCCAGACTTCACCTTCTCCTTCGCCTTCTTCTATTTCTTCCGCTTCTCCCTCCAGACTTCACCTTCTCCTTCTCCTTCTTCTGCTTCTTCTGCTTCACCCTCCAGACTTCATCTTCTCCTTCTCCAACTTCTGCTTCTTCTGCTTCACCCTCCTGACTTCACCTTCTCCTTCTCCTTCTTCTACTTCTTCTGATTCACCCTCCAGACTTCACCTTCTCCTTCTCCTTCTTCTGCTTCTTCTGCTTCACCCTCCAGACTTCACCTTCTCCTTCTCCTTCTTCTGCTTCTTCTGCTTCGCCCTCCAGACTTCACCTCCTCCTTCTCCTTCTTCTGCTTCTTCTGCTTCACCCTCCAGACTTCACCTTCTTCTTCTCCTTCTTCTGCTTCTTCTGCTTCACCCTCCTGACTTCACCTTCTCCTTCTCCTTCTTCTACTTCTTCTGATCACCCTCCAGACTTCACCTTCTCCTTCTCCTTCTTCTGCTTCTTCTGCTTCACCCTCCAGACTTCACCTTCTCCTTCTCCTTCTTCTGCTTCTTCTGCTGCGCCCTCCAGACTTCACCTTCTCCTTCTCCTTCTTCTGCTTCTTCTGCTTCACCCTCCTGACTTCACCTTCTCCTTCTCCTTCTTCTACTTCTTCTGCTTCACCCCCCTGACTTCACCTTCTCCTTCTCCTTCTTCTGCTACTTCTGATTCACCCTCCTAACTTCACCTTCTCCTTCTCCTTCTTCTGCTTCTTCTGATTCACTCTCCAGACTTCACCTTCTCCTTCTCCTTCTTCTACTTCTTCTGATTCACCCTCCAGACTTCACCTTCTCCTTCTCCTTCTTCTGCTTCTTCTGATTCACCCTCCAGACCTCACCTTCTCCTTCTCCTTCTTCTAAGTCTTCTGATTCACCCTCCAGACTTCAACTTCTCCTTCTCCTTCTTCTGCTTCTTCTGATTCACCCTCCAGACATCACCTTCTCCTTCTCCTTCTTCTGCTTCTTCTGATTCACCCTCCAGACTTCACCTTCTCCTTCTCCTTCTTCTACTTCTTCTGATTCACCCTCCAGACTTCACCTTCTCCTTCTCCTTCTTCTACTTCTTCTGATTCACCCTCGAGTCTTCACCTTCTCCTTCTCCTTCTTCTGCTTCTTCTGCTTCACCCTCCAGACTTCACCTGCTCCTTCTCTTTCTTCTGCTTCTTCTGCTTCACCCTCCAGACTTCACCTTCTCCTTCTCCTTCTTCTGATTATTCTGATTCACCCTCCAGACTTCACCTTCTCCTTCTTCTGCTTCTTCTGATTCACCCTCCAGACTTCACCTTCTCCTTCTCCTTCTTCTAGTTCTTCTGATTCACCCTCCAGACTTCACCTTCTCCTTCTCCTTCTTCTACTTCTTCTGATTCACCCTCGAGTCTTCACCTTCTCCTTCTCCTTCTTCTGCTTCTTCTGCTTCACCCTCCAGACTTCACCTTCTCCTTCTCTTTCTTCTGCTTCTTCTGATTCACCCTCCAGACTTCACCTTCTCCTTCTCCTTCTTCTGATTATTCTGATTCACCCTCCAGACTTCACCTTCTCCTTCTTCTGCTTCTTCTGATTCACCCTCCAGACATCACCTTCTCCTTCTCCTTCGTCTACTTCTTCTGATTCACCCTCCAGACTTCACCTTCTACTTCTCCTCATTCTGCTTCTTCTGATTGACCCTCCAGACTTCACCTTCTCCTTCTCCTTCTTCTGCATCTTCTGATTCACCCTCCAGACTTCACCTTCTCCTTCTCCTTCTTCTGCTTCTTCTGATTCACCCTCCAGACTTCACCTTCTCCTTCTCCTCATACTGCTTCTTCTGATTCACCCTCCAGACTTCACCTTCTCCTTCTCCTTCTTCTGCTTCTTCTGATTCACCCTCCAGACTTCACCTTCTCCTTCTCCTTCTTCTAATTCTTCTGATTCACCCTCCAGACTTCACCTTCTCCTTCTCCTTCTTCTACTTCTTCTGATTCACCCTCCAGACTTCACCTTCTCCTTCGCCTTCTTCTATTTCTTCCGCTTCTCCCTCCAGACTTCACCTTCTCCTTCTCCTTCTTCTGCTTCTTCTGCTTCACCCTCCAGACTTCATCTTCTCCTTCTCCAACTTCTGCTTCTTCTGCTTCACCCTCCTGACTTCACCTTCTCCTTCTCCTTCTTCTACTTCTTCTGATTCACCCTCCAGACTTCACCTTCTCCTTCTCCTTCTTCTGCTTCTTCTGCTTCACCCTCCAGACTTCACCTTCTCCTTCTCCTTCTTCTGCTTCTTCTGCTTCGCCCTCCAGACTTCACCTCCTCCTTCTCCTTCTTCTGCTTCTTCTGCTTCACCCTCCAGACTTCACCTTCTTCTTCTCCTTCTTCTGCTTCTTCTGCTTCACCCTCCTGACTTCACCTTCTCCTTCTCCTTCTTCTACTTCTTCTGATCACCCTCCAGACTTCACCTTCTCCTTCTCCTTCTTCTGCTTCTTCTGCTTCACCCTCCAGACTTCACCTTCTCCTTCTCCTTCTTCTGCTTCTTCTGCTGCGCCCTCCAGACTTCACCTTCTCCTTCTCCTTCTTCTGCTTCTTCTGCTTCACCCTCCTGACTTCACCTTCTCCTTCTCCTTCTTCTACTTCTTCTGCTTCACCCCCCTGACTTCACCTTCTCCTTCTCCTTCTTCTGCTACTTCTGATTCACCCTCCTAACTTCACCTTCTCCTTCTCCTTCTTCTGCTTCTTCTGATTCACTCTCCAGACTTCACCTTCTCCTTCTCCTTCTTCTACTTCTTCTGATTCACCCTCCAGACTTCACCTTCTCCTTCTCCTTCTTCTGCTTCTTCTGATTCACCCTCCAGACCTCACCTTCTCCTTCTCCTTCTTCTAAGTCTTCTGATTCACCCTCCAGACTTCAACTTCTCCTTCTCCTTCTTCTGCTTCTTCTGATTCACCCTCCAGACATCACCTTCTCCTTCTCCTTCTTCTGCTTCTTCTGATTCACCCTCCAGACTTCACCTTCTCCTTCTCCTTCTTCTACTTCTTCTGATTCACCCTCCAGACTTCACCTTCTCCTTCTCCTTCTTCTACTTCTTCTGATTCACCCTCGAGTCTTCACCTTCTCCTTCTCCTTCTTCTGCTTCTTCTGCTTCACCCTCCAGACTTCACCTGCTCCTTCTCTTTCTTCTGCTTCTTCTGCTTCACCCTCCAGACTTCACCTTCTCCTTCTCCTTCTTCTGATTATTCTGATTCACCCTCCAGACTTCACCTTCTCCTTCTTCTGCTTCTTCTGATTCACCCTCCAGACTTCACCTTCTCCTTCTCCTTCTTCTAGTTCTTCTGATTCACCCTCCAGACTTCACCTTCTCCTTCTCCTTCTTCTACTTCTTCTGATTCACCCTCGAGTCTTCACCTTCTCCTTCTCCTTCTTCTGCTTCTTCTGCTTCACCCTCCAGACTTCACCTTCTCCTTCTCTTTCTTCTGCTTCTTCTGATTCACCCTCCAGACTTCACCTTCTCCTTCTCCTTCTTCTGATTATTCTGATTCACCCTCCAGACTTCACCTTCTCCTTCTTCTGCTTCTTCTGATTCACCCTCCAGACATCACCTTCTCCTTCTCCTTCGTCTACTTCTTCTGATTCACCCTCCAGACTTCACCTTCTACTTCTCCTCATTCTGCTTCCTCTGATTGACCCTCCAGACTTCACCTTCTCCTTCTCCTTCTTCTGCATCTTCTGATTCACCCTCCAGACTTCACCTTCTCCTTCTCCTTCTTCTGCTTCTTCTGATTCACCCTCCAGACTTCACCTTCTCCTTCTCCTCATACTGCTTCTTCTGATTCACCCTCCAGACTTCACCTTCTCCTTCTCCTTCTTCTGCTTCTTCTGATTCACCCTCCAGACTTCACCTTCTCCTTCTCCTTCTTCTGCTTCTTCTGATTCACCCTCCAGACATCACCTTCTCCTTCTCCTTCTTCTACTTCTTCTGATTCACCCTCCAGACTTCACCTTCTCCTTCTACTTCTTCTGCTTCATCTGATTCACCCTCCAGACTTCACCTTCACCTTCTCCTTCTTCTGCTTCTTCTGATTCACCCTCCAGACTTCACCTTCTCCTTCTCCTTCTCCTGTTTCTTCTGATTCACCCTCCAGACTTCACCTTCTCCTTCTCCTTCTTCTGCTTCTTCTGATTCACCCTCCAGACTTCACCTTCTCCTTCTCCTTCTTCTACTTCTTCTGATTCACCCTCCAGACTTCACCTTCTCCTTCTCCTTCTTCTGCTTCTTCTGATTCACCCTCCAGACTTCACCTTCTCCTTCTCCTTCGTCTACTTCTTCTGATGCACCCTCCAGACTACACCTTCTCCTTCTCCTTCTTCTACTTCTTCTGATTCACCCTCCAGACTTCAACTTCTCCTTCTCCTTCTTCTGCTTCTTCTGATTCACCCTCCAGACTTCACCTTCTCCTTCTCCTTCTTCTAATTTTTCTGATTCACCCTCCAGACTTCGCCTTCTCCTTCTCCTTCTTCTACTTCTTCTGATTCACCCTCCAGACTTCGCCTTCTCCTTCTCCTTCTTCTGCTTCTTCTGCTTCACCCTCCTGACTTCACCTTCTCCTTCTCCTTCTTCTGCTTCTTCTGATTCACCCTCCTGACTTCACCTTCTCCTTCTACTTCTTCTGCTTCTTCTGATTCACCCTCCAGACTTCACCTTCTCCTTCTCCTTCTTCTACTTCTTCTGATTCACCCTCCAGACTTCACCTTCTCCTTCTACTTCTTCTGCTTCTTCTGATTCACCCTCCAGACTTCACCTTCTCCTTCTCCTTCTTCTGCTTCTTCTGATTCACCCTCCAGACTTCACCTTCTCCTTCTCCTTCTTCTGTTTCTTCTGATTCACCCTCCAGACTACACCTTCTCCTTCTCCTTCTTCTACTTCTTCTGAATCACCCTCCAGACTTCACCTTCTCCTTCTCCTTCTTCTGCTTCTTCTGATTCACCCTCCAGACTTCACCTTCTCCTTCTCCTTCTTCTACTTCTTCTGATTCACCCTCCAGACTTCATCTTCTCCTTCTCCTTCTTCTGCTTCTTCTGATTCACCCTCCAGACTTCACCTTCTCCTTCTCCTTCTTCTGCTTTTTCTGATTCACCCTCCAGACTTCACCTTCTCCTTCTCCTTCTTCTACTTCTTCTGATTCACCCTCCAGACTTCACCTTCTCCTTCTACTTCTTCTACTTCTTCTGATTCACCCTCCAGACTTCACCTTCTCCTTCTCCTTCTTCTGCTTCTTCTGATTCACCCTCCAGACTTCACCTTCTCCTTCTCCTTCTTCTACTTCTTCTGAATCACCCTCCAGACTTCACCTTCTCCTTCTCCTTCTTCTGCTTCTTCTGATTCACCCTCCAGACTTCACCTTCTCCTTCTCCTTCGTCTACTTCTTCTGATTCACCCTCCAGACTACACCTTCTCCTTCTCCTTCTTCTACTTCTTCTGAATCATCCTCCAGACTTCACCTTCTCCTTCTCCTTCTTCTGCTTCTTCTGATTCACCCTCCAGACTTCACCTTCTCCTTCTCCTTCTTCTACTTCTTCTGATTCACCCTCCAGACTTCATCTTCTCCTTCTCCTTCTTCTGCTTCTTCTGATTCACCCTCCAGACTTCACCTTCTCCTTCTCCTTCTTCTGCTTTTTCTGATTCACCCTCCAGACTTCACCTTCTCCTTCTCCTTCTTCTACTTCTTCTGATTCACCCTCCAGACTTCACCTTCTCCTTCTCCTTCTTCTACTTCTTCTGATTCACCCTCCAGACTTCACCTTCTCCTTCTCCTTCTTCTGCTTCTTCTGATTCACCCTCCAGACATCACCTTCTCCTTCTCCTTCTTCTGCTTCTTCTGATTCACCCTCCAGACTTCATCTTCTCCTTCTCCTTCTTCTGCTTCTTCTGATTCACCCTTCAGACTTCACCTTCTCCTTCTCCTTCTTGTGCTTCTTCTGATTCACCCTCCAGACCTCACCTTCTCCTTCTCCTTCTTCTACTTCTTCTGATTCACCCTCCAGACTTCATCTTCTCCTTCTCCTTCTTCTGCTTCTTCTGATTCACCCTCCAGACTTCACCTTCTCCTTCCCCTTCTTCTGCTTCTTCTGATTCACCCTCCAGACTTCACCTTCTCCTTCGCCTTCTTCTATTTCTTCTGCTTCTCCCTCCAGACTTCACCTTCTCCTTCTCCTTCTTCTACTTCTTCTGATTCACCCTCCAGACTTCACCTTCTCCTTCGCCTTCTTCTATTTCTTCTGCTTCTCCCTCCAGACTTCACCTTCTCCTTCTCCTTCTTCTGCTTCTTCTGCTTCACCCTCCAGACTTCACCTTCTCCTTCTCCATCTTCTGCTTCTTCTGCTTCACCCTCCTGACTTCACCTTCTCCTTCTCCTTCTTCTACTTCTTCTGATTCACCCTCCAGACTTCACCTTCTCCTTCTCCTTCTTCTGCTTCTTCTGCTTCAGCCTCCAGACTTCACCTTCTCCTTCTCCTTCTTCTGCTTCTTCTGCTTCGCCCTCCAGACTTCACCTTCTCCTTCTCCTTCTTCTGCTTCTTCTGCTTCACCCTCCAGACTTCACCGTCTCCTTTTCCTTCTTCTGCTTCTTCTGCTTCACCCTCCTGACTTCACCTTCTCCTTCTCCTTCTTCTACTTCTTCTGATCACCCTCCAGACTTCACCTTCTCCTTCTCCTTCTTCTGCTTCTTCTGCTTCACCCTCCAGACTTCAACTTCTCCTTCTCCTTCTTCTGCTTCTTCTGCTGCGCCCTCCAGACTTCACCTTCTCCTTCTCCTTCTTCTGCTTCTTCTGCTTCACCCTCCTGACTTCACCTTCTCCTTCTCCTTCTTCTACTTCTTCTGCTTCTCCCCCCTGACTTCACCTTCTCCTTCTCCTTCTTCTGCTACTTCTGATTCAACCTCCTAACTTCACCTTCTCATTCTCCTTCTTCTGCTTCTTCTGATTCACTCTCCAGACTTCACCTTCTCCTTCTCCTTCTTCTACTTCTTCTGATTAACCCTCCAGGCTTCATCTTCTCCTTCTCCTTCTTCTGATTCACCCTCCAGACTTCACCTTCTTCTTCTCCTTCTTCTGCTTCTTCTGATTCACCCTCCAGACTTCACCTTCTCCTTCTCCTTCTTCTGCTTCTTCTGATTCACCCTCCAGACTTCACCTTCTTCTTCTCCTTCTTCTGCTTCTTCTGATTCACACTCCAGACTTCACCTTCTCCTTCTACTTCTTCTGCTTCTTCTGATTCACCCTCCTGACTTCACCTTCTCCTTCCCGTTCTTCTACTTCCTCTGATTCACCCTCCTGACTTCACCTTCTCCTTCTCCTTCTTCTACTTCTTCTGCTTCACCCTCCAGACTTCACCTTCTCCTTCTCCTTCTTGTACTTCTTATGATTCACCCTCCAGACTTAACCTTCTCCTTCTCCTTCTTCTGCTTCTTCTGATTCACCCTCCAGACTTCACCTTCTCCTTCTGCTTCTTCTGCTTCTTCTAATTCACCCTCCAGACTTCACCTTCTCCTTCTCCTTCTTCTGCATCTTCTGATTCACCCTCCAGACTTCACCTTCTCCTTCTCCTTCTTCTGCTTCTTCTGATTCACTCTCCAGACTTCACCTTCTCCTTCTCCTTCTTCTACTTCTTCTGATTAACCCTCCAGGCTTCATCTTCTCCTTCTCCTTCTTCTGATTCACCCTCCAGACTTCACCTTCTTCTTCTCCTTCTTCTGCTTCTTCTGATTCACCCTCCAGACTTCACCTTCTCCTTCTCCTTCTTCTGCTTCTTCTGATTCACCCTCCAGACTTCACCTTCTTCTTCTCCTTCTTCTGCTTCTTCTGATTCACACTCCAGACTTCACCTTCTCCTTCTACTTCTTCTGCTTCTTCTGATTCACCCTCCAGACTTCACCTTCTCCTTCTCCTTCTTCTGCTTCTTCTGATTCACCCTCCAGACTTCACCTTCTTCTTCTCCTTCTTCTGCTTCTTCTGATTCTCCCTCCAGACTTCACCTTCTCCTTCTCCTTCGTCTACTTCTTCTGATTCACCCTCCAGACTACACCTTCTCCTTCTCCTTCTTCTCCTTCTTCTGATTCACCCTCCAGACTTCACCTTCTCCTTCACCTTCTTCTACTTCTTCTGATTCACCCTCCTGACTTCACCTTCTCCTTCTTCTACTTCTTCTGCTTCACCCTCCAGACTTCACCTTCTCCTTCTCCTTCTTCTACTTCTTCTGATTCACCCTCCAGACTTCACCTTCTCCTTCTCCTTCTTCTGCTTCTTCTGATTCACCCTCCAGACTTCACCTTCTCCTTCTCCTTCTTCTAGTTCTTCTGATTCACCCTCCAGACTTCACCTTCTCCTTCTCCTTCTTCTACTTCTTCTGATTCACCCTCGAGTCTTCACCTTCTCCTTCTCCTTCTTCTGCTTCTTCTGCTTCACCCTCCAGACTTCACCTTCTCCTTCTCTTTCTTCTGCTTCTTCTGATTCACCCTCCAGACTTCACCTTCTCCTTCTCCTTCTTCTGATTATTCTGATTCACCCTCCAGACTTCACCTTCTCCTTCTTCTGCTTCTTCTGATTCACCCTCCAGACATCACCTTCTCCTTCTCCTTCGTCTACTTCTTCTGATTCACCCTCCAGACTTCACCTTCTACTTCTCCTCATTCTGCTTCTTCTGATTGACCCTCCAGACTTCTCCTTCTCCTTCTCCTTCTTCTGCATCTTCTGATTCACCCTCCAGACTTCACCTTCTCCTTCTCCTTCTTCTGCTTCTTCTGATTCACCCTCCAGACTTCACCTTCTCCTTCTCCTTCTTCTACTTCTTCTGATTATCCCTCCAGGCTTCATCTTCTCCTTCTCCTTCTTCTGCTTCTTCTGATTCACCCTCCAGACTTCACCTTCTTCTTCTCCTTCTTCTGCTTCTTCTGATTCACCCTCCAGACTTCACCTTCTCCTTCTCCGTCTTCTGCTTCTTCTGATTCACACTCCAGACTTCACCTTCTTCTTCTCCTTCTTCTGCTTCTTCTGATTCACCCTCCAGACTTCACCTTCTCCTTCTCCTTCTTCTGCTTCTTCTGATTCACCCTCCAGACTTCACCTTCTCCTTCTCCTTCTTCTGCTTCTTCTGATTCACCCTCCAGACTTCACCTTCTCCTTCTCCTTCTTCTACTTCTTCTGATTATCCCTCCAGGCTTCATCTTCTCCTTCTCCTTCTTCTGCTTCTTCTGATTCACCCTCCAGACTTCACCTTCTTCTTCTCCTTCTTCGGCTTCTTCTGATTCACCCTCCAGACTTCACCTTCTCCTTCTCCGTCTTCTGCTTCTTCTGATTCACACTCCAGACTTCACCTTCTTCTTCTCCTTCTTCTGCTTCTTCTGATTCACCCTCCAGACTTCACCTTCTCCTTCTCCTTCTTCTGCTTCTTCTGATTCACCCTCCAGACTTCAGCTTCTCCTTCTCCTTCTTCTGCTTCTTCTGATTCACCCTCCAGACTTCACCATCTCTTTCTCCTTCTTCTGCTTCTTCTGATTCACCCTCCAGACATCATCTTCTCCTTCTCCTTCTTCTACTTCTTCTGATTCACCCTCCAGACTTCACCTTCTCCTTCTTCTGCTTCTTCTGATTCACCCTCCAGACTTCACCTTCTCCTTCTCCTTCGTCTACTTCTTCTGATTCACCCTCCAGACTACACCTTCTCCTTCTCCTTCTTCTACTTCTTCTGATTCACCCTCCAGACTTCACCTTCTCCTTCTCCTTCTTCTACTTCTTCTGATTCACCCTCCCGACTTCACCTTCTCCTTCTCCTTCTTCTACTTCTTCTCCTTCACCCTCCAGACTTCACCTTCTCCTTCTCCTTCTTCTACTTCTTCTGATTCACCCCTCAGACTTCATCTTCTCCTTCTCCTTCTTCTGCTTCTTCTGATTCACCCTCCAGACTTCACCTTCTCCTTCCCCTTCTTCTGCTTCTTCTGATTCACCCTCCAGACTTCGCCTTCTCCTTCTCCTTCTTCTACTTCTTCTGATTCACCCTCCAGACTTCACCTTCTCCTTCTCCTTCTTCTACTTCTTCTGGTTCACCCTCCAGTCTTCACCTTCTCCTTCTCCTTCTTCTGCTTCTGATTCACCCTCCAGACTTCACCTTCTCCTTCTCCTTCTTCTGTTTCTTCTGATTCACCCTCCAGACTTCACCTTCTCCTTCTCCTTCTTCTGCTTCTTCTGATTCACCCTCCAGACTTCACCTTCTCCTTCTCCTTCATCTACTTCTTCTGATTCACCCTCCAGATTTCACCTTCTCCTTCTCCTTCTTCTGCTTCTTCTGATTCACCCTCCAGACTTCACCTTCTCCTTCTCCTTCTTCTGTTTCTTCTGATTCACCCTCCAGACTTCACCTTCTCCTTCTCCTTCTTCTGCTTCTTCTGATTCACACTCCAGACTTCACCTTCTCCTTCTCCTTCTTCTGCTTCTTCTGATTCACCCTCCAGACTTCACCTTCTCCTTCTCCTTCTTCTGCTTCTTCTGATTCACCCTCCAGACTTCATCTTCTCCTTCTCCTTCTTCTGCTTCTTCTGATTCACCCTTCAGACTTCACCTTCTCCTTCTCCTTCTTGTGCTTCTTCTGATTCACCCTCCAGACCTCACCTTCTCCTTCTCCTTCTTCTACTTCTTCTGATTCACCCTCCAGACTTCCCCTTCTCCTTCGCCTTCTTCTATTTCTTCTGCTTCTCCCTCCAGACTTCACCTTCTCCTTCTCCTTCTTCTGCTTCTTCTGCTTCACCCTCCAGACTTCACCTTCTCCTTCTCCATCTTCTGCTTCTTCTGCTTCACCCTCCTGACTTCACCTTCTCCTTCTCCTTCTTCTACTTCTTCTGATTCACCCTCCAGACTTCACCTTCTCCTTCTCCTTCTTCTGCTTCTTCTGCTTCACCCTCCAGACTTCACCTTCTCCTTCTTCTTCTTCTGCTTCTTCTGCTTCGCCCTCCAGACTTCACCTTCTCCTTCTCCTTCTTCTGCTTCTTCTGCTTCACCCTCCAGACTTCACCGTCTCCTTCTCCTTCTTCTGCTTCTTCTGCTTCACCCTCCTGACTTCACCTTCTCCTTCTCCTTCTTCTACTTCTTCTGATCACCCTCCAGACTTCACCTTCTCCTTCTCCTTCTTCTGCTTCTTCTGCTTCACTCTCCAGACTTCACCTTCTCCTTCTCCTTCTTCTGCTTCTTCTGCTGCGCCCTCCAGACTTCACCTTCTCCTTCTCCTTCTTCTGCTTCTTCTGCTTCACCTTCCTGACTTCACCTTCTCCTTCTCCTTCTTCTACTTCTTCTGCTTCACCCCCCTGACTTCACCTTCTCCTTCTCCTTCTTCTGCTACTTCTGATTCACCCTCCTAACTTCACCTTCTCCTTCTCCTTCTTCTGCTTCTTCTGATTCACCCTCCAGACTTCACCTTCTCCTTCTCCTTCTTCTACTTCTTCAGATTCACCCTCCAGACTTCAACTTCTCCTTCTCCTTCTTCTGCTTCTTCTGATTCTCCCTCCAGACCTCACCTTCTCCTTCTCCTTCTTCTACTTCTTCTGATTCACCCTCCAGACTTCATCTTCTCCTTCTCCTTCTTCTGCTTCTTCTGATTCACCCTCCAGACTTCACCTTCTACTTCTCCTCCTTCTGCTTCTTCTGATTCACCCTCCAGACTTCACCTTCTCCTTCTCCTTCTTCTACTTCTTCTGATTCACCCTCCAGACTTCACCTTCTCCTTCTCCTTCTTCTACTTCTTCTGATTCACCCTCGAGTCTTCACCTTCTCCTTCTCCTTCTTCTGCTTCTTCTGCTTCACCCTCCAGACTTCACCTTCTCCTTCTCTTTCTTCTGCTTCTTCTGATTCACCCTTCAGACTTCACCTTCTCCTTCTCCTTCTTCTGCTTCTTCTGTTTCACCCTCCTGACTTCACCTTCTCCTTCCCGTTCTTCTACTTCCTCTGATTCACCCTCCTGACTTCACCTTCTCCTTCTCCTTCTTGTACTTCTTCTGATTCACCCTCCAGACTTAACCTTCTCCTTCTCCTTCTTCTGCTTCTTCTGTTTCACCCTCCAGACTTCACCTTCTACTTCTCCTCATTCTGCTTCTTCTGATTGACCCTCCAGACTTCACCTTCTCCTTCTCCTTCTTCTGCATCTTCTGATTCACCCTCCAGACTTCACCTTCTCCTTCTCCTTCTTCTGCTTCTTCTGATTCACCCTCCAGACTTCACCTTCTCCTTCTCCTTCTTCTACTTCTTCTGATTATTCCTCCAGGCTTCATCTTCTCCTTCTCCTTCTTCTGCTTCTTCTGATTCACCCTCCAGACTTCACCTTCTCCTTCTCCTCATTCTGCTTCTTCTGATTCACCCTCCAGACTTCACCTTCTCCTTCTCCTTCTTCTGCATCTTCTGATTCACCCTCCAGACTTCACCTTCTCCTTCTCCTTCTTCTGCTTCTTCTGATTCACCCTCCAGACTTCACCTTCTCCTCCTCCTTCTTCTGCTTCTTCTGATTCACCCTCCAGACTTCCCCTTCTCCTTCTCCTTCTTCTGCTTCTTCTGATTCACCCTCCAGACTTCACCTTCTCCTTCTCCTTCTTCTACTTCTTCTGATTCACCCTCCAGACTTCACCTTCTCCTTCTCCTTCTTCTGCTTCTTCTGATTCACCCTCCAGACTTCAACTTCCCTTCTCCTTCTTCTACTTCTTCTGATTCAACCTCCAGACTTCACCTTCTCCTTCTACTTCATCTGCTTCTTCTGATTCACCCTCCAGACTTCACCTTCTCCTTCTCCTGCTTCTTCTGATTCACCCTCCAGACTTCACCTTCCCTTCTCCTTCTTCTGCTTCTTCTGATTCACCCTCCAGACTTCACCTTCTCGTTCTCCTTCTTCTGCTTCTTCTCATTCACCCTCCAGACTTCACCTTCTCCTTCTCCTTCTTCTACTTCTTCTGATTCACCCTCCAGACTTCACCTTCTCCTTCTCCTTCTTCTGCTTCTTCTGATTCACCCTCCAGACTTCACCTTCTCCTTCTCCTTCGCCTACTTCTTCTGATTCACCCTCCAGACTACACCTTCTCCTTCTCCTTCTTCTACTTCTTCTGATTCACCCTCCAGACTTCACCTTCTCCTTCTCCTTCTTCTGCTTCTTCTGGTTCACCCTCCAGACTTCACCTTCTCCTTCTCCTTCTTATACTTCTTCTGATTCACCCTCCAGACTTCACCTTCTCCTTCTCCTTCTTCTACTTCTTCTGATTCACCCTCCAGACTTCACCTTCTCCTTCTCCTTCTTCTACTTCTTCTGCTTCTCCCTCCAGACTTCACCTTCTCCTTCTCCATCTTCTGCTTCTTCTGATTCACCCTCCAGACTTCACCTACTCCTTCTCCTTCTTCTACTTCTTCTGATTCACCCTGCAGACTTCTCCGTCTCCTTCTCCTTCTTCTACTTCTTCTGATTCACCCTCCAGACTTCACCTTCTCCTTCTCCTTCTTCTACTTCTTCTGCTTCACCCTCCAGACTTCACCTTCTCCTTCTCCTTCTTCTGCTTCTTCTGCTTCACCCTCCAGACTTCACCTTCTCCTGCTCCTTCTTCTGCTTCTTCTGCTTCACACTCCTGACTTCACCTTCTCCTTCTCCTTCTTCTACTTCTTCTGATTCACCCTCCAGACTTCATCTTCTTCTTCTCCTTCTTCTGCTTCTTCTGATTCAGCCTCCAGACTTCACCTTCTCCTTCTCCTTCTTCTGCTTCTTCTGATTCACCCTCCAGACTTCACCTTCTCCTTCTCCTTCTTCTACTTCTTCTGATTCACCCTCCAGACTTCACGTTCTCCTTCACCTTCTTCTACTTTTTCTGATTCACCCTCCAGACTTAACCTTCTCCTTCTCCTTCTTCTACTTCTTCTGATTCACCCTCCTGACTTCACCTTCTCCTTCTCCTTCTTCTGCTTCTTCTGCTTCACCCTCCAGACTTCACCTTCTCCTTCTCCTTCTTCTGCTTCTTCTGATTCACCCTCCAGACTTCACCTTCTCCTTCTCCTTCTTCTGCTTCTTCTGATTCACCCTCCTGACTTCACCTTCTCCTTCTCCTTCTTCTGCTTCTTCTGATTCACCCTCCAGACTTCACCTTCTCCTTCTCCTTCTTCTACTTCTTCTGATTCACCCTGCAGACTTCTCCGTCTCCTTCTCCTTCTTCTACTTCTTCTGATTCACCCTCCAGACTTCACCTTCTCCTTCTCCTTTTCTACTTCTTCTGCTTCACCCTCCAGACTTCACCTTCTCCTTCTCCTTCTTCTGCTTCTTCTGCTTCACCCTCCAGACTTCACCTTCTCCTGCTCCTTCTTCTGCTTCTTCTGCTTCACACTCCTGACTTCACCTTCTCCTTCTCCTTCTTCTACTTCTTCTGATTCACCCTCCAGACTTCATCTTCTTCTTCTCCTTCTTCTGCTTCTTCTGATTCACCCTCCAGACTTCACCTTCTCCTTCTCCTTCTTCTACTTCTTCAGATTCACCCTCCAGACTTCAACTTCTCCTTCTCCTTCTTCTGCTTCTTCTGATTCTCCCTCCAGACCTCACCTTCTCCTTCTCCTTCTTCTACTTCTTCTGATTCACCCTCCAGACTTCATCTTCTCCTTCTCCTTCTTCTGCTTCTTCTGATTCACCCTCCAGACTTCACCTTCTACTTCTCCTCCTTCTGCTTCTTCTGATTCACCCTCCAGACTTCACCTTCTCCTTCTCCTTCTTCTACTTCTTCTGATTCACCCTCCAGACTTCACCTTCTCCTTCTCCTTCTTCTACTTCTTCTGATTCACCCTCGAGTCTTCACCTTCTCCTTCTCCTTCTTCTGCTTCTTCTGCTTCACCCTCCAGACTTCACCTTCTCCTTCTCTTTCTTCTGCTTCTTCTGATTCACCCTTCAGACTTCACCTTCTCCTTCTCCTTCTTCTGCTTCTTCTGTTTCACCCTCCTGACTTCACCTTCTCCTTCCCGTTCTTCTACTTCCTCTGATTCACCCTCCTGACTTCACCTTCTCCTTCTCCTTCTTGTACTTCTTCTGATTCACCCTCCAGACTTAACCTTCTCCTTCTCCTTCTTCTGCTTCTTCTGTTTCACCCTCCAGACTTCACCTTCTACTTCTCCTCATTCTGCTTCTTCTGATTGACCCTCCAGACTTCACCTTCTCCTTCTCCTTCTTCTGCATCTTCTGATTCACCCTCCAGACTTCACCTTCTCCTTCTCCTTCTTCTGCTTCTTCTGATTCACCCTCCAGACTTCACCTTCTCCTTCTCCTTCTTCTACTTCTTCTGATTATTCCTCCAGGCTTCATCTTCTCCTTCTCCTTCTTCTGCTTCTTCTGATTCACCCTCCAGACTTCACCTTCTCCTTCTCCTCATTCTGCTTCTTCTGATTCACCCTCCAGACTTCACCTTCTCCTTCTCCTTCTTCTGCATCTTCTGATTCACCCTCCAGACTTCACCTTCTCCTTCTCCTTCTTCTGCTTCTTCTGATTCACCCTCCAGACTTCACCTTCTCCTCCTCCTTCTTCTGCTTCTTCTGATTCACCCTCCAGACTTCCCCTTCTCCTTCTCCTTCTTCTGCTTCTTCTGATTCACCCTCCAGACTTCACCTTCTCCTTCTCCTTCTTCTACTTCTTCTGATTCACCCTCCAGACTTCACCTTCTCCTTCTCCTTCTTCTGCTTCTTCTGATTCACCCTCCAGACTTCAACTTCCCTTCTCCTTCTTCTACTTCTTCTGATTCACCCTCCAGACTTCACCTTCTCCTTCTCCTTCTTCTACTTCTTCTGATTCACCCTCGAGTCTTCACCTTCTCCTTCTCCTTCTTCTGCTTCTTCTGCTTCACCCTCCAGACTTCACCTTCTCCTTCTCTTTCTTCTGCTTCTTCTGATTCACCCTTCAGACTTCACCTTCTCCTTCTCCTTCTTCTGCTTCTTCTGTTTCACCCTCCTGACTTCACCTTCTCCTTCCCGTTCTTCTACTTCCTCTGATTCACCCTCCTGACTTCACCTTCTCCTTCTCCTTCTTGTACTTCTTCTGATTCACCCTCCAGACTTAACCTTCTCCTTCTCCTTCTTCTGCTTCTTCTGTTTCACCCTCCAGACTTCACCTTCTACTTCTCCTCATTCTGCTTCTTCTGATTGACCCTCCAGACTTCACCTTCTCCTTCTCCTTCTTCTGCATCTTCTGATTCACCCTCCAGACTTCACCTTCTCCTTCTCCTTCTTCTGCTTCTTCTGATTCACCCTCCAGACTTCACCTTCTCCTTCTCCTTCTTCTACTTCTTCTCATTATTCCTCCAGGCTTCATCTTCTCCTTCTCCTTCTTCTGCTTCTTCTGATTCACCCTCCAGACTTCACCTTCTCCTTCTCCTCATTCTGCTTCTTCTGATTCACCCTCCAGACTTCACCTTCTCCTTCTCCTTCTTCTGCATCTTCTGATTCACCCTCCAGACTTCACCTTCTCCTTCTCCTTCTTCTGCTTCTTCTGATTCACCCTCCAGACTTCACCTTCTCCTCCTCCTTCTTCTGCTTCTTCTGATTCACCCTCCAGACATCCCCTTCTCCTTCTCCTTCTTCTGCTTCTTCTGATTCACCCTCCAGACTTCACCTTCTCCTTCTCCTTCTTCTACTTCTTCTGATTCACCCTCCAGACTTCACCTTCTCCTTCTCCTTCTTCTGCTTCTTCTGATTCACCCTCCAGACTTCAACTTCCCTTCTCCTTCTTCTACTTCTTCTGATTCAACCTCCAGACTTCACCTTCTCCTTCTACTTCATCTGCTTCTTCTGATTCACCCTCCAGACTTCACCTTCTCCTTCTCCTGCTTCTTCTGATTCACCCTCCAGACTTCACCTTCCCTTCTCCTTCTTCTGCTTCTTCTGATTCACCCTCCAGACTTCACCTTCTCGTTCTCCTTCTTCTGCTTCTTCTCATTCACCCTCCAGACTTCACCTTCTCCTTCTCCTTCTTCTACTTCTTCTGATTCACCCTCCAGACTTCACCTTCTCCTTCTCCTTCTTCTGCTTCTTCTGATTCACCCTCCAGACTTCACCTTCTCCTTCTCCTTCGCCTACTTCTTCTGATTCACCCTCCAGACTACACCTTCTCCTTCTCCTTCTTCTACTTCTTCTGATTCACCCTCCAGACTTCACCTTCTCCTTCTCCTTCTTCTGCTTCTTCTGGTTCACCCTCCAGACTTCACCTTCTCCTTCTCCTTCTTATACTTCTTCTGATTCACCCTCCAGACTTCACCTTCTCCTTCTCCTTCTTCTACTTCTTCTGATTCACCCTCCAGACTTCACCTTCTCCTTCTCCTTCTTCTACTTCTTCTGCTTCTCCCTCCAGACTTCACCTTCTCCTTCTCCATCTTCTGCTTCTTCTGATTCACCCTCCAGACTTCACCTACTCCTTCTCCTTCTTCTACTTCTTCTGATTCACCCTGCAGACTTCTCCGTCTCCTTCTCCTTCTTCTACTTCTTCTGATTCACCCTCCAGACTTCACCTTCTCCTTCTCCTTCTTCTACTTCTTCTGCTTCACCCTCCAGACTTCACCTTCTCCTTCTCCTTCTTCTGCTTCTTCTGCTTCACCCTCCAGACTTCACCTTCTCCTGCTCCTTCTTCTGCTTCTTCTGCTTCACACTCCTGACTTCACCTTCTCCTTCTCCTTCTTCTACTTCTTCTGAATCACCCTCCAGACTTCATCTTCTTCTTCTCCTTCTTCTGCTTCTTCTGATTCAGCCTCCAGACTTCACCTTCTCCTTCTCCTTCTTCTGCTTCTTCTGATTCACCCTCCAGACTTCACCTTCTCCTTCTCCTTCTTCTACTTCTTCTGATTCACCCTCCAGACTTCACGTTCTCCTTCACCTTCTTCTACTTTTTCTGATTCACCCTCCAGACTTAACCTTCTCCTTCTCCTTCTTCTACTTCTTCTGATTCACCCTCCTGACTTCACCTTCTCCTTCTCCTTCTTCTGCTTCTTCTGCTTCACCCTCCAGACTTCACCTTCTCCTTCTCCTTCTTCTGCTTCTTCTGATTCACCCTCCAGACTTCACCTTCTCCTTCTCCTTCTTCTGCTTCTTCTGATTCACCCTCCTGACTTCACCTTCTCCTTCTCCTTCTTCTGCTTCTTCTGATTCACCCTCCAGACTTCACCTTCTCCTTCTCCTTCTTCTACTTCTTCTGATTCACCCTGCAGACTTCTCCGTCTCCTTCTCCTTCTTCTACTTCTTCTGATTCACCCTCCAGACTTCACCTTCTCCTTCTCCTTTTCTACTTCTTCTGCTTCACCCTCCAGACTTCACCTTCTCCTTCTCCTTCTTCTGCTTCTTCTGCTTCACCCTCCAGACTTCACCTTCTCCTGCTCCTTCTTCTGCTTCTTCTGCTTCACACTCCTGACTTCACCTTCTCCTTCTCCTTCTTCTACTTCTTCTGATTCACCCTCCAGACTTCATCTTCTTCTTCTCCTTCTTCTGCTTCTTCTGATTCACCCTCCAGACTTCACCTTCTCCTGCTCCTTCTTCTGCTTCTTCTGATTCACCCTCCAGTCTTCACCTTCTCCTTCTCCTTCTTCTGCTTCTTCTGATTCACCCTCCAGACTTCACCTTCTCCTTCTCCTTCTTCTGCTTCTTCTGATTCACCCTCCTGATTCACCTTCTCCTTCTTCTGCTTCTTCTGATTCACCCTCCAGACTTCACCTTCACTTCTCCTTCTTCTACTTCTTCTGATTCACCCTCCAGACTTCAGTTCTCCTTCTCCTTCTTCTACTTCTTCTGATTCACCCTCCAGACTTCACCTTCTCCTTCTCCTTCTTCTACTTCTTCTGATTCACCCTCCAGACTTCACCTTCTCCTTCTCCTTCTTCTGCTTCTTCTGATTCACCCTCCAGACTTCACCTTCTCCTTCTCCTTCGCCTACTTCTTCTGATTCACCCTCCAGACTACACCTTCTCCTTCTCCTTCTTCTACTTCTTCTGATTCACCCTCCAGACTTCACCTTCTCCTTCTCCTTCTTCTGCTTCTTCTGATTCACCCTCCACACTTCACCTTCTCCTTCTCCTTCTTCTACTTCTTCTGATTCACCCTCCAGACTTCACCTTCTCCTTCTCCTTCTTCTACTTCTTCTGATTCACCCTCCAGACTTCACCTTCTCCTTCTCCTTCTTCTACTTCTTCTGCTTCTCCCTCCAGACTTCACCTTCTCCTTCTCCATCTTCTGCTTCTTCTGATTCACCCTCCAGACTTCACCTTCTCCTTCTCCTTCTTCTACTTCTTCTGATTCACCCTGCAGACTTCACCTTCTCCTTCTCCTTCTTCTACTTCTTCTGCTTCTCCCTCCAGACTTCACCTTCTCCTTCTCCATCTTCTGCTTCTTCTGATTCACCCTCCAGACTTCACCTTCTCCTTCTCCTTCTTCTGCTTCTTCTGATTCACCCTTCAGACTTCACCTTCTCCTTCTCCTTCTTCTGCTTCTTCTGATTCACCCTCCAGACCTCACCTTCTCCTTCTCCTTCTGCTACTTCTTCTGATTCACCCTCCAGACTCCACCTTTTCCTTCTCCTTCTTCTACTTCTTCTGATTCACCCTCCAGACTTCACCTTCTCCTTCTCCTTCTTCTACTTCTTCTGATTCACCCTCCAGACTTCACCTTCTCCTTCTCCTTCTTCTACTTCTTCTGATTCACCCTCCAGTCTTCAGCTTCTCCTTCTCCTTCTTCTGCTTCTTCTGCTTCACCCTCCAGACTTCACCTTCTCCTTCTCTTTCTTCTGCTTCTTCTGATTCACCCTCCAGACTTCACCTTCTCCTTCTCCTTCTTCTGATTCTTCTGATTCACCCTCCAGACTTCACCTTCTCCTTCTCCTTCTTCTACTTCTTCTGATTCACCCTCCTGACTTCACCTTCTCCTTCTCCTTCTTCTCCTTTTTCTGCTTCATCCTCCAGACTTCACCTTCTCCTTCTGCTTCTTCTACTTCTTCTGATTCACCCTCCAGACTTCACCTTCTCCTTCTCCTTCTTCTGCTTCTTCTGATTCAACCTCCAGACTTCACCTTCTCCTTCTCCTTATTCTGCTTCTTCTGATTCACCCTCCAGACTTCACCTTCTCCTTCTCCTTCTTCTGCTTCTTCTGATTCACCCTCCAGACTTCACCTTCTCCTTCTCCTTCTTCTGCTTCTTCTGATTCACCCTCCAGACTTCACCTTCTCCTTCTCCTTCTTCTACTTCTTCTGATTCACCCTCCAGACTTCATCTTCTCCTTCTCCTTCTTCTGCTTCTTCTGATTCACCCTCCAGACTTCACCTTCTCCTTCTCCTTCTTCTGCTTCTTCTGATTCACCCTCCAGACATCACCTTCTCCTTCTCCTTCTTCTACTTCTTCTGATTCACCCTCCAGACTTCACCTTCTCCTTCTCCTTCTTCTACTTCTTCTGATTCACCCTCCAGACTTCACCTTCTCCTTCTCCTTCTTCTGCTTCTTCTGATTCACCCTCCAGACTTCACCTTCTCCTTCTCCTTCTTCTGCTTCTTCTGATTCACCCTCCTGACTTCACCTTCTCCTTCTCCTTCTTCTCCTTTTTCTGCTTCATCCTCCAGACTTCACCTTCTCCTTCTGCTTCTTCTACTTCTTCTGATTCACCCTCCAGACTTCACCTTCTCCTTCTCCTTCTTCTGCTTCTTCTGATTCACCCTCCAGACTTCACCTTCTCCTTCTCCTTATTCTGCTTCTTCTGATTCACCCTCCAGACTTCACCTTCTCCTTCTCCTTCTTCTGCTTCTTCTGATTCACCCTCCAGACTTCACCTTCTCCTTCTCCTTCTTCTGCTTCTTCTGATTCACCCTCCAGACTTCACCTTCTCCTTCTCCTTCTTCTACTTCTTCTGATACACCCTCCAGACTTCATCTTCTCCTTCTCCTTCTTCTGCTTCTTCTGATTCACCCTCCAGACTTCACCTTCTCCTTCTCCTTCTTCTGCTTCTTCTGATTCACCCTCCAGACATCACCTTCTCCTTCTCCTTCTTCTACTTCTTCTGATTCACCCTCCAGACTTCACCTTCTCCTTCTCCTTCTTCTACTTCTTCTGATTCACCCTCCAGACTTCACCTTCTCCTTCTCCTTCTTCTGCTTCTTCTGATTCACCCTCCAGACTTCACCTTCTCCTTCTCCTTCTTCTGCTTCTTCTGATTCACCCTCCAGACTTCACCTTCTCCTTCTCCTTCTTCTGCTTCTTCTGATTCACCCTTCAGACTTCACCTTCTCCTTCTCCTTCTTCTGCTTCTTCTGCTTCACCCTCCTGACTTCACCTTCTCATTCTCCTTCTTCTACTTCTTCTGATTCACCCTCCAGACTTCACCTTCTCCTTCTCCTTCTTCTGCTTCTTCTGCTTCACCCTCCGGACTTCACCTTCTTCTTCTCCTTCTTCTGCTTCTTCTGCTGCGCCCTCCAGACTTCACCTTCTCCTTCTCCTTCTTCTGCTTCTTTTGATTCACCCTCCTGACTTCACCTTCTCCTTCTCCTTCTTCTACTTCTTCTGCTTCACCCCCCTGACTTCACCTTCTCCTTCTCCTTCTTCTGCTTCTTCTGATTCACCCTCCTAACTTCACCTTCTCCTTCTCCTTCTTCTGCTTCTTCTGATTCACCCTCCAGACTTCACCTTCTCCTTCTCCTTCTTCTGCTTCTTCTGATTCACCCTCCAGACTTCACCTTCTCCTTCTCCTTCTTCTGCTTCTTCTGATTCACCCTCCAGACTTCACCTTCTCCTTCTCCTTCTTCTACTTCTTCTGATTCACCCTCCAGACTTCACCTTCTCCTTCTCCTTCTTCTACTTCTGCTGATTCACCCTCCAGTCTTCACCTTCTCCTTCTCCTTTTTCTGCTTCTTCTGCTTCACCCTCCAGACTTCACCTTCTCCTTCTCTTTCTTCTGCTTCTTCTGATTCACCCTCCAGACTTCACCTTCTCCTTCTCCTTCTTCTGATTCTTCTGATTCACCCTCCAGACTTCACCTTCTCCTTCTCCTTCTTCTGCTTCTTCTGATTCACCCTCCTGACTTCACCTTCTCCTTCTCCTTCTTCTACTTCTTCTGATTCACCCTCCTGACTTCACCTTCTCCTTCTCCTTCTTCTACTTCTTCTGCTTCACCCTCCAGACTTCACCTACTCCTTCTCCTTCTTCTACTTCTTCTGATTCACCCTCCAGACTTCACCTTCTCCTTCTCCTTCTTCTGCTTCTTCTGATTCACCCTCCAGACTTCACCTTCTCCTTCTCCTTATTCTGCTTCTTCTGATTCACACTCCAGACTTCACCTTCTCCTTCTCCTTCTTCTGCTTCTTCTGATTCACACTCCAGACTTCACCTTCTCCTTCTCCTTCTTCTGCTTCTTCTGTTTCACCCTCCAGACTTCACCTTCTCCTTCTTCTTCTTCTATTTCTTCTGATTCACCCTCCAGACTTCATCTTCTCCTTCTCCTTCTTCTGCTTCTTCTGATTCACCCTCCAGACTTCACGTTCTCCTTCTCCTTCTTCTGCTTCTTCTGATTCACCCTCCAGACTTCACGTTCTGCTTCTCCTTCTTCTACTTCTTCTGATTCACCCTCCAGACTTCACCTTCTCCTTCTCCTTCTTCTGCTTCTTCTGATTCACCCTCCAGACTTCACCTTCTCCTTCTCCTCATTCTGCTTCTTCTGATTCACCCTCCAGACTTCACCTTCTCCTTCTCCTTCTTCTGCATCTTCTGATTCACCCTCCAGACTTCACCTTCTCCTTCTCCTTCTTCTGCTTCTTCTGATTCACCCTCCAGACTTCACCTTCTCCTTCTCCTTCTTCTACTTCTTCTGATTATTCCTCCAGGCTTCATCTTCTCCTTCTCCTTCTTCTGCTTCTTCTGATTCACCCTCCAGACTTCACCTTCTCCTTCTCCTCATTCTGCTTCTTCTGATTCACCCTCCAGACTTCACCTTCTCCTTCTCCTTCTTCTGCATCTTCTGATTCACCCTCCAGACTTCACCTTCTCCTTCTCCTTCTTCTGCTTCTTCTGATTCACCCTCCAGACTTCACCTTCTCCTCCTCCTTCTTCTGCTTCTTCTGATTCACCCTCCAGACTTCCCCTTCTCCTTCTCCTTCTTCTGCTTCTTCTGATTCACCCTCCAGACTTCACCTTCTCCTTCTCCTTCTTCTACTTCTTCTGATTCACCCTCCAGACTTCACCTTCTCCTTCTCCTTCTTCTGCTTCTTCTGATTCACCCTCCAGACTTCAACTTCCCTTCTCCTTCTTCTACTTCTTCTGATTCAACCTCCAGACTTCACCTTCTCCTTCTACTTCATCTGCTTCTTCTGATTCACCCTCCAGACTTCACCTTCTCCTTCTCCTGCTTCTTCTGATTCACCCTCCAGACTTCACCTTCCCTTCTCCTTCTTCTGCTTCTTCTGATTCACCCTCCAGACTTCACCTTCTCGTTCTCCTTCTTCTGCTTCTTCTCATTCACCCTCCAGACTTCACCTTCTCCTTCTCCTTCTTCTACTTCTTCTGATTCACCCTCCAGACTTCACCTTCTCCTTCTCCTTCTTCTGCTTCTTCTGATTCACCCTCCAGACTTCACCTTCTCCTTCTCCTTCGCCTACTTCTTCTGATTCACCCTCCAGACTACACCTTCTCCTTCTCCTTCTTCTACTTCTTCTGATTCACCCTCCAGACTTCACCTTCTCCTTCTCCTTCTTCTGCTTCTTCTGGTTCACCCTCCAGACTTCACCTTCTCCTTCTCCTTCTTATACTTCTTCTGATTCACCCTCCAGACTTCACCTTCTCCTTCTCCTTCTTCTACTTCTTCTGATTCACCCTCCAGACTTCACCTTCTCCTTCTCCTTCTTCTACTTCTTCTGCTTCTCCCTCCAGACTTCACCTTCTCCTTCTCCATCTTCTGCTTCTTCTGATTCACCCTCCAGACTTCACCTACTCCTTCTCCTTCTTCTACTTCTTCTGATTCACCCTGCAGACTTCTCCGTCTCCTTCTCCTTCTTCTACTTCTTCTGATTCACCCTCCAGACTTCACCTTCTCCTTCTCCTTCTTCTACTTCTTCTGCTTCACCCTCCAGACTTCACCTTCTCCTTCTCCTTCTTCTGCTTCTTCTGCTTCACCCTCCAGACTTCACCTTCTCCTGCTCCTTCTTCTGCTTCTTCTGCTTCACACTCCTGACTTCACCTTCTCCTTCTCCTTCTTCTACTTCTTCTGATTCACCCTCCAGACTTCATCTTCTTCTTCTCCTTCTTCTGCTTCTTCTGATTCAGCCTCCAGACTTCACCTTCTCCTTCTCCTTCTTCTGCTTCTTCTGATTCACCCTCCAGACTTCACCTTCTCCTTCTCCTTCTTCTACTTCTTCTGATTCACCCTCCAGACTTCACGTTCTCCTTCACCTTCTTCTACTTTTTCTGATTCACCCTCCAGACTTAACCTTCTCCTTCTCCTTCTTCTACTTCTTCTGATTCACCCTCCTGACTTCACCTTCTCCTTCTCCTTCTTCTGCTTCTTCTGCTTCACCCTCCAGACTTCACCTTCTCCTTCTCCTTCTTCTGCTTCTTCTGATTCACCCTCCAGACTTCACCTTCTCCTTCTCCTTCTTCTGCTTCTTCTGATTCACCCTCCTGACTTCACCTTCTCCTTCTCCTTCTTCTGCTTCTTCTGATTCACCCTCCAGACTTCACCTTCTCCTTCTCCTTCTTCTACTTCTTCTGATTCACCCTGCAGACTTCTCCGTCTCCTTCTCCTTCTTCTACTTCTTCTGATTCACCCTCCAGACTTCACCTTCTCCTTCTCCTTTTCTACTTCTTCTGCTTCACCCTCCAGACTTCACCTTCTCCTTCTCCTTCTTCTGCTTCTTCTGCTTCACCCTCCAGACTTCACCTTCTCCTGCTCCTTCTTCTGCTTCTTCTGCTTCACACTCCTGACTTCACCTTCTCCTTCTCCTTCTTCTACTTCTTCTGATTCACCCTCCAGACTTCATCTTCTTCTTCTCCTTCTTCTGCTTCTTCTGATTCACCCTCCAGACTTCACCTTCTCCTGCTCCTTCTTCTGCTTCTTCTGATTCACCCTCCAGTCTTCACCTTCTCTTTCTCCTTCTTCTGCTTCTTCTGATTCACCCTCCAGACTTCACCTTCTCCTTCTCCTTCTTCTGCTTCTTCTGATTCACCCTCCTGATTCACCTTCTCCTTCTTCTGCTTCTTCTGATTCACCCTCCAGACTTCACCTTCACTTCTCCTTCTTCTACTTCTTCTGATTCACCCTCCAGACTTCAGTTCTCCTTCTCCTTCTTCTACTTCTTCTGATTCACCCTCCAGACTTCACCTTCTCCTTCTCCTTCTTCTACTTCTTCTGATTCACCCTCCAGACTTCACCTTCTCCTTCTCCTTCTTCTGCTTCTTCTGATTCACCCTCCAGACTTCACCTTCTCCTTCTCCTTCGCCTACTTCTTCTGATTCACCCTCCAGACTACACCTTCTCCTTCTCCTTCTTCTACTTCTTCTGATTCACCCTCCAGACTTCACCTTCTCCTTCTCCTTCTTCTGCTTCTTCTGATTCACCCTCCACACTTCACCTTCTCCTTCTCCTTCTTCTACTTCTTCTGATTCACCCTCCAGACTTCACCTTCTCCTTCTCCTTCTTCTACTTCTTCTGATTCACCCTCCAGACTTCACCTTCTCCTTCTCCTTCTTCTACTTCTTCTGCTTCTCCCTCCAGACTTCACCTTCTCCTTCTCCATCTTCTGCTTCTTCTGATTCACCCTCCAGACTTCACCTTCTCCTTCTCCTTCTTCTACTTCTTCTGATTCACCCTGCAGACTTCACCTTCTCCTTCTCCTTCTTCTACTTCTTCTGCTTCTCCCTCCAGACTTCACCTTCTCCTTCTCCATCTTCTGCTTCTTCTGATTCACCCTCCAGACTTCACCTTCTCCTTCTCCTTCTTCTGCTTCTTCTGATTCACCCTTCAGACTTCACCTTCTCCTTCTCCTTCTTCTGCTTCTTCTGATTCACCCTCCAGACCTCACCTTCTCCTTCTCCTTCTGCTACTTCTTCTGATTCACCCTCCAGACTCCACCTTTTCCTTCTCCTTCTTCTACTTCTTCTGATTCACCCTCCAGACTTCACCTTCTCCTTCTCCTTCTTCTACTTCTTCTGATTCACCCTCCAGACTTCACCTTCTCCTTCTCCTTCTTCTACTTCTTCTGATTCACCCTCCAGTCTTCAGCTTCTCCTTCTCCTTCTTCTGCTTCTTCTGCTTCACCCTCCAGACTTCACCTTCTCCTTCTCTTTCTTCTGCTTCTTCTGATTCACCCTCCAGACTTCACCTTCTCCTTCTCCTTCTTCTGATTCTTCTGATTCACCCTCCAGACTTCACCTTCTCCTTCTCCTTCTTCTACTTCTTCTGATTCACCCTCCTGACTTCACCTTCTCCTTCTCCTTCTTCTCCTTTTTCTGCTTCATCCTCCAGACTTCACCTTCTCCTTCTGCTTCTTCTACTTCTTCTGATTCACCCTCCAGACTTCACCTTCTCCTTCTCCTTCTTCTGCTTCTTCTGATTCAACCTCCAGACTTCACCTTCTCCTTCTCCTTATTCTGCTTCTTCTGATTCACCCTCCAGACTTCACCTTCTCCTTCTCCTTCTTCTGCTTCTTCTGATTCACCCTCCAGACTTCACCTTCTCCTTCTCCTTCTTCTGCTTCTTCTGATTCACCCTCCAGACTTCACCTTCTCCTTCTCCTTCTTCTACTTCTTCTGATTCACCCTCCAGACTTCATCTTCTCCTTCTCCTTCTTCTGCTTCTTCTGATTCACCCTCCAGACTTCACCTTCTCCTTCTCCTTCTTCTGCTTCTTCTGATTCACCCTCCAGACATCACCTTCTCCTTCTCCTTCTTCTACTTCTTCTGATTCACCCTCCAGACTTCACCTTCTCCTTCTCCTTCTTCTACTTCTTCTGATTCACCCTCCAGACTTCACCTTCTCCTTCTCCTTCTTCTGCTTCTTCTGATTCACCCTCCAGACTTCACCTTCTCCTTCTCCTTCTTCTGCTTCTTCTGATTCACCCTCCTGACTTCACCTTCTCCTTCTCCTTCTTCTCCTTTTTCTGCTTCATCCTCCAGACTTCACCTTCTCCTTCTGCTTCTTCTACTTCTTCTGATTCACCCTCCAGACTTCACCTTCTCCTTCTCCTTCTTCTGCTTCTTCTGATTCACCCTCCAGACTTCACCTTCTCCTTCTCCTTATTCTGCTTCTTCTGATTCACCCTCCAGACTTCACCTTCTCCTTCTCCTTCTTCTGCTTCTTCTGATTCACCCTCCAGACTTCACCTTCTCCTTCTCCTTCTTCTGCTTCTTCTGATTCACCCTCCAGACTTCACCTTCTCCTTCTCCTTCTTCTACTTCTTCTGATACACCCTCCAGACTTCATCTTCTCCTTCTCCTTCTTCTGCTTCTTCTGATTCACCCTCCAGACTTCACCTTCTCCTTCTCCTTCTTCTGCTTCTTCTGATTCACCCTCCAGACATCACCTTCTCCTTCTCCTTCTTCTACTTCTTCTGATTCACCCTCCAGACTTCACCTTCTCCTTCTCCTTCTTCTACTTCTTCTGATTCACCCTCCAGACTTCACCTTCTCCTTCTCCTTCTTCTGCTTCTTCTGATTCACCCTCCAGACTTCACCTTCTCCTTCTCCTTCTTCTGCTTCTTCTGATTCACCCTCCAGACTTCACCTTCTCCTTCTCCTTCTTCTGCTTCTTCTGATTCACCCTTCAGACTTCACCTTCTCCTTCTCCTTCTTCTGCTTCTTCTGCTTCACCCTCCTGACTTCACCTTCTCATTCTCCTTCTTCTACTTCTTCTGATTCACCCTCCAGACTTCACCTTCTCCTTCTCCTTCTTCTGCTTCTTCTGCTTCACCCTCCGGACTTCACCTTCTTCTTCTCCTTCTTCTGCTTCTTCTGCTGCGCCCTCCAGACTTCACCTTCTCCTTCTCCTTCTTCTGCTTCTTCTGATTCACCCTCCTGACTTCACCTTCTCCTTCTCCTTCTTCTACTTCTTCTGCTTCACCCCCCTGACTTCACCTTCTCCTTCTCCTTCTTCTGCTTCTTCTGATTCACCCTCCTAACTTCACCTTCTCCTTCTCCTTCTTCTGCTTCTTCTGATTCACCCTCCAGACTTCACCTTCTCCTTCTCCTTCTTCTGCTTCTTCTGATTCACCCTCCAGACTTCACCTTCTCCTTCTCCTTCTTCTGCTTCTTCTGATTCACCCTCCAGACTTCACCTTCTCCTTCTCCTTCTTCTACTTCTTCTGATTCACCCTCCAGACTTCACCTTCTCCTTCTCCTTCTTCTACTTCTGCTGATTCACCCTCCAGTCTTCACCTTCTCCTTCTCCTTTTTCTGCTTCTTCTGCTTCACCCTCCAGACTTCACCTTCTCCTTCTCTTTCTTCTGCTTCTTCTGATTCACCCTCCAGACTTCACCTTCTCCTTCTCCTTCTTCTGATTCTTCTGATTCACCCTCCAGACTTCACCTTCTCCTTCTCCTTCTTCTGCTTCTTCTGATTCACCCTCCTGACTTCACCTTCTCCTTCTCCTTCTTCTACTTCTTCTGATTCACCCTCCTGACTTCACCTTCTCCTTCTCCTTCTTCTACTTCTTCTGCTTCACCCTCCAGACTTCACCTACTCCTTCTCCTTCTTCTACTTCTTCTGATTCACCCTCCAGACTTCACCTTCTCCTTCTCCTTCTTCTGCTTCTTCTGATTCACCCTCCAGACTTCACCTTCTCCTTCTCCTTATTCTGCTTCTTCTGATTCACACTCCAGACTTCACCTTCTCCTTCTCCTTCTTCTGCTTCTTCTGATTCACACTCCAGACTTCACCTTCTCCTTCTCCTTCTTCTGCTTCTTCTGTTTCACCCTCCAGACTTCACCTTCTCCTTCTTCTTCTTCTATTTCTTCTGATTCACCCTCCAGACTTCATCTTCTCCTTCTCCTTCTTCTGCTTCTTCTGATTCACCCTCCAGACTTCACGTTCTCCTTCTCCTTCTTCTGCTTCTTCTGATTCA
Source organism: Somniosus microcephalus (assembly GCF_052327205.1). Taxonomy (NCBI): domain Eukaryota; kingdom Metazoa; phylum Chordata; class Chondrichthyes; order Squaliformes; family Somniosidae; genus Somniosus; species Somniosus microcephalus. Next base: position 8,121,096 of record NW_028225184.1, read on the forward strand.
CCCTCCAGACTTCACGTTCTGCTTCTCCTTCTTCTACTTCTTCTGATTCACCCTCCAGACTTCACCTTCTCCTTCTCCTTCTTCTACTTCTTCTGATTCACCCTCCAGACTTCACCTTCTCCTACTCCTTCTTCTGCTTCTTCTGATTCACCCTCCAGACTTCACCTTCTCCTTCTCCTTCTTCTGCTTCTTCTGATTCACCCTCCAGACTTCACCTTCTCCTTCTCCTTCTTCTGCTTCTTCTGATTCACCCTTCAGACTTCACCTTCTCCTTCTCCTTCTTCTGCTTCTTCTGATTCACCCTCCAGACCTCACCTTCTCCTTCTCCTTGTTCTACTTCTTCTGATTCACCCTCCAGACTTCATCTTCTCCTTCTCCTTCTTCTGCTTCTTCTGATTCACACTCCAGACTTCACCTTCTGTTGCTTCTTCTGATTCACCCTCCAGACTTCGCCTTCTCCTTCTCCTTCTTCTACTTCTTCTGATTCACCCTCCAGACTTCAACTTCTCCTTCTCCTTCTTCTGCTTCTTCTGATTCACCCTCCAGTCTTCACCTTCTCCTTCTCCTTCTTCTGCTTCTTCTGATTCACCCTCCAGACTTCACCTTCTCCTTCTCCTTCTTCTGCTTCTTCTGTTTCACCCTCCTGACTTCACCTTCTCCTTCTCCTTCTTCTGCTTCTTCTGATTCACCCTCCAGACTTCACCTTCTCCTTCTCCTTCTTCTACTTCTTCTGATTCACCCTCCAGACTTCACCTTCTCCTTCTACTTCTTCTGCTTCTTCTGATTCACCCTCCAGACTTCACCTTCTCCTTCTCCTTCTTCTGCTTCTTCTGATTCACCCTCCAGACTTCAACTTCCCTTCTCCTTCTTCTGCTTCTTCTGATTCACCCTCCAGACTTCCCCTTCCCCTTCTCCTTCTTCTGCTTCTTCTGATTCACCCTCCAGACTTCACCTTCTCCTTCTCCTTCTTCTACTTCTTCTGATTCACCCTCCAGACTTCACCTTCTCCTTCTCCTTCTGCTTCTTCTGATTCACCCTCCAGACTTCAACTTCCCTTCTCCTTCTTCTACTTCTTCTGATTCAACCTCCAGACTTCACCTTCTCCTTCTACTTCTTCTGCTTCTTCTGATTCACCCTCCAGACTTCACCTTCTCCTTCTCCTGCTTCTTCTGATTCACCCTCCAGACTTCACCTTCCCTTCTCCTTCTTCTGCTTCTTCTGATTCACCCTCCAGACTTCACCTTCTCCTTCTCCTTCGCCTACTTCTTCTGATTCACCCTCCAGACTACACCTTCTCCTTCTCCTTCTTCTACCTCTTCTGATTCACCCTCCAGACTTCACCTTCTCCTTCTCCTTCTTCTGCTTCTTCTGATTCACCCTCCAGACTTCACCTTCTCCTTCTCCTTCTTATACTTCTTCTGATTCACCCTCCAGACTTCACCTTCTCCTTCTCCTTCTTCTACTTCTTCTGATTCACCCTCCAGACTTCAGCTTCTCCTTCTCCTTCTTCTACTTCTTCTGCTTCTCCCTCCAGACTTCACCTTCTCCTTCTCCATCTTCTGCTTCTTCTGATTCACCCTCCAGACTTCACCTACTCCTTCTCCTTCTTCTACTTCTTCTGATTCACCCTGCAGACTTCTCCGTCTCCTTCTCCTTCTTCTACTTCTTCTGATTCACCCTCCAGACTTCACCTTCTCCTTCTCCTTCTTCTACTTCTTCTGCTTCACCCTCCAGACTTCACCTTCTCCTTCTCCTTCTTCTGCTTCTTCTGCTTCACCCTCCAGACTTCACCTTCTCCTGCTCCTTCTTCTGCTTCTTCTGCTTCACACTCCTGACTTCACCTTCTCCTTCTCCTTCTTCTACTTCTTCTGATTCACCCTCCAGACTTCATCTTCTTCTTCTCCTTCTTCTGCTTCTTCTGATTCAGCCTCCAGACTTCACCTTCTCCTTCTCCTTCTTCTGCTTCTTCTGATTGACCCTCCAGACTTCACCTTCTCCTTCTCCTTCTTCTACTTCTTCTGATTCACCCTCCAGACTTCACGTTCTCCTTCACCTTCTTCTACTTCTTCTGATTCACCCTCCAGACTTAACCTTCTCCTTCTCCTTCTTCTACTTCTTCTGATTCACCCTCCTGACTTCACCTTCTCCTTCTCCTTCTTCTGCTTCTTCTGCTTCACCCTCCAGACTTCACCTTCTCCTTCTCCTTCTTCTGCTTCTTCTGATTCACCCTCCAGACTTCACCTTCTCCTTCTCCTTCTTCTGCTTCTTCTGATTCACCCTCCTGACTTCACCTTCTCCTTCTCCTTCTTCTGCTTCTTCTGATTCACCCTCCAGACTTCACCTTCTCCTTCTCCTTCTTCTACTTCTTCTGATTCACCCTGCAGACTTCTCCGTCTCCTTCTCCTTCTTCTACTTCTTCTGATTCACCCTCCAGACTTCACCTTCTCCTTCTCCTTCTTCTACTTCTTCTGCTTCACCCTCCAGACTTCACCTTCTCCTGCTCCTTCTTCTGCTTCTTCTGCTTCACACTCCTGACTTCACCTTCTCCTTCTCCTTCTTCTACTTCTTCTGATTCACCCTCCAGACTTCATCTTCTTCTTCTCCTTCTTCTGCTTCTTCTGATTCAGCCTCCAGACTTCACCTTCTCCTTCTCCTTCTTCTGCTTCTTCTGATTCACCCTCCAGACTTCACCTTCTCCTTCTCCTTCTTCTACTTCTTCTGATTCACCCTCCAGACTTCACCTTCTCCTTCACCTTCTTCTACTTCTTCTGATTCACCCTCCAGACTTAACCTTCTCCTTCTCCTTCTTCTACTTCTTCTGATTCACCCTCCTGACTTCACCTTCTCCTTCTCCTTCTTCTGCTTCTTCTGCTTCACCCTCCAGACTTCACCTTCTCCTTCTCCTTCTTCTGCTTCTTCTGATTCACCCTCCAGACTTCACCTTCTCCTTCTCCTTCTTCTGCTTCTTCTGATTCACCCTCCTGACTTCACCTTCTCCTTCTCCTTCTTCTGCTTCTTCTGATTCACCCTCCAGACTTCACCTTCTCCTTCTCCTTCTTCTACTTCTTCTGATTCACCCTCCAGACTTCACCTTCTCCTTCTACTTCTTCTGCTTCTTCTGATTCACCCTCCAGACTTCACCTTCTCCTTCTCCTTCTTCTGCTTCTTCTGATTCACCCTCCAGACTTCAACTTCTCTTCTCCTTCTTCTGCTTCTTCTGATTCACCCTCCAGACTTCCCCTTCTCCTTCTCCTTCTTCTGCTTCTTCTGATTCACCCTCCAGACTTCACCTTCTCCTTCTCCTTCTTCTACTTCTTCTGATTCACCCTCCAGACTTCACCTTCTCCTTCTCCTTCTTCTGCTTCTTCTGATTCACCCTCCAGACTTCACCTTCTCCTTCTCCTTCTTCTACTTCTTCTGATTCACCCTCCAGACTTCACCTTCTCCTTCTCCTTCTTCTACTTCTTCTGATTCACCCTCCAGACTTCACCTTCTCCTTCTCCTTCTTCTGCTTCTTCTGATTCACCCTCCAGATTGCACCTTCTCCTTCTCCTTCTTCTGCTTCTTCTGATTCACCCTCCAGACTTCACCTTCTCCTTCTCCTTCTTCTGCTTCTTCTGGTTCACCCTTCAGACTTCACCTTCTCCTTCTCCTTCTTCTGCTTCTTCTGATTCACCCTCCAGACCTCACCTTCTCCTTCTCCTTCTTCTACTTCTTCTGATTCACCCTCCAGACTTCATCTTCTCCTTCTCCTTCTTCTGCTTCTTCTGATTCACCCTCCAGACTTCACCTTCTCCTGCTCCTTCTTCTGCTTCTTCTGATTCACCCTCCAGACTTCGCCTTCTCCTTCTCCTTCTTCTACTTCTTCTGATTCACCCTCCAGACTTCACCTTCTCCTTCTCCTTCTTCTACTTCTTCTGATTCACCCTCCAGTCTTCACCTTCTCCTTCTCCTTCTTCTGCTTCTTCTGATTCACCCTCCAGACTTCACCTTCTCCTTCTCCTTCTTCTGCTTCTTCTGATTCACCCTCCTGACTTCACCTTCTCCTTCTTCTACTTCTTCTGATTCACCCTCCAGACTTCACCTTCTCTTTCTACTACTTCTGCTTCTTCTGATTCACCCTCCAGACTTCACCTTCTCCTTCTCCTTCTTCTGCTTCTTCTGATTCACCCTCCAGACTTCACCTTCCCTTCTGCTTCTTCTGCTTCTTCTGATTCACCCTCCAGGCTTCACCTTCTCCTTCTCCTTCTTCTGCTTCTTCTGATTCACCCTCCAGACTTCACCTTCTCCTTCTCCTTCTTCTACTTCTTCTGATTCACCCTCCAGACTTCACCTTCTCCTTCTCCTTCTTCTGCTTCATCTGATTCACCCTCCAGACTTCACCTTCTCCTTCTCCTTCTTATACTTCTTCTGATTCACCCTCCAGACTTCACCTTCTCCTTCTCCTTCTTCTACTTCTTCTGATTCACCCTCCAGACTTCACCTTCTCCTTCTCCTTCTTCTACTTCTTCTGCTTCTCCCTCCAGACTTCACCTTCTCCTTCTCCATCTTCTGCTTCTTCTGATTCACCCTCCATACTTCACCTTCTCCTTCTCCTTCTTTTACTTCTTCTGATTCACCCTGCAGACTTCTCCTTCTCCTTCTCCTTCTTCTACTTCTTCTGATTCACCCTCCAGACTTCACCTTCTCCTTCTCCTTCTTCTACTTCTTCTGCTTCACCCTCCAGACTTCACCTTCTCCTTCTCCTTCTTCTGCTTCTTCTGCTTCACCCTCCAGACTTCACCTTCTCCTGCTCCTTCTTCTGCTTCTTCTGCTTCACACTCCTGACTTCACCTTCTCCTTTTCCTTCTTCTACTTCTTCTGATTCACCGTCCAGACTTCACCTTCTCCTTTTCCTTCTTCTGCTTCTTCTGCTTCACCCTCCAGACTTCACCTTCTCCTTCTCCTTCTTCTGCTTCTTCTGCTTCGCCCTCCAGACTTCACCTTCTCCTTCTCCTTCTTCTGCTTCTACTGCTTCACCCTCCAGACTTCACCTTCTCCTTCTCCTTCTTCTGCTTCTTCTGCTTCACCCTCCTGACTTCACCTTCTCCTTCTCCTTCTTCTACGTCTTCTGATTCACCCTCCAGACTTCACCGTCTCCTTCTCCTTCTTCTGCTTCTTCTGCTTCACCCTCCAGACTTCACCTTCTCCTTCTCCTTCTTCTGCTTCTTCTGCTGCGCCCTCCAGACCTCACCTTCTCCTTCTCCTTCTTCTACTTCTTCTGATTCACCCTCCAGACTTCATCTTCTCCTTCTCCTTCTTCTGCTTCTTCTGATTCACCCTCCAGACTTCACCTTCTCCTTCTCCATCTTCTGCTTCTTCTGATTCACACTCCAGACTTCACCTTCTCCTGCTTCTTCTGATTCACCCTCCAGACTTCGCCTTCTCCTTCTCCTTCTTCTACTTCTTCTGATTCACCCTCCAGACTTCAACTTCTCCTTCTCCTTCTTCTGCTTCTTCTGATTCACCCTCCAGTCTTCACCTTCTCCTTCTCCTTCTTCTGCTTCTTCTGATTCACCCTCCAGACTTCACCTTCTGCTTCTTCTGATTCACCCTCCTGACTTCACCTTCTCCTTCTCCTTCTTCTGCTTCTTCTGATTCACCCTCCAGACTTCACCTTCTCCTTCTCCTTCTTCTACTTCTTCTGATTCACCCTCCAGACTTCACCTTCTCCTTCTACTTCTTCTGCTTCTTCTGATTCACCCTCCAGACTTCACCTTCTCCTTCTCCTTCTTCTGCTTCTTCTGATTCACCCTCCAGACTTCAACTTCCCTTCTCCTTCTTCTGCTTCTTCTGATTCACCCTCCAGACTTCACCTTCTCCTTCTCCTTCTTCTGCTTCTTCTGATTCACCCTCCAGACTTCACCTTCTCCTTCTCCTTCTTCTACTTCTTCTGATTCACCCTCCAGACTTCACCTTCTCCTTCTCCTTCTTCTGCTTCTTCTGATTCACCCTCCAGACTTCACCTTCTCCTTCTCCTTCTTCTACTTCTCATGATTCACCCTCCAGACTTCACCTTCTCCTTCTCCTTCTTCCACTTCTTCTGATTCACCCTCCAGACTTCACCTTCTCCTTCTCCTTCTTCTGCTTCTTCTGATTCACCCTCCAGACTTCACCTTCTCCTTCTCCTTCTTCTGCTTCTTCTGATTCACCCTCCAGACTTCACCTTCTCCTTCTCCTTCTTCTGCTTCTTCTGGTTCACCCTTCAGACTTCACCTTCTCCTTCTCCTTCTTCTGCTTCTTCTGATTCACCCTCCAGACCTCACCTTCTCCTTCTCCTTCTTCTACTTCTTCTGATTCACCCTCCAGACTTCATCTTCTCCTTCTCCTTCTTCTGCTTCTTCTGATTCACCCTCCAGACTTCACCTTCTCCTGCTCCTTCTTCTGCTTCTTCTGATTCACCCTCCAGACTTCGCCTTCTCCTTCTCCTTCTTCTACTTCTTCTGATTCACCCTCCAGACTTCACTTTCTCCTTCTCCTTCTTCTACTTCTTCTGATTCACCCTCCAGTCTTCACCTTCTCCTTCTCCTTCTTCTGCTTCTTCTGATTCACCCTCCAGACTTCACCTTCTCCTTCTCCTTCTTCTGCTTCTTCTGATTCACCCTCCTGACTTCAGCTTCTCCTTCTCCTTCTTCTACTTCTTCTGATTCACCCTCCAGACTTCACCTTCTCCTTCTCCTTCTTCTGCTTCTTCTGATTCACCCTCCAGACTTCAGCTTCTCCTTCTCCTTCTTCTACTTCTTCTGATTCACCCTCCAGACTTCACCTTCTCCTTCTACTTCTTCTGCTTCTTCTGATTCACCCTCCAGACTTCACCTTCTCCTTCTCCTTCTTCTGCTTCTTCTGATTCACCCTCCAGACTTCACCTTCCCTTCTCCTTCTTCTGCTTCTTCTGATTCACCCTCCAGACTTCACCTTCTCCTTCTCCTTCTTCTGCTTCTTCTGATTCACCCTCCAGACTTCACCTTCTCCTTCTCCTTCTTCTACTTCTTCTGATTCACCCTCCAGACTTCACCTTCTCCTTCTCCTTCTTCTGCTTCTTCTGATTCACCCTCCAGACTTCACCTTCTCCTTCTCCTTCGCCTACTTCTTCTGATTCACCCTCCAGACTACACCTTCTCCTTCTTCTACTTCTTCTGATTCGCCCTCCAGACTTCACCTTCTCCTTCTCCTTCTTCTGCTTCTTCTGATTCACCCTCCAGACTTCACCTTCTCCTTCTCCTTCTTATACTTCTTCTGATTCATCCTCCAGACTTCACCTTCTCCTTCTCCTTCTTCTACTTCTTCTGCTTCTCCCTCCAGACTTCACTTTCTCCTTCTCCATCTTCTGCTTCTTCTGATTCACCCTCCAGACTTCACCTTCTCCTTCTCCTTCTTCTACTTCTTCTGATTCACCCTGCAGACTTCTCCTTCTCCTTCTCCTTCTTCTACTTCTTCTGATTCACCCTCCAGACTTCACCTTCTCCTTCTCCTTCTTCTACTACTTCTGCTTCACCCTCCAGACTTCACCTTCTCCTTCTCCTTCTTCTGCTTCTGCTGCTTCACCCTCCAGACTTCACCTTCTCCTGCTCCTTCTTCTGCTTCTTCTGCTTCACACTCCTGACTTCACCTTCTCCTTCTCCTTCTTCTACTTCTTCTGATTCACCCTCCAGACTTCACCTTCTCCTTTTCCTTCTTCTGCTTCTTCTGCTTCACCCTCCAGACTTCACCATCTCCTTCTCCTTCTTCTGCTTCGCCCTCCTGACTTCACCTTCTCCTTCTACTTCTTCTACTTCTTCTGATTCACCCTCCAGACTTCACCTTCTCCTTTTCCTTCTTCTGCTTCTTCTGCTTCACCCTCCAGACTTCACCATCTCCTTCTCCTTCTTCTGCTTCGCCCTCCTGACTTCACCTTCTCCTTCTACTTCTTCTACGTCTTCTGATTCACCCTCCAGACTTCACCTTCTCCTTCTCCTTCTTCTGCTTCTTCTGCTTCACCCTCCAGACTTCACCTTCTCCTTCTCCTTCTTCTGCTTCTTCTGCTGCGCCCTCCAGACCTCACCTTCTCCTTCTCCTTCTTCTACTTCTTCTGATTCACCCTCCAGACTTCATCTTCTCCTTCTCCTTCTTCTGCTTCTTCTGATTCACCCTCCAGAATTCACCTTCTCCTTCTCCTTCTTCTGCTTCTTCTGATTCACCCTCCAGACTTCACCTTCTCCTTCTCCTTCTTCTACTTTTTTTGATTCACCCTCCAGACTTCACCTTCTCCTTCTCCTTCTTCTACTTCTTCTGATTCACCCTCCAGTCTTCACCTTCTCCTTCTCCTTCTTCTGCTTCTTCTGCTTCACCCCCCAGACTTCACCTTCTCCTTCTCTTTCTTCTGCTTCTTCTGATTCACCCTCCAGACTTCACCTTCTCCTTCTGCTTCTTCTGATTCTTCTGATTCACCCTCCAGACTTCACCTTCTCCTTCTCTTTCTTCCACTTCTTCTGATTCACCCTCCTGACTTCACCTTCTCCTTCTCCTTCTTCTACTTCTTCTGCTTCACCCTCCAGACTTCACCTTCTACTTCTCCTTCTTCTACTTCTTCTGATTCACCCTCCAGACTTCACCTTCTCCTTCTCCTTCTTCTGCTTCTTCTGATTCACCCTCCAGACTTCACCTTCTCATTCTCCTTATTCTGCTTCTTCTGATTCACCCTCCAGACTTCACCTTCTCCTTCTCCTTCTTCTGCTTCTTCTGATTCACCCTCCAGACTTCACCTTCTCCTTCTCCTTCTTCTGCTTCTTCTGATTCACCCTCCAGACTTCACCTTCTCCTTCTCCTCTTCTACTTCTTCTGATTCACCCTCCAGACTTCATCTTCTCCTTCTCCTTCTTCTGCTTCTTCTGATTCACCCTCCAGACTTCACCTTCTCCTTCTCCTTCTTCTGCTTCTTCTGATTCACCCTCCAGACTTCACCTTCTCCTTCTCCTTCTTCTGCTTCTTCTGATTCACCCTCCAGACTTCACCTTCTCCTTCTCCTTCTTCTGCTTCTTCTGATTCACCCTTCAGACTTCACCTTCTACTTCTCCTTCTTCTGCTTCTTCTGATTCACCCTTCACACTTCACCTTCTACTTCTCCTTCTTCTACTTCTTCTGATTCACCCTCCAGACTTCACCTTCTCCTTCTCCTTCTTCTGCTTCTTCTGATTCACCCTCCAGACTTCACCTTCTCATTCTCCTTATTCTGCTTCTTCTGATTCACCCTCCAGACTTCACCTTCTCCTTCTCCTTCTTCTGCTTCTTCTGATTCACCCTCCAGACTTCACCTTCTCCTTCTCCTTCTTCCACTTCTTCTGATTCACCCTCCAGACTTCACCTTCTCCTTCTCCTTCTTCTGCTTCTTCTGATTCACCCTCCAGACTTCACCTTCTCCTTCTCCTTCTTCTGCTTCTTCTGATTCACCCTCCAGACTTCACCTTCTCCTTCTCCTTCTTCTGCTTCTTCTGGTTCACCCTTCAGACTTCACCTTCTCCTTCTCCTTCTTCTGCTTCTTCTGATTCACCCTCCAGACCTCACCTTCTCCTTCTCCTTCTTCTACTTCTTCTGATTCACCCTCCAGACTTCATCTTCTCCTTCTCCTTCTTCTGCTTCTTCTGATTCACCCTCCAGACTTCACCTTCTCCTGCTCCTTCTTCTGCTTCTTCTGATTCACCCTCCAGACTTCGCCTTCTCCTTCTCCTTCTTCTACTTCTTCTGATTCACCCTCCAGACTTCACTTTCTCCTTCTCCTTCTTCTACTTCTTCTGATTCACCCTCCAGTCTTCACCTTCTCCTTCTCCTTCTTCTGCTTCTTCTGATTCACCCTCCAGACTTCACCTTCTCCTTCTCCTTCTTCTGCTTCTTCTGATTCACCCTCCTGACTTCAGCTTCTCCTTCTCCTTCTTCTACTTCTTCTGATTCACCCTCCAGACTTCACCTTCTCCTTCTCCTTCTTCTGCTTCTTCTGATTCACCCTCCAGACTTCAGCTTCTCCTTCTCCTTCTTCTACTTCTTCTGATTCACCCTCCAGACTTCACCTTCTCCTTCTACTTCTTCTGCTTCTTCTGATTCACCCTCCAGACTTCACCTTCTCCTTCTCCTTCTTCTGCTTCTTCTGATTCACCCTCCAGACTTCACCTTCCCTTCTCCTTCTTCTGCTTCTTCTGATTCACCCTCCAGACTTCACCTTCTCCTTCTCCTTCTTCTGCTTCTTCTGATTCACCCTCCAGACTTCACCTTCTCCTTCTCCTTCTTCTACTTCTTCTGATTCACCCTCCAGACTTCACCTTCTCCTTCTCCTTCTTCTGCTTCTTCTGATTCACCCTCCAGACTTCACCTTCTCCTTCTCCTTCGCCTACTTCTTCTGATTCACCCTCCAGACTACACCTTCTCCTTCTTCTACTTCTTCTGATTCGCCCTCCAGACTTCACCTTCTCCTTCTCCTTCTTCTGCTTCTTCTGATTCACCCTCCAGACTTCACCTTCTCCTTCTCCTTCTTATACTTCTTCTGATTCATCCTCCAGACTTCACCTTCTCCTTCTCCTTCTTCTACTTCTTCTGCTTCTCCCTCCAGACTTCACTTTCTCCTTCTCCATCTTCTGCTTCTTCTGATTCACCCTCCAGACTTCACCTTCTCCTTCTCCTTCTTCTACTTCTTCTGATTCACCCTGCAGACTTCTCCTTCTCCTTCTCCTTCTTCTACTTCTTCTGATTCACCCTCCAGACTTCACCTTCTCCTTCTCCTTCTTCTACTACTTCTGCTTCACCCTCCAGACTTCACCTTCTCCTTCTCCTTCTTCTGCTTCTGCTGCTTCACCCTCCAGACTTCACCTTCTCCTGCTCCTTCTTCTGCTTCTTCTGCTTCACACTCCTGACTTCACCTTCTCCTTCTCCTTCTTCTACTTCTTCTGATTCACCCTCCAGACTTCACCTTCTCCTTTTCCTTCTTCTGCTTCTTCTGCTTCACCCTCCAGACTTCACCATCTCCTTCTCCTTCTTCTGCTTCGCCCTCCTGACTTCACCTTCTCCTTCTACTTCTTCTACTTCTTCTGATTCACCCTCCAGACTTCACCTTCTCCTTTTCCTTCTTCTGCTTCTTCTGCTTCACCCTCCAGACTTCACCATCTCCTTCTCCTTCTTCTGCTTCGCCCTCCTGACTTCACCTTCTCCTTCTACTTCTTCTACGTCTTCTGATTCACCCTCCAGACTTCACCTTCTCCTTCTCCTTCTTCTGCTTCTTCTGCTTCACCCTCCAGACTTCACCTTCTCCTTCTCCTTCTTCTGCTTCTTCTGCTGCGCCCTCCAGACCTCACCTTCTCCTTCTCCTTCTTCTACTTCTTCTGATTCACCCTCCAGACTTCATCTTCTCCTTCTCCTTCTTCTGCTTCTTCTGATTCACCCTCCAGAATTCACCTTCTCCTTCTCCTTCTTCTGCTTCTTCTGATTCACCCTCCAGACTTCACCTTCTCCTTCTCCTTCTTCTACTTTTTTTGATTCACCCTCCAGACTTCACCTTCTCCTTCTCCTTCTTCTACTTCTTCTGATTCACCCTCCAGTCTTCACCTTCTCCTTCTCCTTCTTCTGCTTCTTCTGCTTCACCCCCCAGACTTCACCTTCTCCTTCTCTTTCTTCTGCTTCTTCTGATTCACCCTCCAGACTTCACCTTCTCCTTCTGCTTCTTCTGATTCTTCTGATTCACCCTCCAGACTTCACCTTCTCCTTCTCTTTCTTCCACTTCTTCTGATTCACCCTCCTGACTTCACCTTCTCCTTCTCCTTCTTCTACTTCTTCTGCTTCACCCTCCAGACTTCACCTTCTACTTCTCCTTCTTCTACTTCTTCTGATTCACCCTCCAGACTTCACCTTCTCCTTCTCCTTCTTCTGCTTCTTCTGATTCACCCTCCAGACTTCACCTTCTCATTCTCCTTATTCTGCTTCTTCTGATTCACCCTCCAGACTTCACCTTCTCCTTCTCCTTCTTCTGCTTCTTCTGATTCACCCTCCAGACTTCACCTTCTCCTTCTCCTTCTTCTGCTTCTTCTGATTCACCCTCCAGACTTCACCTTCTCCTTCTCCTCTTCTACTTCTTCTGATTCACCCTCCAGACTTCATCTTCTCCTTCTCCTTCTTCTGCTTCTTCTGATTCACCCTCCAGACTTCACCTTCTCCTTCTCCTTCTTCTGCTTCTTCTGATTCACCCTCCAGACTTCACCTTCTCCTTCTCCTTCTTCTGCTTCTTCTGATTCACCCTCCAGACTTCACCTTCTCCTTCTCCTTCTTCTGCTTCTTCTGATTCACCCTTCAGACTTCACCTTCTACTTCTCCTTCTTCTGCTTCTTCTGATTCACCCTTCACACTTCACCTTCTCCTTCTCTTTCTTCTGCTTCTTCTGATTCACCCTCCAGACCTCACCTTCTCCTTCTCCTTCTTCTACTTCTTCGGATTCACCCTCCAGACTTCATCTTCTCCTTCTCCTTCTTCTGCTTCTTCTGATTCACCCTCCAGACTTCACTTTCTCCTTCTCCTTCTTCTGCTTCTTCTGATTCACCCTCCAGACTTCGCCTTCTCCTTCTCCTTCTTCTACTACTTCTGATTCACCCTCCAGACTTCACCGTCTCCTTCTCCTGCTTCTATTTCTTCTGATTCACCCTCCAGTCTTCACCTTCTCCTTCTCCTTCTTCTGCTTCTTCTGATTCACCCTCCAGACTTCACCTTCTCCTTCTCCTTCTTCTGCTTCTTCTGATTCACCCTCCTGACTTCACCTTCTCCTTCTCCTTCTTCTGCTTCTTCTGATTGACCCTCCAGACTTCAACTTCTCCATCTCCTTCTTCTATTTCTCCTGATTCACCCTCCAGACTTCACCTTCTCCTTCTACTTCTTCTGCTTCTTCTGATTCACCCTCCAGACTTCACCTTCTCCTTCTCCTTCTTCTGCTTCTTCTGATTCACCCTCCAGACTTCACCTCCTCCTTCTCCTTCTTCTGCTTCTTCTGATTCACCCTCCAGACTTCACCTTCTCCTTCTCCTTCTTCTGCTTCTTCTGATTCACCCTCCAGACTTCACCATCTCCTTCTCCTTCTTCTACTTCTTCTGATTCACCCTCCAGATTTCACCCCCTCCTTCTCCTTCTTCTGCTTCTTCTGATTCACCCTCCAGACTTCACCTTCTCCTTCTCCTTCGTCTCCTTCTTTTGATTCAGCCTCCAGACTACACCTTCTCCTTCTCCTTCTTTTACTTCTTCTGATTCACCCTCCAGACTTCACCTTCTCCTTCTCCTTCTTCTACTTCTTCTGATTCACCCTCCAGACTTCACCTTCTCCTTCTCCTTCTTCTACTTCTTCTGATTCAACCTCCAGACATCACCTTCTTCTTCTCCTTCTTCTACTGCTTCTGATTCACCCTCCAGACTTCACCTTCTCCTTCTCCTTCTTCTGCTTCATCTGCTTCACCCTCCAATCTTCACCTTCTCCTTCTCCTTATTCTGCTTCTTCTGCTGCGCCCTCCAGACTTCATCTTCTCCTTCTCCTTCTTCCGCTTCTTCTGCTTCACCCTCCTGACTTCACCTTCTCCTTCTCCTTCTTCTACCTCTTCTGCTTCACCCCCCTGACTTCACCTTCTCCTTCTCCTTCTTCTGCTTCTTTTGATTCAACCTCCTAACTTCACCTTCTCCTTCTCCTTCTTCTGCTTCTTCTGATTCACCCTCCTGACTTCACCTTCTCCTTCTCCTTCTTCTGCTCTTCTGATTCACCCTCCAGACTTCACCTTCTCCTTCTCCTTCTTCTGCTTCTTCTGATTCACCCTCCAGACTTCACCTTCTCCTTCTTCTGCTTCTTCTGATTCACCCTCCAGACCTCACCTTCTCCTTCTCCTTCTTCTACTTCTTCTGATTCACCCTCCAGACTTCTTCTTCTCCTTCTCCTTCTTCTGCTTCTTCTGATTCACCTTCCAGACTTCATCTTCTCCTTCTCCTTCTTCTGCTTCTTCTGATTCACCCTCCAGATTTCACCTTCTCCTGCTCCTTCTTCTAATTCTTCTGATTCACCCTCCAGACTTCACCTTCTCCTTCTCCTTCTTCTGCTTCTTCTGATTCACCCTCCAGACTTCACCTTCTCCTTCTCCTTATTCAGCTTCTTCTGATTCACCCTCCAGACTTCAACTTCTCCTTCTCCTTCTTCTGCTTCTTCTGATTCACCCTCCAGACTTCACCTTCTCCTTCTCCTTCTTCTGCTTCTTCTGATTCACCCTCCAGACTTCACCTTCTCCTTCCCCCTCTTCTACTTCTTCTGATTCACCCTCCAGACTTCATCTTCTCCTTCTCCTTCTTCTGCTTCTTCTGATTCACCCTCCAGACTTCACCTTCTCCTTCTCCTTCTTCTGCTTCTTCTGATTCACCCTCCAGACTTCACCTTCTCCTTCTCCTTCTTCTGCTTCTTCTGATTCACCCTCCAGACTTCACCTTCTCCTTCTCCTTCTTCTACTTCTTCTGATTCACCCTCCAGACTTCATCTTCTCCTTCTCCTTCTTCTGCTTCTTCTGATTCACCTTCCAGACTTCACCTTCTCCTTCTCCTTCTTCTGCTTCTTCTGATTCACCCTCCAGACTTCGCCTTCTCCTTCTCCTTCTTCTACTTCTTCTGATTCACCCTCCAGACTTCACCTTCTCCTTCTCCTTCTTCTGCTTCTTCTGATTCACCCTCCAGACTTCACCTTCTCCTTCCCCTTCTTCTACTTCTTCTGATTCACCCTCCAGACTTCATCTTCTCCTTCTCATTCTTCTGCTTCTTCTGATTCACCCTCCAGACTTCACCTTCTCCTTCTCCTTCTGATTCACCCTCCAGACTTCACCTTCTCCATCTCCTTCTTCTGCTTCTTCTGATTCACCCTCCAGACTTCACCTTCTCCTTCTCCTTCTTCTGCTTCTTCTGATTCACCATTCAGACTTCAGCTTCTCCTTCTCCTTCTCCTGCTTCTTCTGATTCACACTCCAGACCTCACCTTCTCCTTCTCCTTCTCCTTCTTCTACTTCTTCTGATTCACCCTCCAGACTTCATCTTCTCCTTCTCCTTCTTCTGCTTCTTCTGATTCACCTTCCAGACTTCACCTTCTCCTTCTCCTTCTTCTGCTTCTTCTGATTCACCCTCCAGACTTCGCCTTCTCCTTCTCCTTCTTCTACTTCTTCTGATTCACCCTGCAGACTTCACCTTCTCCTTCTCCTTCTTCTACTTCTTCTGATTCACCCTCCAGTCTTCACCTTCTCCTTCTCCTTCTTCTGCTTCTTCTGATTCACCCTCCAGACTTCACCTTCTCCTTCTCCTTCTTCTGCTTCTTCTGATTCACCCTCCTGACTTCACCTTCTCCTTCTCCTTCTTCTGCTTCTTCTGATTCACCCTCCAGACTTCACCTTCTCCTTCTCCTTCTTCTACTTCTTCTGATTCACCATCCAGACTTCACCTTCTCCTTCTACTTCTTCTGCTTCTTCTGATTCACCCTCCAGACTTCACCTTCTCCTTCTCCTTCTTCTGCTTCTTCTGATTCACCCTCCAGACTTCACCTTCTCCTTCTCCTTCTTCTGCTTCTTCTGATTCACCCTCCAGACTTCACCTTCTCCTTTTCCTTCTTCTGCTTCTTCTGATTCACCCTCCAGACTTCACCTTCTCCTTCTCCTTCTTCTACTTCTTCTGATTCACCCTCCAGACTTCACCTTCTCCTTCTCCTTCTTCTGCTTCTTCTGCTTCACCCTCCAGACTTCACCTTCTCCTTCTCCTTCGTCTAATTCTTCTGATTCACCCTCCAGACTACACCTTCTCCTTCTCCTTCTTCTACTTCTTCTGATTCACCCTCCAGACTTCACCTTCTCCTTCTCCTTCTTCTGCTTGTTCTGATTCACCCTCCAGACTTCACCTTCTCCTTCGCCTTCTTCTACTTCTTCTGATTCACCCTCCAGACTTCACCTTCTCCTTCTCCTTCTTCTACTTCTTCTGATTCACCCTCCAGACTTCACCTTCTCCTTCTCCTTCTACTACTTCTTCTGCTTCTCCCTCCAGACTTCACCTTCTTGTTCTCCTTCTTCTGCTTCTTCTGATTCACCCTCCAGACTTCACCTTCTCCTTCTCCTTCTTCTGCTTCTTCTGATTCACCCTCCAGACTTCACCTTCTCCTTCTCCTTCTTCTGCTTCTTCTGATTCACCCTCCAGACCTCACCTTCTCCTTCTCCTTCTTCCACTTCTTCTGATTCACCCTCCAGACTTCATCTTCTCCTTCTCTTTCTTCTGCTTCTTCTGATTCACCCTCCAGACTTCACCTTCTCCTTCTCCTTCTTCTGCTTCTTCTGATTCACCCTCCAGACTTCACCTTCTACTTCTCCTTCTTCTACTTCTTCTGATTCACCCTCCAGACTTCACCTTCTCCTTCTCCTTCTTCTGCTTCTTCTGATTCACCCTCCAGACTTCACCTTCTCCTTCTCCTTATTCAGCTTCTTCTGATTCACCCTCCAGACTTCACCTTCTCCTTCTCCTTCTTCTGCTTCTTCTGATTCACCCTCCAGACTTCACCTTCTCCTTCTCCTTCTTCTGCTTCTTCTGATTCACCCTCCAGACTTCACCTTCTCCTTCTCCTTCTTCCACTTCTTCTGATTCACCCTCCAGACTTCATCTTCTCCTTCTCCTTCTTCTGCTTCTTCTGATTCACCCTCCAGACTTCACCCTCTCCTTCTCCTTCTTCTGCTTCTTCTGATTCACCCTCCAGACTTCACCTTCTCCTTCTCCTTCTTCTACTTCTTCTGATTCACCCTCCAGACTTCACCTTCTCCTTCTCCTTCTTCTACTTCTTCTGATTCACCCTCCAGACTTCACCTTCTCCTTCTCCTTCTTCTGCTTCTTCTGATTCACCCTCCAGACTTCACCTTCTAGTTCTCCTTCTTCTGCTTCTTCTGATTCACCCTCCAGTCTTCACCATCTCCTTCTCCTTCTTCTGCTTCTTCTGATTCACCCTCCAGACTTCACCTTCTCCTTCTTCTACTTCTTCTGATTCACCCTCCAGACTTCACCTTCTCCTTCTACTTCTTCTACTTCTTCTGATTAACCCTCCAGACTTCACCTTCTCCTTCTCCTTCTTCTGCTTCTTCTGATTCACCCTCCAGACTTCACCTTCTCCTTCTCCTTAATCTGCTTCTTCTGATTCACCCTCCAGACTTCACCTTCTCCTTCTCCTTCTTCTGCTTCTTCTGATTCACCCTCCAGACTTCACCTTCTCCTTCTCCTTCTTCTGCTTCTTCTGATTCACCCTCCAGACTTCACCTTCTCCTTCTCCTTCTTCTACTTCTTCTGATTCACCCTCCAGACTTCATCTTCTCCTTCTCCTTCTTCTGCTTCTTCTGATTCACCCTCCAGACTTCACCTTCTCCTTCTCCTTCTTCTGCTTCTTCTGATTCACCCTCCAGACTTCACCTTCTCCTTCTCCTTCTTCTGCTTCTTCTGATTCACCCTCCAGACTTCACCTTCTCCTTCTCCTTCTTCTGCTTCTTCTGATTCACCCTTCAGACTTCACCTTCTCCTTCTCCTTCTTCTGCTTCTGCTGATTCACCCTTCAGACTTCACCTTCTCCTTCTCTTTCTTCTGCTTCTTCTGATTTACCCTCCAGACCTCACCTTCTCCTTCTCCTTCTTCTACTTCTTCTGATTCACCCTCCAGTCTTCACCTTCTCCTTCTCCTTCTTCTGCTTCTTCTGATTCACCCTCCAGACTTCACCTTCTCCTTCTCCTTCTTCTACTTCTTCTGATTCACCCTCCAGACTTCACCTTCTCCTTCTACTTCTTCTGCTTCTTCTGATTCACCCTCCAGACTTCACCTTCTCCTTCTCCTTCTTCTGCTTCTTCTGATTCACCCTCCAGACTTCACCTTCTCCTTCTCCTTCTTCTGCTTCTTCTGATTCACCCTCCAGACTTCACCTTCTCCTTTTCCTTCTTCTGCTTCTTCTGATTCACCCTCCAGACTTCACCTTCTCCTTCTCCTTCTTCTACTTCTTCTGATTCACCCTCCAGACTTCACCTTCTCCTTCTCCATCTTCTGCTTCTTCTGCTTCACCCTCCAGGCTTCACCTTCTCCTTCTCCTTCGTCTACTTCTTCTGATTCACCCTCCAGACTTCACCTTCTCCTTTTCCTTCTTCTGCTTCTTCTGATTCACCCTCCAGACTTCACCTTCTCCTTCTCCTTCTTCTACTTCTTCTGATTCACCCTCCAGACTTCACCTTCTCCTTCTCCATCTTCTGCTTCTTCTGCTTCACCCTCCAGGCTTCACCTTCTCCTTCTCCTTCGTCTACTTCTTCTGATTCACCCTCCAGACTTCACCTTCTCCTTCTCCTTCTTCTACTTCTTCTGATTCACCCTCCAGACTTCACCTTCTCCTTCTACTTCTTCTGCTTCTTCTGATTCACCCTCCAGACTTCACCTTCTCCTTCTCCTTCTTCTGCTTCTTCTGATACACCCTCCAGACTTCACCTTCTTCTTCTCCTTCTTCTGCTTCTTCTGATTCACCCTCCAGACTTCACCTTCTCCTTTTCCTTCTTCTGCTTCTTCTGCTTCACCCTCCAGACTTCACCTTCTCCTTCTCCTTCGTCTACTTCTTCTGATTCACCCTCCAGACTACATCTTCTCCTTCTCCTTCTTCTACTTCTTCTGATTCACCCTCCAGACTTCACCTTCTCCTTCTCCTTCTTCTGCTTGTTCTGATTCACCCTCCAGACTTCACCTTCTCCTTCGCCTTCTTCTACTTCTTCTGATTCACCCTCCAGACTTCACCTTCTCCTTCTCCTTCTTCTACTTCTTCTGATTCACCCTCCAGACTTCACCTTCGCCTTCTCCTTCTACTACTTCTTCTGCTTCTCCCTCCAGACTTCACCTTCTCCTTCTCCTTCTTCTGCTTCTTCTGATTCACCCTCCAGACTTCACCTTCTCCTTCTCCTTCTTCTACTTCTTCTGATTCACCCTCCAGACTTCACCTTCTCCTTCTCCTTCTTCTACTTCTTCTGATTAACCCTCCAGACTTCACCTTCTCATTCTCCTTCTTCTGCTTCTTCTGATTCACCCTCCAGACTTCACCTTCTCCTTCTCCTTAATCTGCTTCTTCTGATTCACCCTCCAGACTTCACCTTCTCCTTCTCCTTCTTCTGCTTCTTCTGATTCAACCTCCAGACTTCACCTTCTCCTTCTCCTTCTTCTGCTTCTTCTGATTCACCCTCCAGACTTCACCTTCTCCTTCTCCTTCTTCTACTTCTTCTGATTCACCCTCCAGACTTCATCTTCTCCTTCTCCTTCTTCTGCTTCTTCTGATTCACCCTCCAGAATTCACCTTCTCCTTCTCCTTCTTCTGCTTCTTCTGATTCACCCTCCAGACTTCACCTTCTCCTTCTCCTTCTTCTGCTTCTTCTGATTCACCCTCCAGACTTCACCTTCTCCTTCCCCTTCTTCTACTTCTTCTGATTCACCCTCCAGACTTCATCTTCTCCTTCTCATTCTTCTGCTTCTTCTGATTCACCCTCCAGACTTCACCTTCTCCTTCTCCTTCTGATTCACCCTCCAGACTTCACCTTCTCCATCTCCTTCTTCTGCTTCTTCTGATTCACCCTCCAGACTTCACCTTCTCCTTCTCCTTCTTCTGCTTCTTCTGATTCACCATTCAGACTTCAGCTTCTCCTTCTCCTTCTCCTGCTTCTTCTGATTCACACTCCAGACCTCACCTTCTCCTTCTCCTTCTCCTTCTTCTACTTCTTCTGATTCACCCTCCAGACTTCATCTTCTCCTTCTCCTTCTTCTGCTTCTTCTGATTCACCTTCCAGACTTCACCTTCTCCTTCTCCTTCTTCTGCTTCTTCTGATTCACCCTCCAGACTTCGCCTTCTCCTTCTCCTTCTTCTACTTCTTCTGATTCACCCTGCAGACTTCACCTTCTCCTTCTCCTTCTTCTACTTCTTCTGATTCACCCTCCAGTCTTCACCTTCTCCTTCTCCTTCTTCTGCTTCTTCTGATTCACCCTCCAGACTTCACCTTCTCCTTCTCCTTCTTCTGCTTCTTCTGATTCACCCTCCTGACTTCACCTTCTCCTTCTCCTTCTTCTGCTTCTTCTGATTCACCCTCCAGACTTCACCTTCTCCTTCTCCTTCTTCTACTTCTTCTGATTCACCATCCAGACTTCACCTTCTCCTTCTACTTCTTCTGCTTCTTCTGATTCACCCTCCAGACTTCACCTTCTCCTTCTCCTTCTTCTGCTTCTTCTGATTCACCCTCCAGACTTCACCTTCTCCTTCTCCTTCTTCTGCTTCTTCTGATTCACCCTCCAGACTTCACCTTCTCCTTTTCCTTCTTCTGCTTCTTCTGATTCACCCTCCAGACTTCACCTTCTCCTTCTCCTTCTTCTACTTCTTCTGATTCACCCTCCAGACTTCACCTTCTCCTTCTCCTTCTTCTGCTTCTTCTGCTTCACCCTCCAGACTTCACCTTCTCCTTCTCCTTCGTCTAATTCTTCTGATTCACCCTCCAGACTACACCTTCTCCTTCTCCTTCTTCTACTTCTTCTGATTCACCCTCCAGACTTCACCTTCTCCTTCTCCTTCTTCTGCTTGTTCTGATTCACCCTCCAGACTTCACCTTCTCCTTCGCCTTCTTCTACTTCTTCTGATTCACCCTCCAGACTTCACCTTCTCCTTCTCCTTCTTCTACTTCTTCTGATTCACCCTCCAGACTTCACCTTCTCCTTCTCCTTCTACTACTTCTTCTGCTTCTCCCTCCAGACTTCACCTTCTTGTTCTCCTTCTTCTGCTTCTTCTGATTCACCCTCCAGACTTCACCTTCTCCTTCTCCTTCTTCTGCTTCTTCTGATTCACCCTCCAGACTTCACCTTCTCCTTCTCCTTCTTCTGCTTCTTCTGATTCACCCTCCAGACCTCACCTTCTCCTTCTCCTTCTTCCACTTCTTCTGATTCACCCTCCAGACTTCATCTTCTCCTTCTCTTTCTTCTGCTTCTTCTGATTCACCCTCCAGACTTCACCTTCTCCTTCTCCTTCTTCTGCTTCTTCTGATTCACCCTCCAGACTTCACCTTCTACTTCTCCTTCTTCTACTTCTTCTGATTCACCCTCCAGACTTCACCTTCTCCTTCTCCTTCTTCTGCTTCTTCTGATTCACCCTCCAGACTTCACCTTCTCCTTCTCCTTATTCAGCTTCTTCTGATTCACCCTCCAGACTTCACCTTCTCCTTCTCCTTCTTCTGCTTCTTCTGATTCACCCTCCAGACTTCACCTTCTCCTTCTCCTTCTTCTGCTTCTTCTGATTCACCCTCCAGACTTCACCTTCTCCTTCTCCTTCTTCCACTTCTTCTGATTCACCCTCCAGACTTCATCTTCTCCTTCTCCTTCTTCTGCTTCTTCTGATTCACCCTCCAGACTTCACCCTCTCCTTCTCCTTCTTCTGCTTCTTCTGATTCACCCTCCAGACTTCACCTTCTCCTTCTCCTTCTTCTACTTCTTCTGATTCACCCTCCAGACTTCACCTTCTCCTTCTCCTTCTTCTACTTCTTCTGATTCACCCTCCAGACTTCACCTTCTCCTTCTCCTTCTTCTGCTTCTTCTGATTCACCCTCCAGACTTCACCTTCTAGTTCTCCTTCTTCTGCTTCTTCTGATTCACCCTCCAGTCTTCACCATCTCCTTCTCCTTCTTCTGCTTCTTCTGATTCACCCTCCAGACTTCACCTTCTCCTTCTTCTACTTCTTCTGATTCACCCTCCAGACTTCACCTTCTCCTTCTACTTCTTCTACTTCTTCTGATTAACCCTCCAGACTTCACCTTCTCCTTCTCCTTCTTCTGCTTCTTCTGATTCACCCTCCAGACTTCACCTTCTCCTTCTCCTTAATCTGCTTCTTCTGATTCACCCTCCAGACTTCACCTTCTCCTTCTCCTTCTTCTGCTTCTTCTGATTCACCCTCCAGACTTCACCTTCTCCTTCTCCTTCTTCTGCTTCTTCTGATTCACCCTCCAGACTTCACCTTCTCCTTCTCCTTCTTCTACTTCTTCTGATTCACCCTCCAGACTTCATCTTCTCCTTCTCCTTCTTCTGCTTCTTCTGATTCACCCTCCAGACTTCACCTTCTCCTTCTCCTTCTTCTGCTTCTTCTGATTCACCCTCCAGACTTCACCTTCTCCTTCTCCTTCTTCTGCTTCTTCTGATTCACCCTCCAGACTTCACCTTCTCCTTCTCCTTCTTCTGCTTCTTCTGATTCACCCTTCAGACTTCACCTTCTCCTTCTCCTTCTTCTGCTTCTGCTGATTCACCCTTCAGACTTCACCTTCTCCTTCTCTTTCTTCTGCTTCTTCTGATTTACCCTCCAGACCTCACCTTCTCCTTCTCCTTCTTCTACTTCTTCTGATTCACCCTCCAGTCTTCACCTTCTCCTTCTCCTTCTTCTGCTTCTTCTGATTCACCCTCCAGACTTCACCTTCTCCTTCTCCTTCTTCTACTTCTTCTGATTCACCCTCCAGACTTCACCTTCTCCTTCTACTTCTTCTGCTTCTTCTGATTCACCCTCCAGACTTCACCTTCTCCTTCTCCTTCTTCTGCTTCTTCTGATTCACCCTCCAGACTTCACCTTCTCCTTCTCCTTCTTCTGCTTCTTCTGATTCACCCTCCAGACTTCACCTTCTCCTTTTCCTTCTTCTGCTTCTTCTGATTCACCCTCCAGACTTCACCTTCTCCTTCTCCTTCTTCTACTTCTTCTGATTCACCCTCCAGACTTCACCTTCTCCTTCTCCATCTTCTGCTTCTTCTGCTTCACCCTCCAGGCTTCACCTTCTCCTTCTCCTTCGTCTACTTCTTCTGATTCACCCTCCAGACTTCACCTTCTCCTTTTCCTTCTTCTGCTTCTTCTGATTCACCCTCCAGACTTCACCTTCTCCTTCTCCTTCTTCTACTTCTTCTGATTCACCCTCCAGACTTCACCTTCTCCTTCTCCATCTTCTGCTTCTTCTGCTTCACCCTCCAGGCTTCACCTTCTCCTTCTCCTTCGTCTACTTCTTCTGATTCACCCTCCAGACTTCACCTTCTCCTTCTCCTTCTTCTACTTCTTCTGATTCACCCTCCAGACTTCACCTTCTCCTTCTACTTCTTCTGCTTCTTCTGATTCACCCTCCAGACTTCACCTTCTCCTTCTCCTTCTTCTGCTTCTTCTGATACACCCTCCAGACTTCACCTTCTTCTTCTCCTTCTTCTGCTTCTTCTGATTCACCCTCCAGACTTCACCTTCTCCTTTTCCTTCTTCTGCTTCTTCTGCTTCACCCTCCAGACTTCACCTTCTCCTTCTCCTTCGTCTACTTCTTCTGATTCACCCTCCAGACTACATCTTCTCCTTCTCCTTCTTCTACTTCTTCTGATTCACCCTCCAGACTTCACCTTCTCCTTCTCCTTCTTCTGCTTGTTCTGATTCACCCTCCAGACTTCACCTTCTCCTTCGCCTTCTTCTACTTCTTCTGATTCACCCTCCAGACTTCACCTTCTCCTTCTCCTTCTTCTACTTCTTCTGATTCACCCTCCAGACTTCACCTTCGCCTTCTCCTTCTACTACTTCTTCTGCTTCTCCCTCCAGACTTTAGCTTCTCCTTCTCCTTCTTCTGCTTCTTCTGATTCACCCTCCAGACTTCACCTTCTCCTTCTCCTTCTTCTACTTCTTCTGATTCACCCTCCAGACTTCACCTTCTCCTTCTCCTTCTTCTACTTCTTCTGATTAACCCTCCAGACTTCACCTTCTCATTCTCCTTCTTCTGCTTCTTCTGATTCACCCTCCAGACTTCACCTTCTCCTTCTCCTTAATCTGCTTCTTCTGATTCACCCTCCAGACTTCACCTTCTCCTTCTCCTTCTTCTGCTTCTTCTGATTCAACCTCCAGACTTCACCTTCTCCTTCTCCTTCTTCTGCTTCTTCTGATTCACCCTCCAGACTTCACCTTCTCCTTCTCCTTCTTCTACTTCTTCTGATTCACCCTCCAGACTTCATCTTCTCCTTCTCCTTCTTCTGCTTCTTCTGATTCACCCTCCAGAATTCACCTTCTCCTTCTCCTTCTTCTGCTTCTTCTGATTCACCCTCCAGACTTCACCTTCTCCTTCTCCTTCTTCTGCTTCTTCTGATTCACCCTCCAGACTTCACCTTCTCCTTCTCCTTCTTCTGCTTCTTCTGATTCACCCTTCAGACTTCACCTTCTCCTTCTCCTTCTTCTGCTTCTGCTGATTCTCCCTTCAGACTTCACCTTCTCCTTCTCTTTCTTCTGCTTCTTCTGATTCACCCTCCAGTCCTCATCTTCACCTTCTCCTTCTTCTACTTCTTCAGATTCACCCTCCAGACTTCATCTTCTCCTTCTCCTTCTTCTGCTTCTTCTGATTAACCCTCCAGACTTCACTTTCTCCTTCTCCTTCTTCTGCTTCTTCTGATTCACCCTCCAGACTTCGCCTTCTCCTTCTCCTTCTTCTACTTCTTCTGATTCACCCTCCAGACTTCACCGTCTCCTTCTCCTTCTTCTACTTCTTCTGATTCACCCTCCAGTCTTCACCTTCTCCTTCTCCTTCTTCTGCTTCTTCTGATTCACCCTCCAGACTTCACCTTCTCCTTCTCCTTCTTCTGCTTCTTCTGATTCACCCTCCTGACTTCACCTTCTCCTTCTCCTTCTTCTGCTTCATCTGATTCACCCTCCAGACTTCACCTTCTCCATCTCCTTCTTCTACTTCTTCTGATTCACCCTCCAGACTTCACCTTCTCCTTCTACTTCTTCTGCTTCTTCTGATTCACCCTCCAGACTTCACCTTCTCCTTCTCCTTCTTCTGCTTCTTCTGATTCACCCTCCTGACTTCACCTTCTCCTTCTCCTTCTTCTGCTTCTACTTCCTCTGATTCACCCTCCAGACTTCACCTTCTCCTTCTACTTCTTCTGCTTCTTCTGATTCACCCTCCAGACTTCACCTTCTCCTTCTCCTTCTTCTACTTCTTCTGATTCACCCTCCAGACTTCACCTTCTCCTTCTACTTCTTCTGCTTCTTCTGATTCACCCTCCAGACTTCACCTTCTCCTTCTCCTTCTTCTGCTTCTTCTGATTCACCCTCCAGACTTCACCTTCTCCTTCTCCTTCTTCTGCTTCTTCTGATTCACCCTCCAGACTTCACCTTCTCCTTTTCCTTCTTCTGCTTCTTCTGATTCACCCTCCAGACTTCACCTTCTCCTTCTCCTTCTTCTACTTCTTCTGATTCACCCTCCAGACTTCACCTTCTCCTTCTCCTTCTTCTGCTTCTTCTGCTTCACGCTCCAGACTTCACCTTCTCCTTCTCCTTCGTCCAATTCTTCTGATTCACCCTCCAGACTACACCTTCTCCTTCTCCTTCTTCTACTTCTTCTGATTCACCCTCCAGACTTCACCTTCTCCTTCTCCTTCTTCTGCTTGTTCTGATTCACCCTCCAGACTTCACCTTCTCCTTCGCCTTCTTCTACTTCTTCTGATTCACCCTCCAGACTTCAGCTTCTCCTTCTCCTTCTTCTACTTCTTCTGATTCACCCTCCAGACTTCACCTTCTCCTTCTCCTTTTACTACTTCTTCTGCTTCTCCCTCCAGACTTCACCTTCTCCTTCTCCTTCTTCTGCTTCTTCTGATTCACCCTCCAGACTTCACCTTCTCCTTCTCCTTCTTCTACTTCTTCTGATTCACCCTCCAGACTTCACCTTCTCCTTCTCCTTCTTCTACTTCTTCTGCTTAACCCTCCAGACTTCACCTTCTCCTTCTCCTTCTTCTGCTTCTTCTGATTCACCCTCCAGACTTCACCTTCTCCTTCTCCTTAATCTGCTTCTTCTGATTCACCCTCCAGACTTCACCTTCTCCTTCTCCTTCTTCTGCTTCTTCTGATTCACCCTCCAGACTTCACCTTCTCCTTCTCCTTCTTCTGCTTCTTCTGATTCACCCTCCAGACTTCACCTTCTCCTTCTCCTTCTTCTACTTCTTCTGATTCACCCTCCAGACTTCATCTTCTCCTTCTCCTTCTTCTGCTTCTTCTGATTCACCCTCCAGTCTTCACCTTCTCCTTCTCCTTCTTCTGCTTCTTCTGATTCACCCTCCAGACTTCACCTTCTCCTTCTCCTTCTTCTACTTCTTCTGATTCACCCTCCAGACTTCACCTTCTCCTTCTACTTCTTCTGCTTCTTCTGATTCACCCTCCAGACTTCACCTTCTCCTTCTCCTTCTTCTGCTTCTTCTGATTCACCCTCCAGACTTCACCTTCTCCTTCTCCTTCTTCTGCTTCTTCTGATTCACCCTCCAGACTTCACCTTCTCCTTTTCCTTCTTCTGCTTCTTCTGATTCACCCTCCAGACTTCACCTTCTCCTTCTCCTTCTTCTACTTCTTCTGATTCACCCTCCAGACTTCACCTTCTCCTTCTCCATCTTCTGCTTCTTCTGCTTCACCCTCCAGGCTTCACCTTCTCCTTCTCCTTCGTCTACTTCTTCTGATTCACCCTCCAGACTTCACCTTCTCCTTTTCCTTCTTCTGCTTCTTCTGATTCACCCTCCAGACTTCACCTTCTCCTTCTCCTTCTTCTACTTCTTCTGATTCACCCTCCAGACTTCACCTTCTCCTTCTCCATCTTCTGCTTCTTCTGCTTCACCCTCCAGGCTTCACCTTCTCCTTCTCCTTCGTCTACTTCTTCTGATTCACCCTCCAGACTTCACCTTCTCCTTCTCCTTCTTCTACTTCTTCTGATTCACCCTCCAGACTTCACCTTCTCCTTCTACTTCTTCTGCTTCTTCTGATTCACCCTCCAGACTTCACCTTCTCCTTCTCCTTCTTCTGCTTCTTCTGATACACCCTCCAGACTTCACCTTCTTCTTCTCCTTCTTCTGCTTCTTCTGATTCACCCTCCAGACTTCACCTTCTCCTTTTCCTTCTTCTGCTTCTTCTGCTTCACCCTCCAGACTTCACCTTCTCCTTCTCCTTCGTCTACTTCTTCTGATTCACCCTCCAGACTACATCTTCTCCTTCTCCTTCTTCTACTTCTTCTGATTCACCCTCCAGACTTCACCTTCTCCTTCTCCTTCTTCTGCTTGTTCTGATTCACCCTCCAGACTTCACCTTCTCCTTCGCCTTCTTCTACTTCTTTTGATTCACCCTCCAGACTTCACCTTCTCCTTCTCCTTCTTCTACTTCTTCTGATTCACCCTCCAGACTTCACCTTCGCCTTCTCCTTCTACTACTTCTTCTGCTTCTCCCTCCAGACTTCACCTTCTCCTTCTCCTTCTTCTGCTTCTTCTGATTCACCCTCCAGACTTCACCTTCTCCTTCTCCTTCTTCTACTTCTTCTGATTCACCCTCCAGACTTCACCTTCTCCTTCTCCTTCTTCTACTTCTTCTGATTAACCCTCCAGACTTCACCTTCTCATTCTCCTTCTTCTGCTTCTTCTGATTCACCCTCCAGACTTCACCTTCTCCTTCTCCTTAATCTGCTTCTTCTGATTCACCCTCCAGACTTCACCTTCTCCTTCTCCTTCTTCTGCTTCTTCTGATTCAACCTCCAGACTTCACCTTCTCCTTCTCCTTCTTCTGCTTCTTCTGATTCACCCTCCAGACTTCACCTTCTCCTTCTCCTTCTTCTACTTCTTCTGATTCACCCTCCAGACTTCATCTTCTCCTTCTCCTTCTTCTGCTTCTTCTGATTCACCCTCCAGAATTCACCTTCTCCTTCTCCTTCTTCTGCTTCTTCTGATTCACCCTCCAGACTTCACCTTCTCCTTCTCCTTCTTCTGCTTCTTCTGATTCACCCTCCAGACTTCACCTTCTCCTTCTCCTTCTTCTGCTTCTTCTGATTCACCCTTCAGACTTCACCTTCTCCTTCTCCTTCTTCTGCTTCTGCTGATTCTCCCTTCAGACTTCACCTTCTCCTTCTCTTTCTTCTGCTTCTTCTGATTCACCCTCCAGTCCTCATCTTCACCTTCTCCTTCTTCTACTTCTTCAGATTCACCCTCCAGACTTCATCTTCTCCTTCTCCTTCTTCTGCTTCTTCTGATTCACCCTCCAGACTTCACTTTCTCCTTCTCCTTCTTCTGCTTCTTCTGATTCACCCTCCAGACTTCGCCTTCTCCTTCTCCTTCTTCTACTTCTTCTGATTCACCCTCCAGACTTCACCGTCTCCTTCTCCTTCTTCTACTTCTTCTGATTCACCCTCCAGTCTTCACCTTCTCCTTCTCCTTCTTCTGCTTCTTCTGATTCACCCTCCAGACTTCACCTTCTCCTCCTTCTCCTTCTTCTGCTTCTTCTGATTCACCCTCCAGACTTCACCTTCTCCTTCTCCTTCTTCTACTTCTTCTGATTCACCCTCCAGACTTCACCTTCTCCTTCTCCTTCTTCTACTTCTTCTGATTAACCCTCCAGACTTCACCTTCTCCTTCTCCTTCTTCTGCTTCTTCTGATTCACCCTCCAGACTTCACCTTCTCCTTCTCCTTAATCTGCTTCTTCTGATTCACCCTCCAGACTTCACCTTCTCCTTCTCCTTCTTCTGCTTCTTCTGATTCACCCTCCAGACTTCACCTTCTCCTTCTCCTTCTTCTGCTTCTTCTGATTCACCCTCCAGACTTCACCTTCTCCTTCTCCTTCTTCTACTTCTTCTGATTCACCCTCCAGACTTCATCTTCTCCTTCTCCTTCTTCTGCTTCTTCTGATTCACCCTCCAGACTTCACCTTCTCCTTCTCCTTCTTCTGCTTCTTCTGATTCTCCCTCCAGACTTCACCTTCTCCTTCTCCTTCTTCTGCTTCTTCTGATTCACCCTCCAGACTTCACCTTCTCCTTCTCCTTCTTCTGCTTCTGCTGATTCACCCTTCAGACCTCACCTTCTCCTTCTCCTTCTTCTGCTTCTTCTGATTCACCCTTCAGACTTCACCTTCTCCTTCCCTTTCTTCTGCTTCTTCTGATTCACCCTCCAGACCTCACCTTCTCCTTCTCCTTCTTCTACTTCTTCTGATTCACCCTCCAGACTTCATCTTCTCCTTCTCCTTCTTCTGCTTCTTCTGATTCACCCTTCAGACTTCACTTTCTCCTTCTCCTTCTTCTGCTTCTTCTGATTCACCCTCCAGACTTCGCCTTCTCCTTCTCCTTCTTCTACTTCTTCTGATTCACCCTCCAGACTTCACCGTCTCCTTCTCCTTCTTCTACTTCTTCTGATTCACCCTCCAGTCTTCACCTTCTCCTTCTCCTTCTACTGCTTCTTCTGATTCACCCTCCAGACTTTACCTTCTCCTTCTCCTTCTTCTGCTTCTTCTGATTCACCCTCCTGACTTCACCTTCTCCTTCTCCTTCTTCTGCTTCTTCTGATTCACCCTCCAGACTTCACCTTCTCCATCTCCTTCTTCTACTTCTTCTGATTCACCCTCCAGACTTCACCTTCTCCTTCTACTTCTTCTGCTTCTTCTGATTCACCCTCCAGACTTCACTATCTCCTTCTCCTTCTTCTACTTCTTCTGATTCACCCTCCAGACTTCACCTCCTCCTTCTCCTTCTTCTGCTTCTTCTGATTCACCCTTCAGACTTCACCATCTCCTTCTCCTTCTTCTGCTTCTTCTGATTCACCCTCCAGACTTCACCACCTCCTTCTCCTTCTTCTACTTCTTCTGATTCACCCTCCAGACTTCACCTTCTCCTTCTCCTTCTTCTGCTTCTTCTGATTCACCCTCCAGACTTCACCTTCTCCTTCTCCTTCGTCTCCTTCTTTTGATTCACCCTCCAGACTACATCTTCTCCTTCTCCTTCTTTTACTTCTTCTGATTCACCCTCCAGACTTCACCTTCTCCTTCTCCTTCTTCTGCTTCTTCTGATTCACCCTCCAGACTTCACTTTCTCCGTCTCCTTCTTCTACTTCTTCTGATTCACCCTCCAGACTTCACCTTCTCCTTCTCCTTCTTCTTCTTCTGATTCACCCTCCAGACTTCACCTTCTTCTTCTCCTTCTTCTACTTCTTCTGCTTCTCCCTCCAGGCTTCACCTTCTCCTTCTCCTTCGTCTACTTCTTCTGATTCACCCTCCAGACTTCACCTTCTCCTTTTCCTTCTTCTGCTTCTTCTGATTCACCCTCCAGACTTCACCTTCTCCTTCTCCTTCTTCTACTTCTTCTGATTCACCCTCCAGACTTCACCTTCTCCTTCTCCATCTTCTGCTTCTTCTGCTTCACCCTCCAGGCTTCACCTTCTCCTTCTCCTTCGTCTACTTCTTCTGATTCACCCTCCAGACTTCACCTTCTCCTTCTCCTTCTTCTACTTCTTCTGATTCACCCTCCAGACTTCACCTTCTCCTTCTACTTCTTCTGCTTCTTCTGATTCACCCTCCAGACTTCACCTTCTCCTTCTCCTTCTTCTGCTTCTTCTGATTCACCCTCCAGACTTCACCTTCTTCTTCTCCTTCTTCTGCTTCTTCTGATTCACCCTCCAGACTTCACCTTCTCCTTTTCCTTCTTCTGCTTCTTCTGCTTCACCCTCCAGACTTCACCTTCTCCTTCTCCTTCTTCTGCTTCTTCTGCTTCACCCTCCTGACATCACCTTCTCCTTCTCCTTCTTCTACTTCTTCTGCTTCACCCCCCTGACTTCACCTTCTCCTTCTCCTTCTTCTGCTTCTTCTGATTCACCCTCCTAACTTCACCTTCTCCTTCTCCTTCTTCTGCTTCTTCCGATTCACCCTCCTGACTTCACCTTCTCCATCTCCTACTTCTGCTTCTTCTGATTCACCCTCCAGACTTCACCTTCTCCTTCTCCTTCTTCTGCTTCTTCTGATTCACCCTCCAGACTTCACGTTCTCCTTCTCCTTCTTCTGCTTCTTCTGATTCACCCTCCAGACCTCACCTTCTCCTTCTCCTTCTTCTACTTCTTCTGATTCACCCTCCAGACTTCACCTCCACCTTCTCCTTCTTCTGATTCTTCTGATTCACCCTCCAGACTTCACCTTCTCCTTCTCCTTCTTCTGCTTCTTCTGATTCACCCTCCTGACTTCACCTTCTCCTTCTCCTTCTTCTACTTCTTCTGCTTCACCCTCCAGACTTCACCTTCTCCTTCTCCTTCTTCTACTTCTTCTGATTCACCCTCCAGACTTCACCTTCTCCTTCTCCTTATTCTGCTTCTTCTGATTCACCCTCCAGGCTTCACCTTCTCCTTCTCCTTCTTCTGCTTCTTCTGATTCACCCTCCTGACTTCACTTTCTCCATCTCCTTCTTCTGCTTCTTCTGATTCACCCTCCAGACTTCACCTTCTCCTTCTCCTTCTTCTGCTTCTTCTGATTCACCCTCCAGACTTCACCTTCTCCTTCTTCTTCTTCTACTTCTTCTGATTCACCCTCCAGACCTCATCTTCTCCTTCTCCTTCTTCTGCTTCTTCTGATTCACCCTCCAGACTTCACCTTCTCCTTCTCCTTCTTCTGCTTCTTCTGATTCACCCTCCACACTTCACCTTCTCCTTCTCCTTCTTCTACTTCTTCTGATTCACCCTCCAGACTTCACCTTCTCCTTCTCCTTCTTCTACTTCTTCTGCTTCACCCCCCTGACTTCACCTTCTCCTTCTCCTTCTTCTGCATCTTCTGATTCACCCTCCTAACTTCACCTTCTCCTTTCCTTCTTCTGCTTCTTCTGATTCACACTCCTGACTTCACCTTCTCCATCTCCTTCTTCTGCTTCTTCTGATTCACCCTCCAGACTTCACCTTCTCCTTCTCCTTCTTCTGCTTCTTCTGATTCACCCTCCAGACTTCACCTTCTCCTTCTCCTTCTTCTGCTTCTTCTGATTCACCCTCCAGACCTCACCTTCTCCTTCTCCTTCTTCTACTTCTTCTGATTCACCCTCCAGACTTCACCTTCTCCTTCTCCTTCTTCTGCTTCTTCTGCTTCACCCTTCGGACTTCACCTTCTCCTCCTCCTTTTTCTGCTTCTTCTGCTTCGCCCTCCAGACTTCACCTTCTACTTCTCCTTCTTCTGCTTCTTCTGCTTCACCCTCCTGACTTCACCTTCTCCTTCTCCTTCGTCTGCTTCTTCTGCTTCACCCTCCAGACTTCACCTTCTCCTTCTCCTTCTTCTGCTTCTTCTGCTGCGCCCTCCAGACTTCACCTTCTCCTTCTCCTTCTTCTGCTTCTTCTGCTTCACCCTCCTGACTTCACCTTCTCCTTCTCCTTCTTCTACTTCTTCTGCTTCACCCCCCTGACTTCACCTTCTCCTTCTCCTTCTTCTGCTTCTTCTGATTCACCCTCCTAACTTCACCTTCTCCTTCTCCTTCTTCTGCTTCTTCTGATTCACCCTCCTGACTTCACCTTCTCCATCTCCTTCTTCTGCTTCTTCTGATTCACCCTCCAGACTTCACCTTCTCCTTCTCCTTCTTCTGCTTCTTCTGATTCACCCTCCAGACTTCACGTTCTCCTTCTCCTTCTTCTGCTTCTTCTGATTCACCCTCCAGACATCACCTTCTCCTTCTCCTTCCTCTACTTCTTCTGATTCACCCTCCAGACTTCATCTTCTCCTTCTCCTTCTTCTGCTTCTTCTGATTCACCCTCCAGACTTCACCTTCTCCTTCTCCTTCTTCTGCTTCTTCTGATTCACCCTCCAGACTTCACCTTCTCCTTCTCCTTCTTCGACTTCTTCTGATTCACCATCCAGACTTCACCTTCTCCTTCTCCTTCTTCTACTTCTTCTGATTCACCCTCCAGTCTTCACCTTCTCCTTCTCCTTCTTCTGCATCTTCTGCTTCACCCTCCAGACATCACCTTCTCCTTCTCTTTATTCTGCTTCTTCTGATTCACCCTCCAGACTTCACCTTCACCTTCTCCTTCTTCTGATTCTTCTGATTCACCCTCCAGACTTCACCTTCTCCTTCTCCTTCTTCTGCTTCCTCTGATTCACCCTCCTGACTTCACGTTCTCCTTCTCCTTCTTCTACTTCTTCTGATTCACCCTCCTGACTTCACCTTCTCCTTCTCCTTCTTCTACTTCTTCTGCTTCACCCTCCAGACTTCACCTTCTCCTTCTCCTTCTTCTACTTCTTCTGATTCACCCTCCAGACTTCACCTTCTCCTTCTCCTTCTTCTGCTTCTTCTGATTCACCCTCCAGACTTCACCTTCTCCTTCTCCTTATTCTGCTTCTTCTGATTCACCCTCCAGACTTCACCTCCTCCTTCTCCTTCTTCTGCTTCTTCTGATTCACCCTCCAGACTTCACCTTCTCCTTCTCCTTCTTCTGCTTCTTCTGATTCATCCTCCAGACTTCACCTTCTCCTTCTCCTTCTTCTACTTCTTCTGATTCACCCTCCAGACTTCATCTTCTCCTTCTCCTTCTTCTGCTTCTTCTGATTCACCCTCCAGACTTCACCTTCTCCTTCTCCTTCTTCAACTTCTTCTGATTCACCCTCCAGACTTCACCTTCTCCTTCTCCTTCTTCTGCTTCTTCTGATTCACCCTCCTAACTTCACCATCTCCTTCTCCTTCTTCTGCTTCTTCTGATTCACACTCCTGACTTCACCTTCTCCATCTCCTTCTTCTGCTTCTTCTGATTCACCCTCCAGACTTCACCTTCTCCTTCTCCTTCTTCTGCTTCTTCTGATTAACCCCCCAGACTTCACCTTCTCCTTCTCCTTCTTCTGCTTCTTCTGATTCATCCTCCAGACCTCACCTTCTCCTTCTCCTTCTTCTACTTCTTCTGATTCACCCTCCAGACTTCATCTTCTCCTTCTCCTTCTTCTGCTTCTTCTGATTCACCCTCCAGACTTCACCTTCTCCTTCTCCTTTTTCTGCTTCTTCTGATTCACCCTCCAGACTTCACCTTCTCCTTCTCCTTCTTCTACTTCTTCTGACTCACCCTCCAGACTTCACCTTCTCCTTCTCCTTCTTCTACTTCTTATGATTCACCCTCCAGTCTTCACCTTCTCCTTCTCCTTCTTCTGCATCTTCAGCTTCACCCTCCAGACTTCACCTTCTCCTTCTCCTTCTTCTACTTCTTCTGATTCACCCTCCTGACTTCACCTTCTCCTTCTCCTTCTTCTACTTCTTCTGCTTCACCCTCCAGACTTCACCTGCTCCTTCTCCTTCTTCTACTTCTTCTGATTCACCCTCCGGACTTCACATTCTCCTTCTCCTTCTTCTGCTTCTTCTGATTCACCCTCCAGACTTCACCTTCTCCTTCTCCTTCTTCTGTTTCTTCTGATTCACCCTCCAGACTTCACCTTCTCCTTTTCCTTCTTCTGCTTCTTCTGATTCACCCTCCAGACTTCACCTTCTCCTTCTCCTTCTTCTGATTCACCCTCCAGACTTCATCTTCTCCTTCTCCTCCTTCTGCTTCTTCTGATTCACCCTCCAGACTTCACCTTCTCCTTCTCCTTCTTCTGCTTCTTCTGATTCACCCTCCAGACTTCACCTTCTCCTTCTCCTTCTTCTACTTCTTCTGATTCACCCTCCAGACTTCACCTTCTCCTTCTCCTTCTTCTGCTTCTTCTGATACACCCTCCTGACTTCACCTTCTCCTTCTCCTTCTTCTCCTTGTTCTGATACACCCTCCTGACTTCACCTTCTCCTTCTCCGTCTTCTACTTCTTCTGCTTCACCCTCCAGACTTCACCTTCTCCTTCTCCTTCTTCTACTTCTTCTGATTCACTCTCCAGACTTCACCTTCTCCTTCTCCTTCTTCTGCTTCTTCTGATTCACCCTCCAGACTTCACCTTCTCCTTCTCCTTATTCTGCTTCTTCTGATTCACCCTCCAGACTTCACCTTCTCCTTCTCCTTCTTCTGCTTCTTCTGCTGCGCCCTCCAGACTTCACCTTCTCCTTCTCCTTCTTCTGCTTCTTCTGCTTCACCCTCCTGACATCACCTTCTCCTTCTCCTTCTTCTACTTCTTCTGCTTCACCCCCCTGACTTCACCTTCTCCTTCTCCTTCTTCTGCTTCTTCTGATTCACCCTCCTAACTTCACCTTCTCCTTCTCCTTCTTCTGCTTCTTCCGATTCACCCTCCTGACTTCACCTTCTCCATCTCCTACTTCTGCTTCTTCTGATTCAACCTCCAGACTTCACCTTCTCCTTCTCCTTCTTCTGCTTCTTCTGATTCACCCTCCAGACCTCACCTTCTCCTTCTCCTTCTTCTACTTCTTCTGATTCACCCTCCAGACTTCACCTCCACCTTCTCCTTCTTCTGATTCTTCTGATTCACCCTCCAGACTTCACCTTCTCCTTCTCCTTCTTCTGCTTCTTCTGATTCACCCTCCAGACTTCACCTTCTCCTTCTCCTTATTCTGCTTCTTCTGATTCACCCTCCAGGCTTCACCTTCCCCTTCTTCTTCTTCTACTTCTTCTGATTCACCCTCCAGACCTCATCTTCTCTTTCTCCTTCTTCTGCTTCTTCTGATTCACCCTCCAGACTTCACCTTCTCCTTCTCCTTCTTCTGCTTCTTCTGATTCACCCTCCACACTTCACCTTCTCCTTCTCCTTCTTCTACTTCTTCTGATTCACCCTCCAGACTTCACCTTCTCCTTCTCCTTCTTCTACTTCTTCTGCTTCACCCCCCTGACTTCACCTTCTCCTTCTCCTTCTTCTGCTTCTTCTGATTCACCCTCCTAACTTCACCTTCTCCTTTCCTTCTTCTGCTTCTTCTGATTCACCCTCCTGACTTCACCTTCTCCATCTCCTTCTTCTGCTTCTTCTGATTCACCCTCCAGACTTTACCTTCTCCTTCTCCTTCTTCTGCTTCTTCTGATTCACCCTCCAGACTTCACCTTCTCCTTCTCCTTCTTCTGCTTCTTCTGATTCACCCTCCAGACCTCACCTTCTCCTTCTCCTTCTTCTACTTCTTCTGATTCACCCTCCAGACTTCACCTTCTCCTTCTCCTTCTTCTGCTTCTTCTGCTTCACCCTTCGGACTTCACCTTCTCCTCCTCCTTCTTCTGCTTCTTCTGCTTCGCCCTCCAGACTTCACCTTCTACTTCTCCTTCTTCTGC
This sequence comes from Somniosus microcephalus, assembly GCF_052327205.1. NCBI lineage: Eukaryota > Metazoa > Chordata > Chondrichthyes > Squaliformes > Somniosidae > Somniosus > Somniosus microcephalus. The sequence continues at coordinate 8,157,135 of NW_028225184.1, forward strand.
TTCTTCTGCTTCACCCTCCAGACTTCACCTTCTCCTTCTCCTTCTTCTGCTTCTTCTGCTTCACCCTCCTGACTTCACCTTCTCCTTCTCCTTCTTCTACTTCTTCTGATTCACCCTCCAGACTTCACCTTCTCCTTCTCCTTCGTCTGCTTCTTCTGCTTCACCCTCCAGACTTCACCTTCTCCTTCTCCTTCTTCTGCTTCTTCTGCTGCGCCCTCCAGACTTCACCTTCTCCTTCTCCTTCTTCTGCTTCTTCTGCTTCACCCTCCTGACTTCACCTTCTCCTTCTCCTTCTTCTACTTCTTCTGCTTCACCCCCCTGACTTCACCTTCTCCTTCTCCTTCTTCTGCTTCTTCTGATTCAGCCTCCTAACTTCACCTTCTCCTTCTCCTTCTTCTGCTTCTTCCGATTCACCCTCCTGACTTCACCTTCTCCATCTCCTTCTTCTGCTTCTTCTGATTCACCCTCCAGACTTCACCTTCTCCTTCTCCTTCTTCTGCTTCTTCTGATTCACCCTCCAGACTTCACGTTCTCCTTCTCCTTCTTCTGCTTCTTCTGATTCACCCTCCAGACCTCACCTTCTCCTTCTCCTTCCTCTACTTCTTCTGATTCACCCTCCAGACTTCATCTTCTCCTTCTCCTTCTTCTGCTTCTTCTGATTCACCCTCCAGACTTCACCTTCTCCTTCTCCTTCTTCTGCTTCTTCTGATTCACCCTCCAGACTTCACCTTCTCCTTCTCCTTCTTCGACTTCTTCTGATTCACCCTCCAGACTTCACCTTCTCCTTCTCCTTCTTCTACTTCTTCTGATTCACCCTCCAGTCTTCACCTTCTCCTTCTCCTTCTTCTGCATCTTCTGCTTCACCCTCCAGACTTCACCTTCTCCTTCTCTTTCTTCTGCTTCTTCTGATTCACCCTCCAGACTTCACCTTCACCTTCTCCTTCTTCTGATTCTTCTGATTCACCCTCCAGACTTCACCTTCTCCTTCTCCTTCTTCTGCTTCTTCTGATTCACCCTCCTGACTTCACGTTCTCCTTCTCCTTCTTCTACTTCTTCTGATTCACCCTCCTGACTTCACCTTCTCCTTCTCCTTCTTCTACTTCTTCTGCTTCACCCTCCAGACTTCACCTTCTCCTTCTCCTTCTTCTACTTCTTCTGATTCACCCTCCAGACTTCACCTTCTCCTTCTCCTTCTTCTGCTTCTTCTGATTCACCCTCCAGACTTCACCTTCTCCTACTCCTTATTCTGCTTCTTCTGATTCACCCTCCAGACTTCACCTTCTCCTTCTCCTTCTTCAACTTCTTCTGCTTTACCCCCCTGACTTCACCTTCTCCTTCTCCTTCTTCTGCTTCTTCTGATTCACCCTCCTAACTTCACCTTCTCCTTCTCCTTCTTCTGCATCTTCTGATTCACACTCCTGACTTCACCTTCTCCATCTCCTTCTTCTGCTTCTTCTGATTCACCCTCCAGACTTCACCTTCTCCTTCTCCTTCTTCTGCTTCTTCTGATTCACCCTCCAGACTTCACCTTCTCCTTCTCCTTCTTCTGCTTCTTCTGATTCATCCTCCAGACCTCACCTTCTCCTTCTCCTTCTTCTACTTCTTCTGATTCACCCTCCAGACTTCATCTTCTCCTTCTCCTTCTTCTGCTTCTTCTGATTCACCCTCCAGACTTCACCTTCTCCTTCTCCTTTTTCTGCTTCTTCTGATTCACCCTCCAGACTTCGCATTCTCCTTCTCCTTCTTCTACTTCTTCTGATTCACCCTCCAGACTTCACCTTCTCCTTCTCCTTCTTCTACTTCTTCTGATTCACCCTCCAGTCTTCACCTTCTCCTTCTCCTTCTTCTGCATCTTCAGCTTCACCCTCCAGACTTCACCTTCTCATTCTCTTTCTTCTGCTTCTTCTGATTCACCCTCCTGACTTCACCTTCTCCTTCTCCTTCTTCTACTTCTTCTGCTTCACCCCCCTGACTTCACCTTCTCCTTCTCCTTCTTCTGCTTCTTCTGATTCACCCTCCTAACTTCACCTTCTCCTTTCCTTCTTCTGCTTCTTCTGATTCACCCTCCTGACTTCACCTTCTCCATCTCCTTCTTCTGCTTCTTCTGATTCACCCTCCAGACTTCACCTTCTCCTTCTCCTTCTTCTGCTTCTTCTGATTCACCCTCCAGACTTCACCTTCTCCATCTCCTTCTTCTGCTTCTTCTGATTCACCCTCCAGACCTCACCTTCTCCTTCTCCTTCTTCTACTTCTTCTGATTCACCCTCCAGACTTCACCTTCTCCTTCTCCTTCTTCTGCTTCTTCTGCTTCACCCTTCGGACTTCACCTTCTCCTCCTCCTTCTTCTGCTTCTTCTGCTTCGCCCTCCAGACTTCACCTTCTACTTCTCCTTCTTCTGCTTCTTCTGCTTCACCCTCCAGACTTCACCTTCTCCTTCTCCTTCTTCTGCTTCTTCTGCTTCACCCTCCTGACTTCACCTTCTCCTTCTCCTTCTTCTACTTCTTCTGATTCACCCTCCAGACTTCACCTTCTCCTTCTCCTTCGTCTGCTTTTTCTGCTTCACCCTCCAGACTTCATCTTCTCCTTCTCCTTCTTCTGCTTCTTCTGCTGCGCCCTCCAGACTTCACCTTCTCCTTCTCCTTCTTCTGCTTCTTCTGCTTCACCCTCCTGACTTCACCTTCTCCTTCTCCTTCTTCTACTTCTTCTGCTTCACCCCCCTGACTTCACCTTCTCCTTCTCCTTCTTCTGCTTCTTCTGATTCAGCCTCCTAACTTCACCTTCTCCTTCTCCTTCTTCTGCTTCTTCCGATTCACCCTCCTGACTTCACCTTCTCCATCTCCTTCTTCTGCTTCTTCTGATTCACCCTCCAGACTTCACCTTCTCCTTCTCCTTCTTCTGCTTCTTCTGATTCACCCTCCAGACTTCACGTTCTCCTTCTCCTTCTTCTGCTTCTTCTGATTCACCCTCCAGACCTCACCTTCTCCTTCTCCTTCCTCTACTTCTTCTGATTCACCCTCCAGACTTCATCTTCTCCTTCTCCTTCTTCTGCTTCTTCTGATTCACCCTCCAGACTTCACCTTCTCCTTCTCCTTCTTCTGCTTCTTCTGATTCACCCTCCAGACTTCACCTTCTCCTTCTCCTTCTTCGACTTCTTCTGATTCACCCTCCAGACTTCACCTTCTCCTTCTCCTTCTTCTACTTCTTCTGATTCACCCTCCAGTCTTCACCTTCTCCTTCTCCTTCTTCTGCATCTTCTGCTTCACCCTCCAGACTTCACCTTCTCCTTCTCTTTCTTCTGCTTCTTCTGATTCACCCTCCAGACTTCACCTTCACCTTCTCCTTCTTCTGATTCTTCTGATTCACCCTCCAGACTTCACCTTCTCCTTCTCCTTCTTCTGCTTCTTCTGATTCACCCTCCTGACTTCACGTTCTCCTTCTCCTTCTTCTACGTCTTCTGATTCACCCTCCTGACTTCACCTTCTCCTTCTCCTTCTTCTACTTCTTCTGCTTCACCCTCCAGACTTCACCTTCTCCTTCTCCTTCTTCTACTTCTTCTGATTCACCCTCCAGACTTCACCTTCTCCTTCTCCTTCTTCTGCTTCTTCTGATTCACCCTCCAGACTTCACCTTCTCCTACTCCTTGTTCTGCTTCTTCTGATTCACCCTCCAGACTTCACCTTCTCCTTCTCCTTCTTCAACTTCTTCTGCTTTACCCCCCTGACTTCACCTTCTCCTTCTCCTTCTTCTGCTTCTTCTGATTCACCCTCCTAACTTCACCTTCTCCTTCTCCTTCTTCTGCTTCTTCTGATTCACACTCCTGACTTCACCTTCTCCATCTCCTTCTTCTGCTTCTTCTGATTCACCCTCCAGACTTCACCTTCTCCTTCTCCTTCTTCTGCTTCTTCTGATTCACCCTCCAGACTTCACCTTCTCCTTCTCCTTTTTCTGCTTCTTCTGATTCACCCTCCAGACTTCATCTTCTCCTTCTCCTTCTTCTGCTTCTTCTGATTCACCCTCCAGACTTCACCTTTTCCTTCTCCTTTTTCTGCTTCTTCTGATTCACCCTCCAGACTTCACCTTCTCCTTCTCCTTCTTCTACTTCTTCTGATTCACCCTCCAGACTTCATCTTCTCCTTCTCCTTCTTCTGCTTCTTCTGATTCACCCTCCAGACTTCACCTTTTCCTTCTCCTTTTTCTGCTTCTTCTGATTCACCCTCCAGACTTCACCTTCTCCTTCTCCTTCTTCTACTTCTTCTGATTCACCCTCCAGACTTCACCTTCACCTTCTCCTTCTTCTACTTCTTCTGATTCACCCTCCAGTCTTCACCTTCTCCTTCTCCTTCTTCTGCATCTTCAGCTTCACCCTCCAGACTTCACCTTCTCATTCTCTTTCTTCTGCTTCTTCTGATTCACCCTCCTGACTTCACCTTCTCCTTCTCCTTCTTCTACTTCTTCTGATTCACCCTCCTGACTTCACCTTCTCCTTCTCCTTCTTCTACTTCTTCTGCTTCACCCTCCAGACTTCACCTTCTCCTTCTCCTTCTTCTACTTCTTCTGATTCACCCTCCGGACTTCACCTTCTCCTTCTCCTTCTTCTGCTTCTTCTGATTCACCCTCCAGACTTCAACTTCTCCTTCTCCTTCTTCTGTTTCTTCTGATTCACCCTCCAGACTTCACCTTCTCCTTTTCCTTCTTCTGCTTCTTCTGATTCACCCTCCAGACTTCACCTTCTCCTTCTCCTTCTTCTCCTTCTTCTGATTCACCCTCCAGACTTCATCTTCTCCTTCTCCTTCTTCTGCTTCTTCTGATTCACCCTCCAGACTTCACCTTCTCCTTCTCCTTCTTCTGCGTCTTCTGATTCACCCTCCAGACTTCACCTTCTCCTTCTCCTTCTTCTGCTTCTTCTGATTCACCCTCCAGACTTCACCTTCTCCTTCTCCTTCTTCTACTTCTTCTGATTCACCCTCCAGACTTCACCTTCTCCTTCTCCTTCTTCTGCTTCTTCTGATTCACCCTCCAGACTTCACCTTCTCCTTCTCCTTCCTCTGCTTCTTCTGATTCACCCTCCAGACAAACCTTCTCCTTCTCCTTCTTCTGCTTCTTCTGATTCACCCTTCAGACTTCACCTTCTCCTTCTCCTTCTTCTACTTCTTCTGATTCACCCTCCAGACCTCACCTTCTCCTTCTCCTTCTTCTACTTCTTCTGACTCACCCTCCAGACTTCATCTTCTCCTTCTCCTTCTTCTGCTTCTTCTGATTCACCCTCCAGACTTCACCTTCTCCTTCTCCTTCTTCTGCTTCTTCTGATTCACCCTCCAGACTTCACCTTCTCCTTCTCCTTCTTCTACTTCTTCTGATTCACCCTCCAGACTTCATCTTCTCCTTCTCCTTCTTCTGCTTCTTCTGATTCACCCTCCAGACTTCACCTTCTCCTTCTCCTTCTTCTGCTTCTTCTGATTCACCCTCCAGACTTCACCTTCTCCTTCTCCTTCTTCTGCTTCTTCTGATTCACCCTCCAGACAAACCTTCTCCTTCTCCTTCTTCTGCTTCTTCTGATTCACCCTTCAGACTTCACCTTCTCCTTCTCCTTCTTCTGCTTCTTCTGATTCACCCTCCAGACCTCACCTTCTCCTTCTCCTTCTTCTACTTCTTCTGACTCACCCTCCAGACTTCATCTTCTCCTTCTCCTTCTTCTGTTTCTTCTGATTCACCCTCCTGACTTCACCTTCTCCATCTCCTTCTTCTGCTTCTTCTGATTCACCCTCCAGACTTCACCTTCTCCTTCTCCTTCTTCTGCTTCTTCTGATTCACCCTCCAGACTTCACCTTCTCCTTCTCCTTCTTCTGCTTCTTCTGATTCACCCTCCAGACCTCACCTTCTCCTTGTCCTTCTTCTACTTCTTCTGATTCACCCTCCAGACTTCATCTTCTCCTTCTCCTTCTTCTGCTTCATCTGATTCACCCTCCAGACTTCACCTTCTCCTTCTCCTTCTTCTGCTTCTTCGGATTCACCCTCCAGACTTCACCTTCTCCTTCTCCTTCTTCTACTTCTTCTGATTCACCCTCCAGACTTCATCTTCTCCTTCTCCATCTTCTGCTTCTTCTGATTCACCCTCCAGACTTCACCTTCTCCTTCTCCTTCTTCTGCTTCTTCTGATTCACCCTCCAGACTTCACCTTCTCCTTCTCCTTCTTCTACTTCTTCTGATTCACCCTCCAGACTTCACCTTCTCCTTCTCCTTCTTCTGCTTCTTCTGATTCACCCTCCAGACTTCACCTTCTCCTTCTCCTTCTTCTGCTTCTTCTGATTCACCCTCCAGACTTCACCTTCTCCTTCTCCTTCTTCTGCTTCTTCTGATTCACCCTCCAGACTTCATCTTCTCCTTCTCCTTCTTCTGCTTCTTCTGATTCACGCTTCGGACTTCACCTTCTCCTTCTCCTTCTTCTGCTTCTTCTGATTCACCCTCCAGACCTCACCTTCTCCTTCTCCTTCTTCTACTTCTTCTGATTCACCCTCCAGACTTCATCTTATCCTTCTCCTTCTTCTGCTTCTTCTGATTCACCCTCCAGACTTCACCTTCTCCTTCTCCTTCTTCTACTTCTTCTGACTCACCCTCCAGACTTCACCTTCTCCTTCTCCTTCTTCTACTTCTTCTGATTCACCCTCCAGTCTTCACCTTCTCCTTCTCCTTCTTCTGCTTCTTCTGATTCACCCTCCAGACATCACCTTCTCCTTCTCCTTCTTCTGCTTCTTCTGATTCACCCTCCTGACTTCACCTTCTCCTTCTCCTTCTTCTGCTTCTTCTGATTCACCCTCCAGACTTCACCTTCTCCTTCTCCTTCTTCTACTTCTTCTGATTCACCCTCCAGACTTCACCTTCTCCTTCTACCTCTTCTGCTTCTTCTGATTCACCCTCCAGACTTCACCTTCTCCTTCTCCTTCTTCTGCTTCTTCTGATTCACCCTCCAGACTTCACCTTCTCCTTCTCCTTCTTCTGCTTCTTCTGATTCACCCTCCAGACTTCACCTTCTCCTTCTCCTTCTTCTGCTTCTTCTGATTCACCCTCCAGACTTCACCTTCTCCTTCTCCTTCTTCTGCTTCTTCTGATTCACCCTCCTGACTTCACCTTCTCCTTCTCCTTCTTCTGCTTCTTCTGATTCACCCTCCAGACTTCACCTTCTCCTTCTCCTTCTTCTACTTCTTCCGATTCACCCTCCAGACTTCACCTTCTCCTTCTCCTTCTTCTGCTTCTTCTGATTCACCCTCCAGACCTCACCTTCTGCTTCTCCTTCTTCTACTTCTTCTGATTCACCCTCCAGACTTCATCTTCTCCTTCTCCTTCTTCTGCTTCTTCTGATTCACCCTCCAGACTTCACCTTCTCCTTCTCCTTCTTCTGCTTCTTCTGATTCACCCTCCAGACTTCACCTTCTCCTTCTCCTTCTTCTACTTCTTCTGATTCACCCTCCAGACTTCACCTTCTCCTTCTCCTTCTTCTACTTCTTCTGATTCACCCTCCAGTCTTCACCTTCTCCTTCTCCTTCTTCTGCAACTTCTGCTTCACCCTCCAGACTTCACCTTCTCCTTCTCTTTCTTCTGCTTCTTCTGATTCACCCTCCAGACTTCACCTTCTCCTTCTCCTTCTTCTGATTCTTCTGATTCACCCTCCAGACTTCACCTTCTCCTTCTCCTTCTTCTGCTTCTGCTGATTCACCCTCCTGACTTCACCTTCTCCTTCTCCTTCTTCTCCTTGTTCTGATACACCCTCCTGACTTCACCTTCTCCTTCTCCTTCTTCTACTTCTTCTGCTTCACCCTCCAGACTTCACCTTCTCCTTCTCCTTCTTCTACTTCTTCTGCTCCACCCCCCTGACTTCACCTTCTCCTTCTCCTTCTACTGCTTCTTCTGATTCATCCTCCTAACTTCACCTTCTCCTTCTCCTTCTTCTGCTTCTTCTGATTCACCCTCCTGACTTCACCTTCTCCATCTCCTTCTTCTGCTTCTTCTGATTCACCCTCCAGACTTCACCTTCTCCTTCTCCTTCTTCTGCTTCTTCTGATTCACCCTCCAGACTTCACCTTCTCCTTCTCCTTCTTCTGCTTCTTCTGATTCACCCTCCAGACCTCACCTTCTGCTTCTCCTTCTTCTACTTCTTCTGATTCACCCTCCAGACTTCATCTTCTCCTTCTCCTTCTTCTGCTTCTTCTGATTCACCCTCCAGACTTCACCTTCTCCTTCTCCTTCTTCTGCTTCTTCTGATTCACCCTCCAGACTTCACCTTCTCCTTCTCCTTCTTCTACTTCTTCTGATTCACCCTCCAGACTTCACCTTCTCCTTCTCCTTCTTCTAATTCTTCTGATTCACCCTCCAGTCTTCACCTTCTCCTTCTCCTTCTTCTGCATCTTCTGCTTCACCCTCCAGACTTCACCTTCTCCTTCTCTTTCTTCTGCTTCTTCTGATTCACCCTCCAGACTTCACCTTCTCCTTCTCCTTCTTCTGATTCTTCTGATTCACCCTCCAGACTTCACCTTCTCCTTCTCCTTCTTCTGCTTCTTCTGATTCACCCTCCTGACTTCACCTTCTCCTTCTCCTTCTTCTACTTGTTCTGATACACCCTCCTGACTTCACCTTCTCCTTCTCCTTCTTCTACTTCTTCTGCTTCACCCTCCAGACTTCACCTTCTCCTTCTCCTTCTTCTACTTCTTCTGATTCACTCTCCAGACTTCACCTTCTCCTTCTCCTTCTTCTGCTTCTTCTGATTCACCCTCCAGACTTCACCTTCTCCTTCTCCTTATTCTGCTTCTTCTGATTCACCCTCCAGACTTCACCTTCTCCTTCTCCTTCTTCTGCTTCTTCTGATTCACCCTCCAGACTTCACCTTCTCCTTCTCCTTCTTCTGCTTCTTCGGATTCACCCTCCAGACTTCACCTTCTCCTTCTCCTTCTTCTACTTCTTCTGATTCACCCTCCAGACTTCATCTTCTCCTTCTCCATCTTCTGCTTCTTCTGTTTCACCCTCCAGACTTCACCTTCTCCTTCTCCTTCTTCTACTTCTTCTGATTCACCCTCCAGACTTCACCTTCTCCTTCTCCTTCTTCTACTTCTTCTGATTCACCCTCCAGACTTCACCTTCTCCTTCTCCTTCTTCTACTTCTTCTGATTCACCCTCCAGACTTCACCTTCTCCTTCTCCTTCTTCTGCTTCTTCTGATTCACCCTCCAGACTTCATCTTCTCCTTCTCCTTCTTCTGCTTCTTCTGATTCACGCTTCGGACTTCACCTTCTCCTTCTCCTTCTTCTGCTTCTTCTGTTTCACCCTCCAGACCTCTCCTTCTCCTTCTTCTACTTCTTCTGATTCACCCTCCAGACTTCATCTTATCCTTCTCCTTCTTCTGCTTCTTCTGATTCACCCTCCAGACTTCACCTTCTCCTTCTCCTTCTTCTACTTCTTCTGACTCACCCTCCAGACTTCACCTTCTCCTTCTCCTTCTTCTACTTCTTCTGATTCACCCTCCAGTCTTCACCTTCTCCTTCTCCTTCTTCTGCTTCTTCTGATTCACCCTCCAGACATCACCTTCTCCTTCTCCTTCTTCTGCTTCTTCTGATTCACCCTCCTGACTTCACCTTCTCCTTCTCCTTCTTCTGCTTCTTCTGATTCACCCTCCAGACTTCACCTTCTCCTTCTCCTTCTTCTACTTCTTCTGATTCAACCTCCAGACTTCACCTTCTCCTTCTACCTCTTCTGCTTCTTCTGATTCACCCTCCAGACTTCACCTTCTCCTTCTCCTTCTTCTGCTTCTTCTGATTCACCCTCCAGACTTCACCTTCTCCTTCTCCTTCTTCTGCTTCTTCTGATTCACCCTCCAGACTTCACCTTCTCCTTCTCCTTCTTCTGCTTCTTCTGATTCACCCTCCAGACTTCACCTTCTCCTTCTCCTTCTTCTACTTCTTCTGATTCAACCTCCAGACTTCACCTTCTCCTTCTACCTCTTCTGCTTCTTCTGATTCACCCTCCAGACTTCACCTTCTCCTTCTCCTTCTTCTGCTTCTTCTGATTCACCCTCCAGACTTCACCTTCTCCTTCTCCTTCTTCTGCTTCTTCTGATTCACCCTCCAGACTTCACCTTCTCCTTCTCCTTCTTCTGCTTCTTCTGATTCACCCTCCAGACTTCACCTTCTCCTTCTCCTTCTTCTGATTCTTCTGATTCACCCTCCAGACTTCACCTTCTCCTTCTCCTTCTTCTGCTTCTTCTGATTCACCCTCCTGACTTCACCTTCTCCTTCTCCTTCTTCTCCTTGTTCTGATACACCCTCCTGACTTCACCTTCTCCTTCTCCTTCTTCTACTTCTTCTGCTTCACCCTCCAGACTTCACCTTCTCCTTCTCCTTCTTCTACTTCTTCTGCTCCACCCCCCTGACTTCACCTTCTCCTTCTCCTTCTACTGCTTCTTCTGATTCATCCTCCTAACTTCACCTTCTCCTTCTCCTTCTTCTGCTTCTTCTGATTCACCCTCCTGACTTCACCTTCTCCATCTCCTTCTTCTGCTTCTTCTGATTCACCCTCCAGACTTCACCTTCTCCTTCTCCTTCTTCTGCTTCTTCTGATTCACCCTCCAGACTTCACCTTCTCCTTCTCCTTCTTCTGCTTCTTCTGATTCACCCTCCAGACCTCACCTTCTGCTTCTCCTTCTTCTACTTCTTCTGATTCACCCTCCAGACTTCATCTTCTCCTTCTCCTTCTTCTGCTTCTTCTGATTCACCCTCCAGACTTCACCTTCTCCTTCTCCTTCTTCTGCTTCTTCTGATTCACCCTCCAGACTTCACCTTCTCCTTCTCCTTCTTCTACTTCTTCTGATTCACCCTCCAGACTTCACCTTCTCCTTCTCCTTCTTCTAATTCTTCTGATTCACCCTCCAGTCTTCACCTTCTCCTTCTCCTTCTTCTGCATCTTCTGCTTCACCCTCCAGACTTCACCTTCTCCTTCTCTTTCTTCTGCTTCTTCTGATTCACCCTCCAGACTTCACCTTCTCCTTCTCCTTCTTCTGATCCTTCTGATTCACCCTCCAGACTTCACCTTCTCCTTCTCCTTCTTCTGCTTCTTCTGATTCACCTTCCTGACTTCACCTTCTCCTTCTCCTTCTTCTACTTGTTCTGATACACCCTCCTGACTTCACCTTCTCCTTCTCCTTCTTCTACTTCTTCTGCTTCACCCTCCAGACTTCACCTTCTCCTTCTCCTTCTTCTACTTCTTCTGATTCACTCTCCAGACTTCACCTTCTCCTTCTCCTTCTTCTGCTTCTTCTGATTCACCCTCCAGACTTCACCTTCTCCTTCTCCTTATTCTGCTTCTTCTGATTCACCCTCCAGACTTCACCTTCTCCTTCTCCTTCTTCTGCTTCTTCTGATTCACCCTCCAGACTTCACCTTCTCCTTCTCCTTCTTCTGCTTCTTCGGATTCACCCTCCAGACTTCACCTTCTCCTTCTCCTTCTTCTACTTCTTCTGATTCACCCTCCAGACTTCATCTTCTCCTTCTCCATCTTCTGCTTCTTCTGATTCACCCTCCAGACTTCACCTTCTCCTTCTCCTTCTTCTACTTCTTCTGATTCACCCTCCAGACTTCACCTTCTCCTTCTCCTTCTTCTACTTCTTCTGATTCACCCTCCAGACTTCACCTTCTCCTTCTCCTTCTTCTACTTCTTCTGATTCACCCTCCAGACTTCACCTTCTCCTTCTCCTTCTTCTGCTTCTTCTGATTCACCCTCCAGACTTCATCTTCTCCTTCTCCTTCTTCTGCTTCTTCTGATTCACGCTTCGGACTTCACCTTCTCCTTCTCCTTCTTCTGCTTCTTCTGATTCACCCTCCAGACCTCACCTTCTCCTTCTCCTTCTTCTACTTCTTCTGATTCACCCTCCAGACTTCATCTTATCCTTCTCCTTCTTCTGCTTCTTCTGATTCACCCTCCAGACTTCACCTTCTCCTTCTCCTTCTTCTACTTCTTCTGACTCACCCTCCAGACTTCACCTTCTCCTTCTCCTTCTTCTACTTCTTCTGATTCACCCTCCAGTCTTCACCTTCTCCTTCTCCTTCTTCTGCTTCTTCTGATTCACCCTCCAGACATCACCTTCTCCTTCTCCTTCTTCTGCTTCTTCTGATTCACCCTCCTGACTTCACCTTCTCCTTCTCCTTCTTCTGCTTCTTCTGATTCACCCTCCAGACTTCACCTTCTCCTTCTCCTTCTTCTACGTCTTCTGATTCACCCTCCAGACTTCACCTTCTCCTTCTACCTCTTCTGCTTCTTCTGATTCACCCTCCAGACTTCACCTTCTCCTTCTCCTTCTTCTGCTTCTTCTGATTCACCCTCCAGACTTCACCTTCTCCTTCTCCTTCTTCTGCTTCTTCTGATTCACCCTCCAGACTTCACCTTCTCCTTCTCCTTCTTCTGCTTCTTCTGATTCACCCTCCAGACTTCACCTTCTCCTTCTCCTTCTTCTGCTTCTTCTGATTCACCCTCCTGACTTCACCTTCTCCTTCTCCTTCTTCTGCTTCTTCTGATTCACCCTCCAGACTTCAACTTCTCCTTCTCCTTCTTCTACTTCTTCGGAATCACCCTCCAGACTTCACCTTCTCCTTCTCCTTCTTCTGCTTCATCTGATTCACCCTCCAGACCTCACCTTCTGCTTCTCCTTCTTCTACTTCTTCTGATTCACCCTCCAGACTTCATCTTCTCCTTCTCCTTCTTCTGCTTCTTCTGATTCACCCTCCAGACTTCACCTTCTCCTTCTCCTTCTTCTGCTTCTTTGGATTCACCCTCCAGACTTCACCTTCTCCTTCTCCTTCTTCTACTTCTTCTGATTCACCCTCCAGACTTCATCTTCTCCTTCTCCATCTTCTGCTTCTTCTGATTCACCCTCCAGACTTCACCTTCTCCTTCTCCTTCTTCTGCTTCTTCTGATTCACCCTCCAGACTTCACCTTCTCCTTCTCCTTCTTCTACTTCTTCTGATTCACCCTCCAGACTTCACCTTCTCCTTCTCCTTCTTCTACTTCTTCTGATTCACCCTCCAGACTTCACCTTCTCCTTCTCCTTCTTCTGCTTCTTCTGATTCACCCTCCAGACTTCACCTTCTCCTTCTCCTTCTTCTGCTTCTTCTGATTCACCCTCCAGACTTCATCATCTCCTTCTCCTTCTTCTGCTTCTTCTGATTCACGCTTCGGACTTCACCTTCTCCTTCTCCTTCTTCTGCTTCTTCTGATTCACCCTCCAGACCTCACCTTCTCCTTCTCCTTCTTCTACTTCTTCTGATTCACCCTCCAGACTTCATCTTATCCTTCTCCTTCTTCTGCTTCTTCTGATTCACCCTCCAGACTTCACCTTCTCCTTCTCCTTCTTCTACTTCTTCTGACTCACCCTCCAGACTTCACCTTCTCCTTCTCCTTCTTCTACTTCTTCTGATTCACCCTCCAGTCTTCACCTTCTCCTTCTCCTTCTTCTGCTTCTTCTGATTCACCCTCCAGACATCACCTTCTCCTTCTCCTTCTTCTGCTTCTTCTGATTCACCCTCCTGACTTCACCTTCTCCTTCTCCTTCTTCTGCTTCTTCTGATTCACCCTCCAGACTTCACCTTCTCCTTCTCCTTCTTCTACTTCTTCTGATTCACCCTCCAGACTTCACCTTCTCCTTCTACCTCTTCTGCTTCTTCTGATTCACCCTCCAGACTTCACCTTCTCCTTCTCCTTCTTCTGCTTCTTCTGATTCACCCTCCAGACTTCACCTTCTCCTTCTCCTTCTTCTGCTTCTTCTGATTCACCCTCCAGACTTCACCTTCTCCTTCTCCTTCTTCTGCTTCTTCTGATTCACCCTCCAGACTTCACCTTCTCCTTCTCCTTCTTCTGCTTCTTCTGATTCACCCTCCTGACTTCACCTTCTCCTTCTCCTTCTTCTGCTTCTTCTGATTCACCCTCCAGACTTCACCTTCTCCTTCTCCTTCTTCTACTTCTTCCGATTCACCCTCCAGACTTCACCTTCTCCTTCTCCTTCTTCTGCTTCTTCTGATTCACCCTCCAGACCTCACCTTCTGCTTCTCCTTCTTCTCCTTCTTCTGATTCACCCTCCAGACTTCATCTTCTCCTTCTCCTTCTTCTGCTTCTTCTGATTCACCCTCCAGACTTCACCTTCTCCTTCTCCTTCTTCTGCTTCTTCTGATTCACCCTCCAGACTTCACCTTCTCCTTCTCCTTCTTCTACTTCTTCTGATTCACCCTCCAGACTTCACCTTCTCCTTCTCCTTCTTCTACTTCTTCTGATTCACCCTCCAGTCTTCACCTTCTCCTTCTCCTTCTTCTGCAACTTCTGCTTCACCCTCCAGACTTCACCTTCTCCTTCTCTTTCTTCTGCTTCTTCTGATTCACCCTCCAGACTTCACCTTCTCCTTCTCCTTCTTCTGATTCTTCTGATTCACCCTCCAGACTTCACCTTCTCCTTCTCCTTCTTCTGCTTCTTCTGATTCACCCTCCTGACTTCACCTTCTCCTTCTCCTTCTTCTCCTTGTTCTGATACACCCTCCTGACTTCACCTTCTCCTTCTCCTTCTTCTACTTCTTCTGCTTCACCCTCCAGACTTCACCTTCTCCTTCTCCTTCTTCTACTTCTTCTGCTCCACCCTCCAGACTTCACCTTCTCCTTCTCTTTCTTCTGCTTCTTCTGATTCACCCTCCAGACTTCACCTTTCCTTCTCCTTCTTCTGATTCTTCTGATTCACCCTCCAGACTTCACCTTCTCCTTCTCCTTCTTCTGCTTCTTCTGATTCACCCTCCTGACTTCACCTTCTCCTTCTCCTTCTTCTACTTGTTCTGATACACCCTCCTGACTTCACCTTCTCCTTCTCCTTCTTCTACTTCTTCTGCTTCACCCTCCAGACTTCACCTTCTCCTTCTCCTTCTTCTACTTCTTCTGATTCACTCTCCAGACTTCACCTTCTCCTTCTCCTTCTTCTGCTTCTTCTGATTCACCCTCCAGACTTCACCTTCTCCTTCTGCTTATTCTGCTTCTTCTGATTCACCCTCCAGACTTCACCTTCTCCTTCTCCTTCTTCTGCTTCTTCTGATTCACCCTCCAGACTTCACCTTCTCCTTCTCCTTCTTCTGCTTCTTCGGATTCACCCTCCAGACATCACCTTCTCCTTCTCCTTCTTCTACTTCTTCTGATTCACCCTCCAGACTTCATCTTCTCCTTCTCCATCTTCTGCTTCTTCTGATTCACCCTCCAGACTTCACCTTCTCCTTCTCCTTCTTCTGCTTCTTCTGATTCACCCTCCAGACTTCACCTTCTCCTTCTCCTTCTTCTACCTCTTCTGATTCACCCTCCAGACTTCACCTTCTCCTTCTCCTTCTTCTACTTCTTCTGATTCACCCTCCAGACTTCACCTTCTCCTTCTCCTTCTTCTGCTTCTTCTGATTCACCCTCCAGACTTCACCTTCTCCTTCTCCTTCTTCTGCTTCTTCCGATTCACCCTACAGACTTCATCTTCTCCTTCTCCTTCTTCTGCTTCTTCTGATTCACGCTTCGGACTTCACCTTCTCCTTCTCCTTCTTCTGCTTCTTCTGATTCACCCTCCAGACCTCACCTTCTCCTTCTCCTTCTTCTACTTCTTCTGATTCACCCTCCAGACTTCATCTTATCCTTCTCCTTCTTCTGCTTCTTCTGATTCACCCTCCAGACTTCACCTTCTCCTTCTCCTTCTTCTACTTCTTCTGACTCACCCTCCAGACTTCACCTTCTCCTTCTCCTTCTTCTACTTCTTCTGATTCACCCTCCAGTCTTCACCTTCTTTTTCTACTTCTTCTGCTTCTTCTGATTCACCCTCCAGACATCACCTTCTCCTTCTCCTTCTTCTGCTTCTTCTGATTCACCCTCCTGACTTCACCTTCTCCTTCTCCTTCTTCTGATTCACCCTCCAGACTTCACCTTCTCCTTCTCCTTCTTCTACTTCTTCTGATTCACCCTCCAGACTTCACCTTCTCCTTCTACCTCTTCTGCTTCTTCTGATTCACCCTCCAGACTTCACCTTCTCCTTCTCCTTCTTCTGCTTCTTCTGATTCACCCTCCAGACTTCACCTTCTCCTTCTCCTTCTTCTGCTTCTTCTGATTCACCCTCCAGACTTCACCTTCTCCTTCTCCTTCTTCTGCTTCTTCTGATTCACCCTCCAGACTTCACCTTCTCCTTCTCCTTCTTCTGCTTCTTCTGATTCACCCTCCTGACTTCACCTTCTCCTTCTCCTTCTTCTGCTTCTTCTGATTCACCCTCCAGACTTCACCTTCTCCTTCTCCTTCTTCTACTTCTTCCGATTCACCCTCCAGACTTCACCTTCTCCTTCTCCTTCTTCTGCTTCTTCTGATTCACCCTCCAGACCTCACCTTCTGCTTCTCCTTCTTCTACTTCTTCTGATTCACCCTCCAGACTTCATCTTCTCCTTCTCCTTCTTCTGCTTCTTCTGATTCACCCTCCAGACTTCACCTTCTCCTTCTCCTTCTTCTGCTTCTTCTGATTCACTCTCCAGACTTCACCTTCTCCTTCTCCTTCTTCTACTTCTTCTGATTCACCCTCCAGACTTCACCTTCTCCTTCTCCTTCTTCTACTTCTTCTGATTTACCCTCCAGTCTTCACCTTCTCCTTCTCCTTCTTCTCCAACTTCTGCTTCACCCTCCAGACTTCACCTTCTCCTTCTCTTTCTTCTGCTTCTTTTGATTCACCCTCCAGACTTCACCTTCTCGTTCTCCTTCTCCTGCTTCTTCTGCTTCACCCTCCAGACTTCACCTTCTCCTTCTCCTTCTTCTACTTCTTCTGATTCACTCTCCAGACTTCACCTTCTCCTTCTCCTTCTTCTGCTTCTTCTGATTCACCCTCCAGACTTCACCTTCTCCTTCTCCTTATTCTGCTTCTTCTGATTCACCCTCCAGACTTCACCTTCTCCTTCTCCTTCTTCTGCTTCTCCTGATTCACCCTCCAGACTTCACCTTCTCCTTCTCCTTCTTCTGCTTCTTCTGATTCACCCTCCAGACTTCACCTTCTCCTTCTCCTTCTTCTACTTCTTCTGATTGACCCTCCAGACTTCATCTTCTCCTTCTCCATCTTCTGCTTCTTCTGATTCACCCTCCAGACTTCACCTTCTCCTTCTCCTTCTTCTGCTTCTTCTGATTCACCCTCCAGACTTCACCTTCTCCTTCTCCTTCTTCTACTTCTTCTGATTCACCCTCCAGACTTCACCTTCTCCTTCTCCTTCTTCTACTTCTTCTGATTCACCCTCCAGACTTCACCTTCTCCTTCTCCTTCTTCTGCTTCTTCTGATTCACCCTCCAGACTTCACCATCTCATTCTCCTTCTTCTGCTTCTTCTGATTCACCCTCCAGACTTCATCTTCTCCTTCTCCTTCTTCTGCTTCTTCTGATTCACCCTTCGGACTTCACCTTCTCCTTCTCCTTCTTCTGCTTCTTCTGATTCACCCTCCAGACCTCACCTTCTCCTTCTCCTTCTTCTACTTCTTCTGATTCACCCTCCAGACTTCATCTTATTCTTCTCCTTCTTCTGCTTCTTCTGATTCACCCTCCAGACTTCACCTTCTCCTTCTCCTTCTTCTACTTCTTCTGACTCACCCTCCAGACTTCACCTTCTCCTTCTCCTTCTTCTACTTCTTCTGATTCACCCTCCAGTCTTCACCTTCTCCTTCTCCTTCTTCTGCTTCTTCTGATTCACCCTCCAGACTTCACCTTCTCCTTCTCCTTCTTCTGCTTCTTCTGATTCACCCTCCTGAATTCACCTTCTACTTCTCCTTCTTCTGCTTCTTCTGATTCACCCTCCAGACTTCACCTTCTCCTTCTCCTTCTTCTACTTCTTCTGATTCACACTCCAGACTTCACCTTCTCCTTCTACCTCTTCTGCTTCTTCTGATTCACCCTCCAGACTTCACCTTCTCCTTCTCCTTCTTCTGCTTCTTCTGATTCACCCTCCAGACTTCACCTTCTCCTTCTCCTTCTTCTGCTTCTTCTGTTTCACCCTCCAGACTTCCCCTTCTCCTTCTCCTTCTTCTGCTTCTTCTGATTCACCCTCCAGACTTCACCTTCTCCTTCTCCTTCTTCTGCTTCTTCTGATTCACCCTCCTGACTTCACCTTCTCCTTCTCCTTCTTCTGCTTCTTCTGATTCACCCTCCAGACTTCACCTTCTCCTTCTCCTTCTTCTACTTCTTTCGATTCACCTTCCAGACTTCACCTTCTCCTTCTACTTCTTCTGCTTCTTCTGAATCACCCTCCAGACTTCACCTTCTCCTTCTCCTTCTTCTGCTTCTTCTGATTCACCCTCCAGACTTCACCTTCTCCTTCTCCTTCTTCTGCTTCTTCTGATTCACCCTCCAGACTTCACCTTCTCCTTCTCCTTCTTCTGCTTCTTCTGATTCACCCTCCAGACTTCACCTTCTCCTTCTCCTTCTTCTACTTCTTCTGATTCACCCTCCAGACTTCACCTTCTCCTTCTCCTTCTTCTGCTTCTTCTGATTCACCCTCCAGACTTCACCTTCTCCTTCTCCTTCGTCTACTTCTTCTGATTCACCCTCCAGACTACACCTTCTCCTTCTCCTTCTTCTACTTCTTCTGATTCACCCTCCAGACTTCACCTTCTCCTTCTCCTTCTTCTGCTTCTTCTGATTCACCCTCCAGACTTCACCTTCTCCTTCTCCTTCTTCTACTTCTTCTGATTCACCCTCCAGACTTCACCTTCTCCTTCTTCGACTTCTTCTGATTCACCCTCCAGACTTCACCTTCTCCTTCTCCTTCTTCTACTTCTTCTGCTTCTCCCTCCAGACTTCACCTTCTCCTTCTCCTTCCTCTGCTTCTTCTGATTCACCCTCCAGACTTCACCTTCTCCTTCTCCTTCTTCTACTTCTTCTGATTCACCCTCCAGACTTCACCTTCTCCTTCTCCTTCTTCTACTTCTTCTGATACACCCTCCAGACTTCACCTTCTCGTTCTCCTTCTTCTACTTCTTCTGATTCACCCTCCTGACTTCACCTTCTCCTTCTCCTTCTTCTGCTTCTTCTGCTTCACCCTCCAGACTTCACCTTCTCCTTCTCCTTCTTCTGCTTCTTCTGCTTCACCCTCCAGACTTCACCTTCTCCTTCTCCTTCTTCTGCTTCTTCTGCTTCACCCTCTTGACTTCATTTTCTCCTTCTCCTTCTTCTACTTCTTCTGATACACCCTCCAGACTTCACCTTCTCCTTCTCCTTCTTCTGCTTCTTCTGCTTCGCCCTCCAGACTTCACCTTCTCCTTCTCCTTCTTCTGCTTCTTCTGCTTCACCCTCCAGACTTCACCTTCTCCTTCTCCTTCTTCTGCTTCTTCTGCTTCACCCTCCAGACTTCCCCTTCTCCTTCTCCTTCTTCTGCTTCTTCTGCTTCGCACTCCAGACTTCACCTTCTCCTTCTCCTTCTTCTGCTTCTTGTGCTGCGCCCTCCACACTTCACCTTCTCCTTCTCCTTCTTCTGCTTCTTCTGCTTCACCCTCCTGACTTCACCTTCTCCTTCTCCTTCTTCTACTTCTTCTGCTTCACCGCCCTGACTTCACCTTCTCCTACTCCTTCTTCTGCTTCTTCTGATTCACCCTCCTAACTTCACCTTCTCCTTCTCCTTCTTCTGCTTCTTCTGATTCACCCTCCTTACTTCACCATCTCCTTCTCCTTCTTCTGCTTCTTCTGATTCACCCTCCAGACTTCACTTTCTCCTTCTCCTTCTTCTGCTTCTTCTGATTCACCCTCCAGACTTCACCTTCTCCTTCTCCTTCTTCTGCTTCTTCTGATTCACCCTCCAGACCTCACCTTCTCCTTCTCCTTCTTCTGCTTCTTCTGATTCACCCTCCAGACTTCATCTTCTCCTTCTCCTTCTTCTGCTTCTTCTGATTCACCCTCCAGACTTCACCTTCTCCTTCTCCTTCTTCTGCTTCTTCTGATTCACCCTCCAGACTTCACCTTCTCCTTCTCCTTTTCTACTTCTTCTGGTTCACCCTCCAGACTTCACCTTCTCCTTCTCCTTCTTCTACTTCTTCTGATTCACCCTCCAGTCTTCACCTTCTCCTTCTCCTTCTTCTGCTTCTTCTGCTTCACCCTCCAGACTTCACCTTCTCCTTCTCTTTCTTCTGCTTCTTCTGATTCACCCTCCAGACTTCCCCTTCTCCTTCTCCTTCTTCTGATTCTTCTGATTCACCCTCCAGACTTCACCTTCTCCTTCTCCTTCTCCTTCTTCTGCTTCTTCTGATTCACCCTCCTGGCTTCACCTTCTCCTTCTCCTTCTTCTACTTCTTCTGATTCACCCTACAGACTTCATCTTCTCCTTCTCCTTCTTCTGCTTCTTCTGATTCACCCTACAGACTTCATCTTCTCCTTCTCCTTCTTCTGCTTCTTCTGATTCACGCTTCGGACTTCACCTTCTCCTTCTCCTTCTTCTGCTTCTTCTGATTCACCCTCCAGACCTCACCTTCTCCTTCTCCTTCTTCTACGTCTTCTGATTCACCCTCCAGACTTCATCTTATCCTTCTCCTTCTTCTGCTTCTTCTGATTCACCCTCCAGACTTCACCTTCTCCTTCTCCTTCTTCTACTTCTTCTGACTCACCCTCCAGACTTCACCTTCTCCTTCTCCTTCTTCTACTTCTTCTGATTCACCCTCCAGTCTTCACCTTCTTTTTCTACTTCTTCTGCTTCTTCTGATTCACCCTCCAGACATCACCTTCTCCTTCTCCTTCTTCTGCTTCTTCTGATTCACCCTCCTGACTTCACCTTCTCCTTCTCCTTCTTCTGATTCACCCTCCAGACTTCACCTTCTCCTTCTCCTTCTTCTACTTCTTCTGATTCACCTGATTCACCCTTCAGACTTCACCTTCTCCTTCTTCTGCTTCTTCTGATTCACCCTCCAGACTTCACCTTCTCCTTCTCCTTCTTCTACTTCTTCTGATTCACCCTCCAGACTTCATCTTCTCCTTCTCCTTCTTCTGCTTCTTCTGATTCACCCTCCAGACATCACCTTCTCCTTCTCCTTCTTCTGATTCTTCTGATTCACCCTCCAGACTTCACCTTCTCCTTCTCCTTCTTCTGCTTCTTCTGATTCACCCTCCAGACTTCACCTTCTCCTTCTCCTTCTTCTACTTCTTCTGATTCACCCTCCAGACTTCACCTTCTCCTTCTCCTTCTTCTACTTCTTCTGATACACCCTCCAGACTTCACCTTCTCGTTCTTCTTCTTCTACTTCTTCTGATTCACCCTCCTGACTTCACCTTCTCCTTCTCCTTCTTCTGCTTCTTCTGCTTCACCCTCCAGACTTCACCTTCTCCTTCTCCTTCTTCTGCTTCTTCTGCTTCACCCTCCAGACTTCACCTTCTCCTTCTCCTTCTTCTGCTTCTTCTGCTTCACCCTCTTGACTTCATTTTCTCCTTCTCCTTCTTCTACTTCTTCTGATACACCCTCCAGACTTCACCTTCTCCTTCTCATTCTTCTGCTTCTTCTGCTTCGCCCTCCAGACTTCACCTTCTCCTTCTCCTTCTTCTGCTTCTTCTGATTCACCCTCCTGACTTCACCTTCTCCTTCTCCTTCTTCTGCTTCTTCTGATTCACCCTCCAGACTTCACCTTCTCCTTCTCCTTCTTCTACTTCTTTCGATTCACCTTCCAGACTTCACCTTCTCCTTCTACTTCTTCTGCTTCTTCTGAATCACCCTCCAGACTTCACCTTCTCCTTCTCCTTCTTCTGCTTCTTCTGATTCACCCTCCAGACTTCACCTTCTCCTTCTCCTTCTTCTGCTTCTTCTGATTCACCCTCCAGACTTCACCTTCTCCTTCTCCTTCTTCTGCTTCTTCTGATTCACCCTCCAGACTTCACCTTCTCCTTCTCCTTCTTCTACTTCTTCTGATTCACCCTCCAGACTTCACCTTCTCCTTCTCCTTCTTCTGCTTCTTCTGATTCACCCTCCAGACTTCACCTTCTCCTTCTCCTTCGTCTACTTCTTCTGATTCACCCTCCAGACTACACCTTCTCCTTCTCCTTCTTCTACTTCTTCTGATTCACCCTCCAGACTTCACCTTCTCCTTCTCCTTCTTCTGCTTCTTCTGATTCACCCTCCAGACTTCACCTTCTCCTTCTCCTTCTTCTACTTCTTCTGATTCACCCTCCAGACTTCACCTTCTCCTTCTCCTTCTTCGACTTCTTCTGATTCACCCTCCAGACTTCACCTTCTCCTTCTCCTTCTTCTACTTCTTCTGCTTCTCCCTCCAGACTTCACCTTCTCCTTCTCCTTCTTCTGCTTCTTCTGATTCACCCTCCAGACTTCACCTTCTCCTTCTCCTTCTTCTACTTCTTCTGATTCACCCTCCAGACTTCACCTTCTCCTTCTCCTTCTTCTACTTCTTCTGATACACCCTCCAGACTTCACCTTCTCGTTCTCCTTCTTCTACTTCTTCTGATTCACCCTCCTGACTTCACCTTCTCCTTCTCCTTCTTCTGCTTCTTCTGCTTCACCCTCCAGACTTCACCTTCTCCTTCTCCTTCTTCTGCTTCTTCTGCTTCACCCTCCAGACTTCACCTTCTCCTTCTCCTTCTTCTGCTTCTTCTGCTTCACCCTCTTGACTTCATTTTCTCCTTCTCCTTCTTCTACTTCTTCTGATACACCCTCCAGACTTCACCTTCTCCTTCTCCTTCTTCTGCTTCTTCTGCTTCGCCCTCCAGACTTCACCTTCTCCTTCTCCTTCTTCTGCTTCTTCTGCTTCACCCTCCAGACTTCACCTTCTCCTTCTCCTTCTTCTGCTTCTTCTGCTTCACCCTCCAGACTTCCCCTTCTCCTTCTCCTTCTTCTGCTTCTTCTGCTTCGCACTCCAGACTTCACCTTCTCCTTCTCCTTCTTCTGCTTCTTGTGCTGCGCCCTCCACACTTCACCTTCTCCTTCTCCTTCTTCTGCTTCTTCTGCTTCACCCTCCTGACTTCACCTTCTCCTTCTCCTTCTTCTACTTCTTCTGCTTCACCGCCCTGACTTCACCTTCTCCTACTCCTTCTTCTGCTTCTTCTGATTCACCCTCCTAACTTCACCTTCTCCTTCTCCTTCTTCTGCTTCTTCTGATTCACCCTCCTGACTTCACCATCTCCTTCTCCTTCTTCTGCTTCTTCTGATTCACCCTCCAGACTTCACTTTCTCCTTCTCCTTCTTCTGCTTCTTCTGATTCACCCTCCAGACTTCACCTTCTCCTTCTCCTTCTTCTGCTTCTTCTGATTCACCCTCCAGACCTCACCTTCTCCTTCTCCTTCTTCTGCTTCTTCTGATTCACCCTCCAGACTTCATCTTCTCCTTCTCCTTCTTCTGCTTCTTCTGATTCACCCTCCAGACTTCACCTTCTCCTTCCCCTTCTTCTGCTTCTTCTGATTCACCCTCCAGACTTCACCTTCTCCTTCTCCTTTTCTACTTCTTCTGGTTCACCCTCCAGACTTCACCTTCTCCTTCTCCTTCTTCTACTTCTTCTGATTCACCCTCCAGTCTTCACCTTCTCCTTCTCCTTCTTCTGCTTCTTCTGCTTCACCCTCCAGACTTCACCTTCTCCTTCTCTTTCTTCTGCTTCTTCTGATTCACCCTCCAGACTTCCCCTTCTCCTTCTCCTTCTTCTGATTCTTCTGATTCACCCTCCAGACTTCACCTTCTCCTTCTCCTTCTCCTTCTTCTGCTTCTTCTGATTCACCCTCCTGGCTTCACCTTCTCCTTCTCCTTCTTCTACTTCTTCTGATTCACCTTCCTGACTTCACCTTCTCCTTCTCCTTCTTCTACTTCTTCTGCTTCACCCTCCAGACTTCACCTTCTCCTTCTCCTTCTTGTACTTCTTCTGATTCACCCTCCAGACTTCACCTTCTCCTTCTCCTTCTTCTGCTTCTTCTGATTCACCCTCCAGACTTCACCTTCTCCTTCTCCTTCTTCTACTTCTTCTGATTCACCCTCCAGACTTCATCTTCTCCTTCTCCTTCTTCTGCTTCTTCTGATTCACCCTCCAGACATCACCTTCTCCTTCTCCTTCTTCTGCTTCTTCTGATTCACCCTCCAGACTTCACCATCTCCTTCTCCTTCTTCTACTTCTTCTGATTCACCCTCCAGACTTCACGTTCGCCTTCTCCTTCTTCTACTTCTTCTGATTCACCCTCCAGACTTCACCTTCTCCTTCTCCTTCTTCTGCTTCTTCTGATTCACCCTCCAGACTTCACCTTCTCCTTCTCCTTCTTCTGCTTCTTCTGATTCACCCTCCAGACTTCACCTTCTCCTTGTCCTTCTTCTGCTTCTTCTGATTCACCCTTCAGACTTCACCTTCTCCTTCTTCTGCTTCTTCTGATTCACCCTCCAGACTTCACCTTCTCCTTCTCCTTCTTCTACTTCTTCTGATTCACCCTCCAGACTTCATCTTCTCCTTCTCCTTCTTCTGCTTCTTCTGATTCACCCTCCAGACATCACCTTCTCCTTCTCCTTCTTCTGATTCTTCTGATTCACCCTCCAGACTTCACCTTCTCCTTCTCCTTCTTCTGCTTCTTCTGATTCACCCTCCAGACTTCACCTTCTCCTTCTCCTTCTTCTACTTCTTCTGATTCACCCTCCAGACTTCACCTTCTCCTTCTCCTTCTTCTACTTCTTCTGATACACCCTCCAGACTTCACCTTCTCGTTCTCCTTCTTCTACTTCTTCTGATTCACCCTCCTGACTTCACCTTCTCCTTCTCCTTCTTCTGCTTCTTCTGCTTCACCCTCCAGACTTCACCTTCTCCTTCTCCTTCTTCTGCTTCTTCTGCTTCACCCTCCAGACTTCACCTTCTCCTTCTCCTTCTTCTGCTTCTTCTGCTTCACCCTCTTGACTTCATTTTCTCCTTCTCCTTCTTCTACTTCTTCTGATACACCCTCCAGACTTCACCTTCTCCTTCTCATTCTTCTGCTTCTTCTGCTTCGCCCTCCAGACTTCACCTTCTCCTTCTCCTTCTTCTGCTTCTTCTGATTCACCCTCCTGACTTCACCTTCTCCTTCTCCTTCTTCTGCTTCTTCTGATTCACCCTCCAGACTTCACCTTCTCCTTCTCCTTCTTCTACTTCTTTCGATTCACCTTCCAGACTTCACCTTCTCCTTCTACTTCTTCTGCTTCTTCTGAATCACCCTCCAGACTTCACCTTCTCCTTCTCCTTCTTCTGCTTCTTCTGATTCACCCTCCAGACTTCACCTTCTCCTTCTCCTTCTTCTGCTTCTTCTGATTCACCCTCCAGACTTCACCTTCTCCTTCTCCTTCTTCTGCTTCTTCTGATTCACCCTCCAGACTTCACCTTCTCCTTCTCCTTCTTCTACTTCTTCTGATTCACCCTCCAGACTTCACCTTCTCCTTCTCCTTCTTCTGCTTCTTCTGATTCACCCTCCAGACTTCACCTTCTCCTTCTCCTTCGTCTACTTCTTCTGATTCACCCTCCAGACTACACCTTCTCCTTCTCCTTCTTCTACTTCTTCTGATTCACCCTCCAGACTTCACCTTCTCCTTCTCCTTCTTCTGCTTCTTCTGATTCACCCTCCAGACTTCACCTTCTCCTTCTCCTTCTTCTACTTCTTCTGATTCACCCTCCAGACTTCACCTTCTCCTTCTCCTTCTTCGACTTCTTCTGATTCACCCTCCAGACTTCACCTTCTCCTTCTCCTTCTTCTACTTCTTCTGCTTCTCCCTCCAGACTTCACCTTCTCCTTCTCCTTCTTCTGCTTCTTCTGATTCACCCTCCAGACTTCACCTTCTCCTTCTCCTTCTTCTACTTCTTCTGATTCACCCTCCAGACTTCACCTTCTCCTTCTCCTTCTTCTACTTCTTCTGATACACCCTCCAGACTTCACCTTCTCGTTCTCCTTCTTCTACTTCTTCTGATTCACCCTCCTGACTTCACCTTCTCCTTCTCCTTCTTCTGCTTCTTCTGCTTCACCCTCCAGACTTCACCTTCTCCTTCTCCTTCTTCTGCTTCTTCTGCTTCACCCTCCAGACTTCACCTTCTCCTTCTCCTTCTTCTGCTTCTTCTGCTTCACCCTCTTGACTTCATTTTCTCCTTCTCCTTCTTCTACTTCTTCTGATACACCCTCCAGACTTCACCTTCTCCTTCTCCTTCTTCTGCTTCTTCTGCTTCGCCCTCCAGACTTCACCTTCTCCTTCTCCTTCTTCTGCTTCTTCTGCTTCACCCTCCAGACTTCACCTTCTCCTTCTCCTTCTTCTGCTTCTTCTGCTTCACCCTCCAGACTTCCCCTTCTCCTTCTCCTTCTTCTGCTTCTTCTGCTTCGCACTCCAGACTTCACCTTCTCCTTCTCCTTCTTCTGCTTCTTGTGCTGCGCCCTCCACACTTCACCTTCTCCTTCTCCTTCTTCTGCTTCTTCTGCTTCACCCTCCTGACTTCACCTTCTCCTTCTCCTTCTTCTACTTCTTCTGCTTCACCGCCCTGACTTCACCTTCTCCTACTCCTTCTTCTGCTTCTTCTGATTCACCCTCCTAACTTCACCTTCTCCTTCTCCTTCTTCTGCTTCTTCTGATTCACCCTCCTGACTTCACCATCTCCTTCTCCTTCTTCTGCTTCTTCTGATTCACCCTCCAGACTTCACTTTCTCCTTCTCCTTCTTCTGCTTCTTCTGATTCACCCTCCAGACTTCACCTTCTCCTTCTCCTTCTTCTGCTTCTTCTGATTCACCCTCCAGACCTCACCTTCTCCTTCTCCTTCTTCTGCTTCTTCTGATTCACCCTCCAGACTTCATCTTCTCCTTCTCCTTCTTCTGCTTCTTCTGATTCACCCTCCAGACTTCACCTTCTCCTTCCCCTTCTTCTGCTTCTTCTGATTCACCCTCCAGACTTCACCTTCTCCTTCTCCTTTTCTACTTCTTCTGGTTCACCCTCCAGACTTCACCTTCTCCTTCTCCTTCTTCTACTTCTTCTGATTCACCCTCCAGTCTTCACCTTCTCCTTCTCCTTCTTCTGCTTCTTCTGCTTCACCCTCCAGACTTCACCTTCTCCTTCTCTTTCTTCTGCTTCTTCTGATTCACCCTCCAGACTTCCCCTTCTCCTTCTCCTTCTTCTGATTCTTCTGATTCACCCTCCAGACTTCACCTTCTCCTTCTCCTTCTCCTTCTTCTGCTTCTTCTGATTCACCCTCCTGGCTTCACCTTCTCCTTCTCCTTCTTCTACTTCTTCTGATTCACCTTCCTGACTTCACCTTCTCCTTCTCCTTCTTCTACTTCTTCTGCTTCACCCTCCAGACTTCACCTTCTCCTTCTCCTTCTTGTACTTCTTCTGATTCACCCTCCAGACTTCACCTTCTCCTTCTCCTTCTTCTGCTTCTTCTGATTCACCCTCCAGACTTCACCTTCTCCTTCTCCTTCTTCTACTTCTTCTGATTCACCCTCCAGACTTCATCTTCTCCTTCTCCTTCTTCTGCTTCTTCTGATTCACCCTCCAGACATCACCTTCTCCTTCTCCTTCTTCTGCTTCTTCTGATTCACCCTCCAGACTTCACCTTCTCCTTCTCCTTCTTCTACTTCTTCTGATTCACCCTCCAGACTTCACGTTCGCCTTCTCCTTCTTCTACTTCTTCTGATTCACCCTCCAGACTTCACCTTCTCCTTCTCCTTCTTCTGCTTCTTCTGATTCACCCTCCAGACTTCACCTGCTCCTTCTCCTTCTTCTGCTTCTTCTGATTCACCCTCCAGACTTCACCTTCTCCTTGTCCTTCTTCTGCTTCTTCTGATTCACCCTTCAGACTTCACCTTCTCCTTCTTCTGCTTCTTCTGATTCACCCTCCAGACTTCACCTTC
Organism: Somniosus microcephalus; assembly: GCF_052327205.1. Taxonomy (NCBI): domain Eukaryota; kingdom Metazoa; phylum Chordata; class Chondrichthyes; order Squaliformes; family Somniosidae; genus Somniosus; species Somniosus microcephalus. Next base: position 8,184,989 of record NW_028225184.1, read on the forward strand.
TCCTTCTCCTTCTTCTACTTCTTCTGATTCACCCTCCAGACTTCATCTTCTCCTTCTCCTTCTTCTGCTTCTTCTGATTCACCCTCCAGACATCACCTTCTCCTTCTCCTTCTTCTGATTCTTCTGATTCACCCTCCAGACTTCACCTTCTCCTTCTCCTTCTTCTGCTTCTTCTGATTCACCCTCCAGACTTCACCTTCTCCTTCTCCTTCTTCTACTTCTTCTGATTCACCCTCCAGACTTCACCTTCTCCTTCTCCTTCTTCTACTTCTTCTGATACACCCTCCAGACTTCACCTTCTCGTTCTCCTTCTTCTACTTCTTCTGATTCACCCTCCTGACTTCACCTTCTCCTTCTCCTTCTTCTGCTTCTTCTGCTTCACCCTCCAGACTTCACCTTCTCCTTCTCCTTCTTCTGCTTCTTCTGCTTCACCCTCCAGACTTCACCTTCTCCTTCTCCTTCTTCTGCTTCTTCTGCTTCACCCTCTTGACTTCATTTTCTCCTTCTCCTTCTTCTACTTCTTCTGATACACCCTCCAGACTTCACCTTCTCCTTCTCATTCTTCTGCTTCTTCTGCTTCGCCCTCCAGACTTCACCTTCTCCTTCTCCTTCTTCTGCTTCTTCTGCTTCACCCTCCAGACTTCACCTTCTCCTTCTCCTTCTTCTGCTTCTTCTGCTTCACCCTCCAGACTTCCCCTTCTCCTTCTCCTTCTTCTGCTTCTTCTGCTTCGCACTCCAGACTTCACCTTCTCCTTCTCCTTCTTCTGCTTCTTGTGCTGCGCCCTCCACACTTCACCTTCTCCTTCTCCTTCTTCTGCTTCTTCTGATTCACCCTCCAGACTTCACCTTCTCCTTCTCCTTCTTCTGCTTCTTCTGATTCACCCTCCAGACTTCACCTTCTCCTTCTCCTTCTTCTGCTTCTTCTGATTCACCCTCCTAACTTCACCTTCTCCTTCTCCTTCTTCTGCTTCTTCTGATACACCCTCCTGACTTCACCATCTCCTTCTCCTTCTTCTGCTTCTTCTGATTCACCCTCCAGACTTCACTTTCTCCTTCTCCTTCTTCTGCTTCTTCTGATTCATCCTCCAGACTTCACCTTCTCCTTCTCCTTCTTCTGCTTCTTCTGATTCACCCTCCAGACCTCACCTTCTCCTTCTCCTTCTTCTGCTTCTTCTGATTCACCCTCCAGACTTCATCTTCTCCTTCTCCTTCTTCTGCTTCTTCTGATTCACCCTCCAGACTTCACCTTCTCCTTCTCCTTCTTCTGCTTCTTCTGATTCACCCTCCAGACTTCACCTTCTCCTTCTCCTTTTCTACTTCTTCTGGTTCACCCTCCAGACTTCACCTTCTCCTTCTCCTTCTTCTACTTCTTCTGATTCACCCTCCAGTCTTCACCTTCTCCTTCTCCTTCTTCTGCTTCTTCTGCTTCACCCTCCAGACTTCACCTTCTCCTTCTCTTTCTTCTGCTTCTTCTGATTCACCCTCCAGACTTCACCTTCTCCTTCTCCTTCTTCTGATTCTTCTGATTCACCCTCCAGACTTCACCTTCTCCTTCTCCTTCTCCTTCTTCTGCTTCTTCTGATTCACCCTCCTGACTTCACCTTCTCCTTCTCCTTCTTCTACTTCTTCTGATTCACCTTCCTGACTTCACCTTCTCCTTCTCCTTCTTCTACTTCTTCTGCTTCACCCTCCAGACTTCACCTTCTCCTTCTCCTTCTTGTACTTCTTCTGATTCACCCTCCAGACTTCACCTTCTCCTTCTCCTTCTTCTGCTTCTTCTGATTCACCCTCCAGACTTCACCTTCTCCTTCTCCTTCTTCTACTTCTTCTGATTCACCCTCCAGACTTCATCTTCTCCTTCTCCTTCTTCTGCTTCTTCTGATTCACCCTCCAGACATCACCTTCTCCTTCTCCTTCTTCTGCTTCTTCTGATTCACCCTCCAGACTTCACCTTCTCCTTCTCCTTCTTCTACTTCTTCTGATTCACCCTCCAGACTTCACGTTCGCCTTCTCCTTCTTCTACTTCTTCTGATTCACCCTCCAGACTTCACCTTCTCCTTCTCCTTCTTCTGCTTCTTCTGATTCACCCTCCAGACTTCACCTTCTCCTTCTCCTTCTTCTGCTTCTTCTGATTCACCCTCCAGACTTCACCTTCTCCTTGTCCTTCTTCTGCTTCTTCTGATTCACCCTTCAGACTTCACCTTCTCCTTCTTCTGCTTCTTCTGATTCACCCTCCAGACCTCACCTTCTCCTTCTCCTTCTTCTACTTCTTCTGATTCACCCTCCAGACTTCATCTTCTCCTTCTCCTTCTACTGCTTCTTCTGATTCACCCTCCAGACTTCACCTTCTCCTTCTCCTTCTTCTGCTTCTTCTGATTCACCCTCCAGACTTCGCCTTCTCCTTCTCCTTCTTCTACTTCTTCTGATTCACCCTCCAGACTTCACCTTCTCCTTCTCCTTCTTCTACTTCTTCTGATTCACCCTCCAGTCTTCACCTTCTCCTTCTCCTTCTTCTGCTTCTTCTGATTCACCCTCCAGACATCACCTTCTCCTTCTCCTTCTTCTGCTTCTTCTGATTCACCCTCCTGACTTCACCTTCTCCTTCTCCTTCTTCTGCTTCTTCTGATTCACCCTCCAGACTTCACCTTCTCCTTCTCCTTCTTCTACTTCTTCAGATTCACCCTCCAGACTTCACCTTCTCCTTCTCCTTCTTCTGCTTCTTCTGATTCACCCTCCAGACTTCACCTTCTCCTTCTCCTTCTTCTGCTTCTTCTGATTCACCCTCCAGACTTCACCTTCTCCTTCTCCTTCTTCTGCTTCTTCTGATTCACCCTCCAGACTTCAACTTCTTCTTCTCCTTCTTCTGCTTCTTCTGATTCACCCTCCAGACTTCACCTTCTCCTTCTCCTTCTTCTACTTCTTCTGATTCACCCTCCAGACTTCACCTTCTCCTTCTCCTTCTTCTACTTCTTCTGATTCACCCTCCAGACTTCATCTTCTACTTCTCCTTCTTCTGCTTCTTCTGATTCACCCTCCAGACTTCACCTTCTCCTTCTCCTTCTTCTGCTTCTTCTGATTCACCCTCCAGACTTCACCTTCTCCTTCTCCTTCTTCTACTTCTTCTGATTCACCCTCCAGACTTCACCTTCTCCTTCTCCTTCTTCTACTTCTTCTGATTCACCCTCCAGTCTTCACCTTCTCCTTCTCCTTCTTCTGCTTCTTCTGCTTCACCCTCCAGACTTCACCTTCTCCTTCTCTATCTTCTGCTTCTTCTGATTCACCCTCCAGTCTTCACCTTCTCCTTCTCCTTCTTGTGATTCTTCTGATTCACCCTCCAGACTTCACCTTCTCCTTCTCCTTCTTCTACTTCATCTGATTCAACCTCCTGACTTCACCTTCTCCTTCTCCTTCTTCTACTTCTTCTGCTTCACCCTCCAGACTTCACATTCTCCTTCTCCTTCTTCTACTTCTTCTGATTCACCCTCCAGACTTCACCTTCTCCTTCTCCTTCTTCTGCTTCTTCTGATTCACCCTCCAGACTTCACCTTCTCCTTCTCCTTATTCTGCTTCTTCTGATTCACCCTCCAGACTTCAACTTCTCCTTCTCCTTCTCCTTCTTCAGCTTCTTCTGATTCACCCTCCAGACTTCACCTTCTCCTTCTCCTTCTTCTGCTTCTTCTGATTCACCCTCCAGACTTCACCTTCTCCTTCTCCTTCTTCTGCTTCTTCTGATTCACCCTCCAGACTTCACCTTCTCCTCCTCCTTCTTCTACTTCTTCTGATTCAGCCTCCAGACTTCACCTTCTTCTTCTCCTTCTTCTACTTCTTCTGATTCACCCTGCAGACTTCACCTTCTCCTTCTCCTTCTTCTGCTTCTTCTGATTCACCCTCCAGACTTCACCTTCTCCTTCTCCTTCTTCTGCTTCTTCTGATTCACCCTCCAGACTTCACCTTCTCCTTCTCCTTCTTCTGCTTCTTCTGATTCACCCTTCAGACTTCACCTTCTCCTTCTCCTTCTTCTGCTTCTTCTGATTCACCCTCCAGACTTCACCTTCTCCTTCTCCTTCTTCTACTTCTTCTGATTCACCCTCCAGACTTCATCTTCTCCTTCTCCTTCTTCTGCTTCTTCTGATTCACCCTCCAGACATCACCTTCTCCTTCTCCTTCTTCTGCTTCTTCTGATTCACCCTCCAGACTTCACCTTCTCCTTCTCCTTCTTCTACTTCTTCTGATTCACCCTCCAGACTTCACGTTCGCCTTCTCCTTCTTCTACTTCTTCTGATTCACCCTCCAGACTTCACCTTCTCCTTCTCCTTCTTCTGCTTCTTCTGATTCACCCTCCAGACTTCACCTTCTCCTTCTCCTTCTTCTGCTTCTTCTGATTCACCCTCCAGACATCACCTTCTCCTTCTCCTTCTTCTGCTTCTTCTGATTCACCCTCCAGACTTCACCTTCTCCTCCTCCTTCTTCTACTTCTTCTGATTCAGCCTCCAGACTTCACCTTCTTCTTCTCCTTCTTCTGCTTCTTCTGCTTCGCCCTCCAGACTTCACCTTCTCCTTCTCCTTCTTCTGCTTCTTCTGCTTCACCCTCCAGACTTCACCTTCTCCTTCTCCTTCTTCTACTTCTTCTGATTCACCCTCCAGATTTCACGTTCGCCTTCTCCTTCTTCTACTTCTTCTGATTCACCCTCCAGACTTCACCTTCTCCTTCTCCTTCTTCTGCTTCTTCTGATTCACCCTCCAGACTTCACCTTCTCCTTCTCCTTCTTCTGCTTCTTCTGATTCACCCTCCAGACTTCACCTTCTCCTTGTCCTTCTTCTGCTTCTTCTGATTCACCCTTCAGACTTCACCTTCTCCTTCTTCTGCTTCTTCTGATTCACCCTCCAGACTTCACCTTCTCCTTCTCCTTCTTCTACTTCTTCTGATTCACCCTCCAGACTTCATCTTCTCCTTCTCCTTCTTCTGCTTCTTCTGATTCACCCTCCAGACATCACCTTCTCCTTCTCCTTCTTCTGCTTCTTCTGATTCACCCTCCAGACTTCACCTTCTCCTTCTCCTTCTCCTGCTTCTTCTGATTCACCCTCCAGACTTCACCTTCTCCTTCTCCTTCTTCTACTTCTTCTGATTCACCCTCCAGACTTCACCTTCTCCTTCTCCTTCTTCTACTTCTTCTGATACACCCTCCAGACTTCACCTTCTCGTTCTCCTTCTTCTACTTCTTCTGATTCACCCTCCTGACTTCACCTTCTCCTTCTCCTTTTCTGCTTCTTCTGCTTCACCCTCCAGACTTCACCTTCTCCTTCTCCTTCTTCTGCTTCTTCTGCTTCACCCTCCAGACTTCACCTTCTCCTTCTCCTTCTTCTGCTTCTTCTGCTTCACCCTCTTGACTTCATTTTCTCCTTCTCCTTCTTCTACTTCTTCTGATACACCCTCCAGACTTCACCTTCTCCTTCTCATTCTTCTGCTTCTTCTGCTTCGCCCTCCAGACTTCACCTTCTCCTTCTCCTTCTTCTGCTTCTTCTGCTTCACCCTCCAGACTTCACCTTCTCCTTCTCCTTCTTCTGCTTCTTCTGCTTCACCCTCCAGACTTCACCTTCTCCTTCTCCTTCTTCTACTTCTTCTGATTCACCCTCCAGACTTCACCTTCTCCTTCTCCTTCTTCTACTTCTTCTGATACACCCTCCAGACTTCACCTTCTCGTTCTCCTTCTTCTACTTCTTCTGATTCACCCTCCTGACTTCACCTTCTCCTTCTCCTTCTTCTGCTTCTTCTGCTTCACCCTCCAGACTTCACCTTCTCCTTCTCCTTCTTCTGCTTCTTCTGCTTCACCCTCCAGACTTCACCTTCTCCTTCTCCTTCTTCTGCTTCTTCTGCTTCACCCTCTTGACTTCATTTTCTCCTTCTCCTTCTTCTACTTCTTCTGATACACCCTCCAGACTTCACCTTCTCCTTCTCCTTCTTCTGCTTCTTCTGCTTCGCCCTCCAGACTTCACCTTCTCCTTCTCCTTCTTCTGCTTCTTCTGCTTCACCCTCCAGACTTCACCTTCTCCTTCTCCTTCTTCTGCTTCTTCTGCTTCACCCTCCAGACTTCCCCTTCTCCTTCTCCTTCTTCTGCTTCTTCTGCTTCGCACTCCAGACTTCACCTTCTCCTTCTCCTTCTTCTGCTTCTTGTGCTGCGCCCTCCACACTTCACCTTCTCCTTCTCCTTCTTCTGCTTCTTCTGCTTCACCCTCCTGACTTCACCTTCTCCTTCTCCTTCTTCTACTTCTTCTGCTTCACCGCCCTGACTTCACCTTCTCCTACTCCTTCTTCTGCTTCTTCTGATTCACCCTCCTAACTTCACCTTCTCCTTCTCCTTCTTCTGCTTCTTCTGATTCACCCTCCTGACTTCACCATCTCCTTCTCCTTCTTCTGCTTCTTCTGATTCACCCTCCAGACTTCACTTTCTCCTTCTCCTTCTTCTGCTTCTTCTGATTCACCCTCCAGACTTCACCTTCTCCTTCTCCTTCTTCTGCTTCTTCTGATTCACCCTCCAGACCTCACCTTCTCCTTCTCCTTCTTCTGCTTCTTCTGATTCACCCTCCAGACTTCATCTTCTCCTTCTCCTTCTTCTGCTTCTTCTGATTCACCCTCCAGACTTCACCTTCTCCTTCTCCTTCTTCTGCTTCTTCTGATTCACCCTCCAGACTTCACCTTCTCCTTCTCCTTTTCTACTTCTTCTGGTTCACCCTCCAGACTTCACCTTCTCCTTCTCCTTCTTCTACTTCTTCTGATTCACCCTCCAGTCTTCACCTTCTCCTTCTCCTTCTTCTGCTTCTTCTGCTTCACCCTCCAGACTTCACCTTCTCCTTCTCTTTCTTCTGCTTCTTCTGATTCACCCTCCAGACTTCCCCTTCTCCTTCTCCTTCTTCTGATTCTTCTGATTCACCCTCCAGACTTCACCTTCTCCTTCTCCTTCTCCTTCTTCTGCTTCTTCTGATTCACCCTCCTGGCTTCACCTTCTCCTTCTCCTTCTTCTACTTCTTCTGATTCACCTTCCTGACTTCACCTTCTCCTTCTCCTTCTTCTACTTCTTCTGCTTCACCCTCCAGACTTCACCTTCTCCTTCTCCTTCTTGTACTTCTTCTGATTCACCCTCCAGACTTCACCTTCTCCTTCTCCTTCTTCTGCTTCTTCTGATTCACCCTCCAGACTTCACCTTCTCCTTCTCCTTCTTCTACTTCTTCTGATTCACCCTCCAGACTTCATCTTCTCCTTCTCCTTCTTCTGCTTCTTCTGATTCACCCTCCAGACATCACCTTCTCCTTCTCCTTCTTCTGCTTCTTCTGATTCACCCTCCAGACTTCACCTTCTCCTTCTCCTTCTTCTACTTCTTCTGATTCACCCTCCAGACTTCACGTTCGCCTTCTCCTTCTTCTACTTCTTCTGATTCACCCTCCAGACTTCACCTTCTCCTTCTCCTTCTTCTGCTTCTTCTGATTCACCCTCCAGACTTCACCTTCTCCTTCTCCTTCTTCTACTTCTTCTGATTCACCCTCCAGACTTCATCTTCTCCTTCTCCTTCTTCTGCTTCTTCTGATTCACCCTCCAGACTTCACCTTCTCCTTCTCCTTCTTCTGCTTCTTCTGATTCACTCTCCAGACTTCACCTTCTCCTTCTCCTTCTTCTACTTCTTCTGATTCACCCTCCAGACTTCACCTTCTCCTTCTCCTTCTTCTACTTCTTCTGATTTACCCTCCAGTCTTCACCTTCTCCTTCTCCTTCTTCTCCAACTTCTGCTTCACCCTCCAGACTTCACCTTCTCCTTCTCTTTCTTCTGCTTCTTCTGATTCACCCTCCAGACTTCACCTTCTCCTTCTCCTTCTTCTGATTCTTCTGATTCACCCTCCAGACTTCACCTTCTCCTTCTCCTTCTCCTGCTTCTTCTGATTCACCCTCCTGACTTCACCTTCTCCTTCTCCTTCTTCTACTTCTTCTGATACACCCTCCTGACTTCACCTTCTCCTTCTCCTTCTTCTACTTCTTCTGCTTCACCCTCCAGTCTTCACCTTCTCCTTCTCCTTCTTCTACTTCTTCTGATTCACTCTCCAGACTTCACCTTCTCCTTCTCCTTCTTCTGCTTCTTCTGATTCACCCTCCAGACTTCACCTTCTCCTTCTCCTTATTCTGCTTCTTCTGATTCACCCTCCAGACTTCACCTTCTCCTTCTCCTTCTTCTGCTTCTCCTGATTCACCCTCCAGACTTCACCTTCTCCTTCTCCTTCTTCTGCTTCTTCTGATTCACCCTCCAGACTTCACCTTCTCCTTCTCCTTCTTCTACTTCTTCTGATTGACCCTCCAGACTTCATCTTCTCCTTCTCCATCTTCTGCTTCTTCTGATTCACCCTCCAGACTTCACTTTCTCCTTCTCCTTCTTCTGCTTCTTCTGATTCACCCTCCAGACTTCACCTTCTCCTTCTCCTTCTTCTACTTCTTCTGATTCACCCTCCAGACTTCACCTTCTCCTTCTCCTTCTTCTACTTCTTCTGATTCACCCTCCAGACTTCACCTTCTCCTTCTCCTTCTTCTGCTTCTTCTGATTCACCCTCCAGACTTCACCTTCTCATTCTCCTTCTTCTGCTTCTTCTGATTCACCCTCCAGACTTCATCTTCTCATTCTCCTTCTTCTGCTTCTTCTGATTCACCCTTCGGACTTCACCTTCTCCTTCTCCTTCTTCTGCTTCTTCTGATTCACCCTCCAGACCTCACCTTCTCCTTCTCCTTCTTCTACTTCTTCTGATTCACCCTCCAGACTTCATCTTATTCTTCTCCTTCTTCTGCTTCTTCTGATTCACCCTCCAGACTTCACCTTCTCCTTCTCCTTCTTCTACTTCTTCTGACTCACCCTCCAGACTTCACCTTCTCCTTCTCCTTCTTCTACTTCTTCTGATTCACCCTCCAGTCTTCACCTTCTCCTTCTCCTTCTTCTGCTTCTTCTGATTCACCCTCCAGACTTCACCTTCTCCTTCTCCTTCTTCTGCTTCTTCTGATTCACCCTCCTGACTTCACCTTCTACTTCTCCTTCTTCTGCTTCTTCTGATTCACCCTCCAGACTTCACCTTCTCCTTCTCCTTCTTCTACTTCTTCTGATTCACCCTCCAGACTTCACCTTCTCCTTCTACCTCTTCTGCTTCTTCTGATTCACCCTCCAGACTTCACCTTATGCTTCTCCTTCTTCTGCTTCTTCTGATTCACCCTCCAGACTTCACCTTCTCCTTCTCCTTCTTCTGCTTCTTCTGTTTCACCCTCCAGACTTCCCCTTCTCCTTCTCCTTCTTCTGCTTCTTCTGATTCACCCTCCAGACTTCACCTTCTCCTTCTCCTTCTTCTGCTTCTTCTGATTCACCCTCCTGACTTCACCTTCTCCTTCTCCTTCTTCTGCTTCTTCTGATTCACCCTCCAGACTTCACCTTCTCCTTCTCCTTCTTCTACTTCTTTCGATTCACCTTCCAGACTTCACCTTCTCCTTCTACTTCTTCTGCTTCTTCTGAATCACCCTCCAGACTTCACCTTCTCCTTCTCCTTCTTCTGCTTCTTCTGATTCACCCTCCAGACTTCACCTTCTCCTTCTCCTTCTTCTGCTTCTTCTGATTCACCCTCCAGACTTCACCTTCTCCTTCTCCTTCTTCTGCTTCTTCTGATTCACCCTCCAGACTTCACCTTCTCCTTCTCCTTCTTCTACTTCTTCTGATTCACCCTCCAGACTTCACCTTCTCCTTCTCCTTCTTCTGCTTCTTCTGATTCACCCTCCAGACTTCACCTTCTCCTTCTCCTTCGTCTACTTCTTCTGATTCACCCTCCAGACTACACCTTCTCCTTCTCCTTCTTCTACTTCTTCTGATTCACCCTCCAGACTTCACCTTCTCCTTCTCCTTCTTCTGCTTCTTCTGATTCACCCTCCAGACTTCACCTTCTCCTTCTCCTTCTTCTACTTCTTCTGATTCACCCTCCAGACTTCACCTTCTCCTTCTCCTTCTTCGACTTCTTCTGATTCACCCTCCAGACTTCACCTTCTCCTTCTCCTTCTTCTACTTCTTCTGCTTCTCCCTCCAGACTTCACCTTCTCCTTCTCCTTCTTCTGCTTCTTCTGATTCACCCTCCAGACTTCACCTTCTCCTTCTCCTTCTTCTACTTCTTCTGATTCACCCTCCAGACTTCACCTTCTCCTTCTCCTTCTTCTACTTCTTCTGATACACCCTCCAGACTTCACCTTCTCGTTCTCCTTCTTCTACTTCTTCTGATTCACCCTCCTGACTTCACCTTCTCCTTCTCCTTCTTCTGCTTCTTCTGCTTCACCCTCCAGACTTCACCTTCTCCTTCTCCTTCTTCTGCTTCTTCTGCTTCACCCTCCAGACTTCACCTTCTCCTTCTCCTTCTTCTGCTTCTTCTGCTTCACCCTCTTGACTTCATTTTCTCCTTCTCCTTCTTCTACTTCTTCTGATACACCCTCCAGACTTCACCTTCTCCTTCTCCTTCTTCTGCTTCTTCTGCTTCGCCCTCCAGACTTCACCTTCTCCTTCTCCTTCTTCTGCTTCTTCTGCTTCACCCTCCAGACTTCACCTTCTCCTTCTCCTTCTTCTGCTTCTTCTGCTTCACCCTCCAGACTTCCCCTTCTCCTTCTCCTTCTTCTGCTTCTTCTGCTTCGCACTCCAGACTTCACCTTCTCCTTCTCCTTCTTCTGCTTCTTGTGCTGCGCCCTCCACACTTCACCTTCTCCTTCTCCTTCTTCTGCTTCTTCTGCTTCACCCTCCTGACTTCACCTTCTCCTTCTCCTTCTTCTACTTCTTCTGCTTCACCGCCCTGACTTCACCTTCTCCTACTCCTTCTTCTGCTTCTTCTGATTCACCCTCCTAACTTCACCTTCTCCTTCTCCTTCTTCTGCTTCTTCTGATTCACCCTCCTGACTTCACCATCTCCTTCTCCTTCTTCTGCTTCTTCTGATTCACCCTCCAGACTTCACTTTCTCCTTCTCCTTCTTCTGCTTCTTCTGATTCACCCTCCAGACTTCACCTTCTCCTTCTCCTTCTTCTGCTTCTTCTGATTCACCCTCCAGACCTCACCTTCTCCTTCTCCTTCTTCTGCTTCTTCTGATTCACCCTCCAGACTTCATCTTCTCCTTCTCCTTCTTCTGCTTCTTCTGATTCACCCTCCAGACTTCACCTTCTCCTTCCCCTTCTTCTGCTTCTTCTGATTCACCCTCCAGACTTCACCTTCTCCTTCTCCTTTTCTACTTCTTCTGGTTCACCCTCCAGACTTCACCTTCTCCTTCTCCTTCTTCTACTTCTTCTGATTCACCCTCCAGTCTTCACCTTCTCCTTCTCCTTCTTCTGCTTCTTCTGCTTCACCCTCCAGACTTCACCTTCTCCTTCTCTTTCTTCTGCTTCTTCTGATTCACCCTCCAGACTTCCCCTTCTCCTTCTCCTTCTTCTGATTCTTCTGATTCACCCTCCAGACTTCACCTTCTCCTTCTCCTTCTCCTTCTTCTGCTTCTTCTGATTCACCCTCCTGGCTTCACCTTCTCCTTCTCCTTCTTCTACTTCTTCTGATTCACCTTCCTGACTTCACCTTCTCCTTCTCCTTCTTCTACTTCTTCTGCTTCACCCTCCAGACTTCACCTTCTCCTTCTCCTTCTTGTACTTCTTCTGATTCACCCTCCAGACTTCACCTTCTCCTTCTCCTTCTTCTGCTTCTTCTGATTCACCCTCCAGACTTCACCTTCTCCTTCTCCTTCTTCTACTTCTTCTGATTCACCCTCCAGACTTCATCTTCTCCTTCTCCTTCTTCTGCTTCTTCTGATTCACCCTCCAGACATCACCTTCTCCTTCTCCTTCTTCTGCTTCTTCTGATTCACCCTCCAGACTTCACCTTCTCCTTCTCCTTCTTCTACTTCTTCTGATTCACCCTCCAGACTTCACGTTCACCTTCTCCTTCTTCTACTTCTTCTGATTCACCCTCCAGACTTCACCTTCTCCTTCTCCTTCTTCTGCTTCTTCTGATTCACCCTCCAGACTTCACCTTCTCCTTCTCCTTCTTCTGCTTCTTCTGATTCACCCTCCAGACATCACCTTCTCCTTGTCCTTCTTCTGCTTCTTCTGATTCACCCTTCAGACTTCACCTTCTCCTTCTTCTGCTTCTTCTGATTCACCCTCCAGACTTCACCTTCTCCTTCTCCTTCTTCTACTTCTTCTGATTCACCCTCCAGACTTCATCTTCTCCTTCTCCTTCTTCTGCTTCTTCTGATTCACCCTCCAGACATCACCTTCTCCTTCTCCTTCTTCTGATTCTTCTGATTCACCCTCCAGACTTCACCTTCTCCTTCTCCTTCTTCTGCTTCTTCTGATTCACCCTCCAGACTTCACCTTCTCCTTCTCCTTCTTCTACTTCTTCTGATTCACCCTCCAGACTTCACCTTCTCCTTCTCCTTCTTCTACTTCTTCTGATACACCCTCCAGACTTCACCTTCTCGTTCTCCTTCTTCTACTTCTTCTGATTCACCCTCCTGACTTCACCTTCTCCTTCTCCTTCTTCTGCTTCTTCTGCTTCACCCTCCAGACTTCACCTTCTCCTTCTCCTTCTTCTGCTTCTTCTGCTTCACCCTCCAGACTTCACCTTCTCCTTCTCCTTCTTCTGCTTCTTCTGCTTCACCCTCTTGACTTCATTTTCTCCTTCTCCTTCTTCTACTTCTTCTGATACACCCTCCAGACTTCACCTTCTCCTTCTCATTCTTCTGCTTCTTCTGCTTCGCCCTCCAGACTTCACCTTCTCCTTCTCCTTCTTCTGCTTCTTCTGCTTCACCCTCCAGACTTCACCTTCTCCTTCTCCTTCTTCTGCTTCTTCTGCTTCACCCTCCAGACTTCCCCTTCTCCTTCTCCTTCTTCTGCTTCTTCTGCTTCGCACTCCAGACTTCACCTTCTCCTTCTCCTTCTTCTGCTTCTTGTGCTGCGCCCTCCACACTTCACCTTCTCCTTCTCCTTCTTCTGCTTCTTCTGATTCACCCTCCAGACTTCACCTTCTCCTTCTCCTTCTTCTGCTTCTTCTGATTCACCCTCCAGACTTCACCTTCTCCTTCTCCTTCTTCTGCTTCTTCTGATTCACCCTCCTAACTTCACCTTCTCCTTCTCCTTCTTCTGCTTCTTCTGATACACCCTCCTGACTTCACCATCTCCTTCTCCTTCTTCTGCTTCTTCTGATTCACCCTCCAGACTTCACTTTCTCCTTCTCCTTCTTCTGCTTCTTCTGATTCATCCTCCAGACTTCACCTTCTCCTTCTCCTTCTTCTGCTTCTTCTGATTCACCCTCCAGACCTCACCTTCTCCTTCTCCTTCTTCTGCTTCTTCTGATTCACCCTCCAGACTTCATCTTCTCCTTCTCCTTCTTCTGCTTCTTCTGATTCACCCTCCAGACTTCACCTTCTCCTTCTCCTTCTTCTGCTTCTTCTGATTCACCCTCCAGACTTCACCTTCTCCTTCTCCTTTTCTACTTCTTCTGGTTCACCCTCCAGACTTCACCTTCTCCTTCTCCTTCTTCTACTTCTTCTGATTCACCCTCCAGTCTTCACCTTCTCCTTCTCCTTCTTCTGCTTCTTCTGCTTCACCCTCCAGACTTCACCTTCTCCTTCTCTTTCTTCTGCTTCTTCTGATTCACCCTCCAGACTTCACCTTCTCCTTCTCCTTCTTCTGATTCTTCTGATTCACCCTCCAGACTTCACCTTCTCCTTCTCCTTCTCCTTCTTCTGCTTCTTCTGATTCACCCTCCTGACTTCACCTTCTCCTTCTCCTTCTTCTACTTCTTCTGATTCACCTTCCTGACTTCACCTTCTCCTTCTCCTTCTTCTACTTCTTCTGCTTCACCCTCCAGACTTCACCTTCTCCTTCTCCTTCTTGTACTTCTTCTGATTCACCCTCCAGACTTCACCTTCTCCTTCTCCTTCTTCTGCTTCTTCTGATTCACCCTCCAGACTTCATCTTCTCCTTCTCCTTCTTCTACTTCTTCTGATTCACCCTCCAGACTTCATCTTCTCCTTCTCCTTCTTCTGCTTCTTCTGATTCACCCTCCAGACATCACCTTCTCCTTCTCCTTCTTCTGCTTCTTCTGATTCACCCTCCAGACTTCACCTTCTCCTTCTCCTTCTTCTACTTCTTCTGATTCACCCTCCAGACTTCACGTTCGCCTTCTCCTTCTTCTACTTCTTCTGATTCACCCTCCAGACTTCACCTTCTCCTTCTCCTTCTTCTGCTTCTTCTGATTCACCCTCCAGACTTCACCTTCTCCTTCTCCTTCTTCTGCTTCTTCTGATTCACCCTCCAGACTTCACCTTCTCCTTGTCCTTCTTCTGCTTCTTCTGATTCACCCTTCAGACTTCACCTTCTCCTTCTTCTGCTTCTTCTGATTCACCCTCCAGACCTCACCTTCTCCTTCTCCTTCTTCTACTTCTTCTGATTCACCCTCCAGACTTCATCTTCTCCTTCTCCTTCTACTGCTTCTTCTGATTCACCCTCCAGACTTCACCTTCTCCTTCTCCTTCTTCTGCTTCTTCTGATTCACCCTCCAGACTTCGCCTTCTCCTTCTCCTTCTTCTACTTCTTCTGATTCACCCTCCAGACTTCACCTTCTCCTTCTCCTTCTTCTACTTCTTCTGATTCACCCTCCAGTCTTCACCTTCTCCTTCTCCTTCTTCTGCTTCTTCTGATTCACCCTCCAGACATCACCTTCTCCTTCTCCTTCTTCTGCTTCTTCTGATTCACCCTCCTGACTTCACCTTCTCCTTCTCCTTCTTCTGCTTCTTCTGATTCACCCTCCAGACTTCACCTTCTCCTTCTCCTTCTTCTACTTCTTCAGATTCACCCTCCAGACTTCACCTTCTCCTTCTCCTTCTTCTGCTTCTTCTGATTCACCCTCCAGACTTCACCTTCTCCTTCTCCTTCTTCTGCTTCTTCTGATTCACCCTCCAGACTTCACCTTCTCCTTCTCCTTCTTCTGCTTCTTCTGATTCACCCTCCAGACTTCAACTTCTTCTTCTCCTTCTTCTGCTTCTTCTGATTCACCCTCCAGACTTCACCTTCTCCTTCTCCTTCTTCTACTTCTTCTGATTCACCCTCCAGACTTCACCTTCTCCTTCTCCTTCTTCTACTTCTTCTGATTCACCCTCCAGACTTCATCTTCTACTTCTCCTTCTTCTGCTTCTTCTGATTCACCCTCCAGACTTCACCTTCTCCTTCTCCTTCTTCTGCTTCTTCTGATTCACCCTCCAGACTTCACCTTCTCCTTCTCCTTCTTCTACTTCTTCTGATTCACCCTCCAGACTTCACCTTCTCCTTCTCCTTCTTCTACTTCTTCTGATTCACCCTCCAGTCTTCACCTTCTCCTTCTCCTTCTTCTGCTTCTTCTGCTTCACCCTCCAGACTTCACCTTCTCCTTCTCTATCTTCTGCTTCTTCTGATTCACCCTCCAGTCTTCACCTTCTCCTTCTCCTTCTTGTGATTCTTCTGATTCACCCTCCAGACTTCACCTTCTCCTTCTCCTTCTTCTACTTCATCTGATTCAACCTCCTGACTTCACCTTCTCCTTCTCCTTCTTCTACTTCTTCTGCTTCACCCTCCAGACTTCACATTCTCCTTCTCCTTCTTCTACTTCTTCTGATTCACCCTCCAGACTTCACCTTCTCCTTCTCCTTCTTCTGCTTCTTCTGATTCACCCTCCAGACTTCACCTTCTCCTTCTCCTTATTCTGCTTCTTCTGATTCACCCTCCAGACTTCAACTTCTCCTTCTCCTTCTCCTTCTTCAGCTTCTTCTGATTCACCCTCCAGACTTCACCTTCTCCTTCTCCTTCTTCTGCTTCTTCTGATTCACCCTCCAGACTTCACCTTCTCCTTCTCCTTCTTCTGCTTCTTCTGATTCACCCTCCAGACTTCACCTTCTCCTCCTCCTTCTTCTACTTCTTCTGATTCAGCCTCCAGACTTCACCTTCTTCTTCTCCTTCTTCTACTTCTTCTGATTCACCCTGCAGACTTCACCTTCTCCTTCTCCTTCTTCTGCTTCTTCTGATTCACCCTCCAGACTTCACCTTCTCCTTCTCCTTCTTCTGCTTCTTCTGATTCACCCTCCAGACTTCACCTTCTCCTTCTCCTTCTTCTGCTTCTTCTGATTCACCCTTCAGACTTCACCTTCTCCTTCTCCTTCTTCTGCTTCTTCTGATTCACCCTCCAGACTTCACCTTCTCCTTCTCCTTCTTCTACTTCTTCTGATTCACCCTCCAGACTTCATCTTCTCCTTCTCCTTCTTCTGCTTCTTCTGATTCACCCTCCAGACATCACCTTCTCCTTCTCCTTCTTCTGCTTCTTCTGATTCACCCTCCAGACTTCACCTTCTCCTTCTCCTTCTTCTACTTCTTCTGATTCACCCTCCAGACTTCACGTTCGCCTTCTCCTTCTTCTACTTCTTCTGATTCACCCTCCAGACTTCACCTTCTCCTTCTCCTTCTTCTGCTTCTTCTGATTCACCCTCCAGACTTCACCTTCTCCTTCTCCTTCTTCTGCTTCTTCTGATTCACCCTCCAGACATCACCTTCTCCTTCTCCTTCTTCTGCTTCTTCTGATTCACCCTCCAGACTTCACCTTCTCCTCCTCCTTCTTCTACTTCTTCTGATTCAGCCTCCAGACTTCACCTTCTTCTTCTCCTTCTTCTGCTTCTTCTGCTTCGCCCTCCAGACTTCACCTTCTCCTTCTCCTTCTTCTGCTTCTTCTGCTTCACCCTCCAGACTTCACCTTCTCCTTCTCCTTCTTCTACTTCTTCTGATTCACCCTCCAGATTTCACGTTCGCCTTCTCCTTCTTCTACTTCTTCTGATTCACCCTCCAGACTTCACCTTCTCCTTCTCCTTCTTCTGCTTCTTCTGGTTCACCCTCCAGACTTCACCTTCTCCTTCTCCTTCTTCTGCTTCTTCTGATTCACCCTCCAGACTTCACCTTCTCCTTGTCCTTCTTCTGCTTCTTCTGATTCACCCTTCAGACTTCACCTTCTCCTTCTTCTGCTTCTTCTGATTCACCCTCCAGACTTCACCTTCTCCTTCTCCTTCTTCTACTTCTTCTGATTCACCCTCCAGACTTCATCTTCTCCTTCTCCTTCTTCTGCTTCTTCTGATTCACCCTCCAGACATCACCTTCTCCTTCTCCTTCTTCTGCTTCTTCTGATTCACCCTCCAGACTTCACCTTCTCCTTCTCCTTCTCCTGCTTCTTCTGATTCACCCTCCAGACTTCACCTTCTCCTTCTCCTTCTTCTACTTCTTCTGATTCACCCTCCAGACTTCACCTTCTCCTTCTCCTTCTTCTACTTCTTCTGATACACCCTCCAGACTTCACCTTCTCGTTCTCCTTCTTCTACTTCTTCTGATTCACCCTCCTGACTTCACCTTCTCCTTCTCCTTTTCTGCTTCTTCTGCTTCACCCTCCAGACTTCACCTTCTCCTTCTCCTTCTTCTGCTTCTTCTGCTTCACCCTCCAGACTTCACCTTCTCCTTCTCCTTCTTCTGCTTCTTCTGCTTCACCCTCTTGACTTCATTTTCTCCTTCTCCTTCTTCTACTTCTTCTGATACACCCTCCAGACTTCACCTTCTCCTTCTCATTCTTCTGCTTCTTCTGCTTCGCCCTCCAGACTTCACCTTCTCCTTCTCCTTCTTCTGCTTCTTCTGCTTCACCCTCCAGACTTCACCTTCTCCTTCTCCTTCTTCTGCTTCTTCTGCTTCACCCTCCAGACTTCCCCTTCTCCTTCTCCTTCTTCTGCTTCTTCTGCTTCGCACTCCAGACTTCACCTTCTCCTTCTCCTTCTTCTGCTTCTTGTGCTGCGCCCTCCACACTTCACCTTCTCCTTCTCCTTCTTCTGCTTCTTCTGCTTCACCCTCCTGACTTCACCTTCTCCTTCTCCTTCTTCTACTTCTTCTGCTTCACCGCCCTGACTTCACCTTCTCCTACTCCTTCTTCTGCTTCTTCTGATTCACCCTCCTAACTTCACCTTCTCCTTCTCCTTCTTCTGCTTCTTCTGATTCACCCTCCAGACTTCACCTTCTCCTTCTCCTTCTTCTACTTCTTCTGATTCACCCTCCAGACTTCATCTTCTCCTTCTCCTTCTTCTGCTTCTTCTGATTCACCCTCCAGACATCACCTTCTCCTTCTCCTTCTTCTGCTTCTTCTGATTCACCCTCCAGACTTCACCTTCTCCTTCTCCTTCTTCTACTTCTTCTGATTCACCCTCCAGACTTCACGTTCGCCTTCTCCTTCTTCTACTTCTTCTGATTCACCCTCCAGACTTCACCTTCTCCTTCTCCTTCTTCTGCTTCTTCTGATTCACCCTCCAGACTTCACCTTCTCCTTCTCCTTCTTCTGCTTCTTCTGATTCACCCTCCAGACTTCACCTTCTCCTTGTCCTTCTTCTGCTTCTTCTGATTCACCCTTCAGACTTCACCTTCTCCTTCTTCTGCTTCTTCTGATTCTCCCTCCAGACTTCACCTTCTCCTTCTCCTTCTTCTACTTCGTCTGATTCACCCTCCAGACTTCATCTTCTCCTTCTCCTTCTTCTGCTTCTTCTGATTCACCCTCCAGACATCACCTTCTCCTTCTCCTTCTTCTGCTTCTTCTGATTCACCCTCCAGACTTCACCTTCTCCTTCTCCTTCTTCTGCTTCTTCTGATTCACCCTCCAGACTTCACCTTCTCCTTCTCCTTCTTCTACTTCTTCTGATTCACCCTCCAGACTTCACCTTCTCCTTCTCCTTCTTCTACTTCTTCTGATACACCCTCCAGACTTCACCTTCTCGTTCTCCTTCTTCTACTTCTTCTGATTCACCCTCCTGACTTCACCTTCTCCTTCTCCTTCTTCTGCTTCTTCTGCTTCACCCTCCAGACTTCACCTTCTCCTTCTCCTTCTTCTGCTTCTTCTGCTTCACCCTCCAGACTTCACCTTCTCCTTCTCCTTCTTCTGCTTCTTCTGCTTCACCCTCTTGACTTCATTTTCTCCTTCTCCTTCTTCTACTTCTTCTGCTTCGCCCTCCAGACTTCACCTTCTCCTTCTCCTTCTTCTGCTTCTTCTGCTTCACCCTCCAGACTTCACCTTCTCCTTCTCCTTCTTCTGCTTCTTCTGATTCACCCTCCAGACTTCACCTTCTCCTCCTCCTTCTTCTACTTCTTCTGATTCAGCCTCCAGACTTCACCTTCTTCTTCTCCTTCTTCTGCTTCTTCTGCTTCGCCCTCCAGACTTCACCTTCTCCTTCTCCTTCTTCTGCTTCTTCTGCTTCACCCTCCAGACTTCACCTTCTCCTTCTCCTTCTTCTACTTCTTCTGATTCACCCTCCAGACTTCACGTTCGCCTTCTCCTTCTTCTACTTCTTCTGATTCACCCTCCAGACTTCACCTTCTCCTTCTCCTTCTTCTGCTTCTTCTGATTCACCCTCCAGACTTCACCTTCTCCTTCTCCTTCTTCTGCTTCTTCTGATTCACCCTCCAGACTTCACCTTCTCCTTGTCCTTCTTCTGCTTCTTCTGATTCACCCTTCAGACTTCACCTTCTCCTTCTTCTGCTTCTTCTGATTCACCCTCCAGACTTCACCTTCTCCTTCTCCTTCTTCTACTTCTTCTGATTCACCCTCCAGACTTCATCTTCTCCTTCTCCTTCTTCTGCTTCTTCTGATTCACCCTCCAGACATCACCTTCTCCTTCTCCTTCTTCTGCTTCTTCTGATTCACCCTCCAGACTTCACCTTCTCCTTCTCCTTCTTCTGCTTCTTCTGATTCACCCTCCAGACTTCACCTTCTCCTTCTCCTTCTTCTACTTCTTCTGATTCACCCTCCAGACTTCACCTTCTCCTTCTCCTTCTTCTACTTCTTCTGATACACCCTCCAGACTTCACCTTCTCGTTCTCCTTCTTCTACTTCTTCTGATTCACCCTCCTGACTTCACCTTCTCCTTCTCCTTCTTCTGCTTCTTCTGCTTCACCCTCCAGACTTCACCTTCTCCTTCTCCTTCTTCTGCTTCTTCTGCTTCACCCTCCAGACTTCACCTTCTCCTTCTCCTTCTTCTGCTTCTTCTGCTTCACCCTCTTGACTTCATTTTCTCCTTCTCCTTCTTCTACTTCTTCTGATACACCCTCCAGACTTCACCTTCTCCTTCTCATTCTTCTGCTTCTTCTGCTTCGCCCTCCAGACTTCACCTTCTCCTTCTCCTTCTTCTGCTTCTTCTGCTTCACCCTCCAGACTTCACCTTCTCCTTCTCCTTCTTCTGCTTCTTCTGCTTCACCCTCCAGACTTCCCCTTCTCCTTCTCCTTCTTCTGCTTCTTCTGCTTCGCACTCCAGACTTCACCTTCTCCTTCTCCTTCTTCTGCTTCTTGTGCTGCGCCCTCCACACTTCACCTTCTCCTTCTCCTTCTTCTGCTTCTTCTGCTTCACCCTCCTGACTTCACCTTCTCCTTCTCCTTCTTCTACTTCTTCTGCTTCACCGCCCTGACTTCACCTTCTCCTACTCCTTCTTCTGCTTCTTCTGATTCACCCTCCTAACTTCACCTTCTCCTTCTCCTTCTTCTGCTTCTTCTGATTCACCCTCCAGACTTCACCTTCTCCTTCTCCTTCTTCTACTTCTTCTGATTCACCCTCCAGACTTCATCTTCTCCTTCTCCTTCTTCTGCTTCTTCTGATTCACCCTCCAGACATCACCTTCTCCTTCTCCTTCTTCTGCTTCTTCTGATTCACCCTCCAGACTTCACCTTCTCCTTCTCCTTCTTCTACTTCTTCTGATTCACCCTCCAGACTTCACGTTCGCCTTTTCCTTCTTCTACTTCTTCTGATTCACCCTCCAGACTTCACCTTCTCCTTCTCCTTCTTCTGCTTCTTCTGATTCACCCTCCAGACTTCACCTTCTCCTTCTCCTTCTTCTGCTTCTTCTGATTCACCCTCCAGACTTCACCTTCTCCTTGTCCTTCTTCTGCTTCTTCTGATTCACCCTTCAGACTTCACCTTCTCCTTCTTCTGCTTCTTCTGATTCACCCTCCAGACTTCACCTTCTCCTTCTCCTTCTTCTACTTCGTCTGATTCACCCTCCAGACTTCATCTTCTCCTTCTCCTTCTTCTGCTTCTTCTGATTCACCCTCCAGACATCACCTTCTCCTTCTCCTTCTTCTGCTTCTTCTGATTCACCCTCCAGACTTCACCTTCTCCTTCTCCTTCTTCTGCTTCTTCTGATTCACCCTCCAGACTTCACCTTCTCCTTCTCCTTCTTCTACTTCTTCTGATTCACCCTCCAGACTTCACCTTCTCCTTCTCCTTCTTCTACTTCTTCTGATACACCCTCCAGACTTCACCTTCTCGTTCTCCTTCTTCTACTTCTTCTGATTCACCCTCCTGACTTCACCTTCTCCTTCTCCTTCTTCTGCTTCTTCTGCTTCACCCTCCAGACTTCACCTTCTCCTTCTCCTTCTTCTGCTTCTTCTGCTTCACCCTCCAGACTTCACCTTCTCCTTCTCCTTCTTCTGCTTCTTCTGCTTCACCCTCCAGACTTCACCTTCTCCTTCTCCTTCTTCTGCTTCTTCTGCTTCACCCTCCAGACTTCCCCTTCTCCTTCTCCTTCTTCTGTTTCTTCTGCTTCGCACTCCAGACTTCACCTTCTCCTTCTCCTTCTTCTGCTTCTTGTGCTGCGCCCTCCACACTTCACCTTCTCCTTCTCCTTCTTCTGCTTCTTCTGCTTCACCCTCCTGACTTCACCTTCTCCTTCTCCTTCTTCTACTTCTTCTGCTTCACCGCCCTGACTTCAACTTCTCCTACTCCTTCTTCTGCTTCTTCTGATTCACCCTCCTAACTTCACCTTCTCCTTCTCCTTCTTCTGCTTCTTCTGATACACCCTCCTGACTTCACCATCTCCTTCTCCTTCTTCTGCTTCTTCTGATTCACCCTCCAGACTTCACTTTCTCCTTCTCCTTCTTCTGCTTCTTCTGATTCACCCTCCAGACCTCACCTTCTCCTTCTCCTTCTTCTGCTTCTTCTGATTCACCCTCCAGACTTCACCTTCTCCTTCTCCTTCTTCTGCTTCTTCTGATTCACCCTCCAGACTTCACCTTCTCCTTCTCCTTTTCTACTTCTTCTGGTTCACCCTCCAGACTTCACCTTCTCCTTCTCCTTCTTCTACTTCTTCTGATTCACCCTCCAGTCTTCACCTTCTCCTTCTCCTTCTTCTGCTTCTTCTGCTTCACCCTCCAGACTTCACCTTCTCCTTCTCTTTCTTCTGCTTCTTCTGATTCACCCTCCAGACTTCACCTTCTCCTTCTCCTTCTTCTGATTCTTCTGATTCACCCTCCAGACTTCACCTTCTCCTTCTCCTTCTCCTTCTTCTGCTTCTTCTGATTCACCCTCCTGACTTCACCTTCTCCTTCTCCTTCTTCTACTTCTTCTGATTCACCTTCCTGACTTCACCTTCTCCTTCTCCTTCTTCTACTTCTTCTGCTTCACCCTCCAGACTTCACCTTCTCCTTCTCCTTCTTGTACTTCTTCTGATTCACCCTCCAGACTTCACCTTCTCCTTCTCCTTCTTCTGCTTCTTCTGATTCACCCTCCAGACTTCACCTTCTCCTTCTCCTTCTTCTACTTCTTCTGATTCACCCTCCAGACTTCATCTTCTCCTTCTCCTTCTTCTGCTTCTTCTGATTCACCCTCCAGACATCACCTTCTCCTTCTCCTTCTTCTGCTTCTTCTGATTCACCCTCCAGACTTCACCTTCTCCTTCTCCTTCTTCTGCTTCTTCTGCTTCACCCTCTTGACTTCATTTTCTCCTTCTCCTTCTTCTACTTCTTCTGCTTCGCCCTCCAGACTTCACCTTCTCCTTCTCCTTCTTCTGCTTCTTCTGCTTCACCCTCCAGACTTCACCTTCTCCTTCTCCTTCTTCTGCTTCTTCTGATTCACCC
Organism: Somniosus microcephalus; assembly: GCF_052327205.1. Taxonomy (NCBI): domain Eukaryota; kingdom Metazoa; phylum Chordata; class Chondrichthyes; order Squaliformes; family Somniosidae; genus Somniosus; species Somniosus microcephalus. The sequence goes on from NW_028225184.1 coordinate 8,207,960, forward strand.
TCCAGACTTCACCTTCTCCTCCTCCTTCTTCTACTTCTTCTGATTCAGCCTCCAGACTTCACCTTCTTCTTCTCCTTCTTCTGCTTCTTCTGCTTCGCCCTCCAGACTTCACCTTCTCCTTCTCCTTCTTCTGCTTCTTCTGCTTCACCCTCCAGACTTCACCTTCTCCTTCTCCTTCTTCTACTTCTTCTGATTCACCCTCCAGACTTCACGTTCGCCTTCTCCTTCTTCTACTTCTTCTGATTCACCCTCCAGACTTCACCTTCTCCTTCTCCTTCTTCTGCTTCTTCTGATTCACCCTCCAGACTTCACCTTCTCCTTCTCCTTCTTCTGCTTCTTCTGATTCACCCTCCAGACTTCACCTTCTCCTTGTCCTTCTTCTGCTTCTTCTGATTCACCCTTCAGACTTCACCTTCTCCTTCTTCTGCTTCTTCTGATTCACCCTCCAGACTTCACCTTCTCCTTCTCCTTCTTCTACTTCTTCTGATTCACCCTCCAGACTTCATCTTCTCCTTCTCCTTCTTCTGCTTCTTCTGATTCACCCTCCAGACATCACCTTCTCCTTCTCCTTCTTCTGCTTCTTCTGATTCACCCTCCAGACTTCACCTTCTCCTTCTCCTTCTTCTGCTTCTTCTGATTCACCCTCCAGACTTCACCTTCTCCTTCTCCTTCTTCTACTTCTTCTGATTCACCCTCCAGACTTCACCTTCTCCTTCTCCTTCTTCTACTTCTTCTGATACACCCTCCAGACTTCACCTTCTCGTTCTCCTTCTTCTACTTCTTCTGATTCACCCTCCTGACTTCACCTTCTCCTTCTCCTTCTTCTGCTTCTTCTGCTTCACCCTCCAGACTTCACCTTCTCCTTCTCCTTCTTCTGCTTCTTCTGCTTCACCCTCCAGACTTCACCTTCTCCTTCTCCTTCTTCTGCTTCTTCTGCTTCACCCTCTTGACTTCATTTTCTCCTTCTCCTTCTTCTACTTCTTCTGATACACCCTCCAGACTTCACCTTCTCCTTCTCATTCTTCTGCTTCTTCTGCTTCGCCCTCCAGACTTCACCTTCTCCTTCTCCTTCTTCTGCTTCTTCTGCTTCACCCTCCAGACTTCACCTTCTCCTTCTCCTTCTTCTGCTTCTTCTGCTTCACCCTCCAGACTTCCCCTTCTCCTTCTCCTTCTTCTGCTTCTTCTGCTTCGCACTCCAGACTTCACCTTCTCCTTCTCCTTCTTCTGCTTCTTGTGCTGCGCCCTCCACACTTCACCTTCTCCTTCTCCTTCTTCTGCTTCTTCTGCTTCACCCTCCTGACTTCACCTTCTCCTTCTCCTTCTTCTACTTCTTCTGCTTCACCGCCCTGACTTCACCTTCTCCTACTCCTTCTTCTGCTTCTTCTGATTCACCCTCCTAACTTCACCTTCTCCTTCTCCTTCTTCTGCTTCTTCTGATTCACCCTCCAGACTTCACCTTCTCCTTCTCCTTCTTCTACTTCTTCTGATTCACCCTCCAGACTTCATCTTCTCCTTCTCCTTCTTCTGCTTCTTCTGATTCACCCTCCAGACATCACCTTCTCCTTCTCCTTCTTCTGCTTCTTCTGATTCACCCTCCAGACTTCACCTTCTCCTTCTCCTTCTTCTACTTCTTCTGATTCACCCTCCAGACTTCACGTTCGCCTTTTCCTTCTTCTACTTCTTCTGATTCACCCTCCAGACTTCACCTTCTCCTTCTCCTTCTTCTGCTTCTTCTGATTCACCCTCCAGACTTCACCTTCTCCTTCTCCTTCTTCTGCTTCTTCTGATTCACCCTCCAGACTTCACCTTCTCCTTGTCCTTCTTCTGCTTCTTCTGATTCACCCTTCAGACTTCACCTTCTCCTTCTTCTGCTTCTTCTGATTCACCCTCCAGACTTCACCTTCTCCTTCTCCTTCTTCTACTTCGTCTGATTCACCCTCCAGACTTCATCTTCTCCTTCTCCTTCTTCTGCTTCTTCTGATTCACCCTCCAGACATCACCTTCTCCTTCTCCTTCTTCTGCTTCTTCTGATTCACCCTCCAGACTTCACCTTCTCCTTCTCCTTCTTCTGCTTCTTCTGATTCACCCTCCAGACTTCACCTTCTCCTTCTCCTTCTTCTACTTCTTCTGATTCACCCTCCAGACTTCACCTTCTCCTTCTCCTTCTTCTACTTCTTCTGATACACCCTCCAGACTTCACCTTCTCGTTCTCCTTCTTCTACTTCTTCTGATTCACCCTCCTGACTTCACCTTCTCCTTCTCCTTCTTCTGCTTCTTCTGCTTCACCCTCCAGACTTCACCTTCTCCTTCTCCTTCTTCTGCTTCTTCTGCTTCACCCTCCAGACTTCACCTTCTCCTTCTCCTTCTTCTGCTTCTTCTGCTTCACCCTCCAGACTTCACCTTCTCCTTCTCCTTCTTCTGCTTCTTCTGCTTCACCCTCCAGACTTCCCCTTCTCCTTCTCCTTCTTCTGTTTCTTCTGCTTCGCACTCCAGACTTCACCTTCTCCTTCTCCTTCTTCTGCTTCTTGTGCTGCGCCCTCCACACTTCACCTTCTCCTTCTCCTTCTTCTGCTTCTTCTGCTTCACCCTCCTGACTTCACCTTCTCCTTCTCCTTCTTCTACTTCTTCTGCTTCACCGCCCTGACTTCAACTTCTCCTACTCCTTCTTCTGCTTCTTCTGATTCACCCTCCTAACTTCACCTTCTCCTTCTCCTTCTTCTGCTTCTTCTGATACACCCTCCTGACTTCACCATCTCCTTCTCCTTCTTCTGCTTCTTCTGATTCACCCTCCAGACTTCACTTTCTCCTTCTCCTTCTTCTGCTTCTTCTGATTCACCCTCCAGACCTCACCTTCTCCTTCTCCTTCTTCTGCTTCTTCTGATTCACCCTCCAGACTTCACCTTCTCCTTCTCCTTCTTCTGCTTCTTCTGATTCACCCTCCAGACTTCACCTTCTCCTTCTGCTTTTCTACTTCTTCTGGTTCACCCTCCAGACTTCACCTTCTCCTTCTCCTTCTTCTACTTCTTCTGATTCACCCTCCAGTCTTCACCTTCTCCTTCTCCTTCTTCTGCTTCTTCTGCTTCACCCTCCAGACTTCACCTTCTCCTTCTCTTTCTTCTGCTTCTTCTGATTCACCCTCCAGACTTCACCTTCTCCTTCTCCTTCTTCTGATTCTTCTGATTCACCCTCCAGACTTCACCTTCTCCTTCTCCTTCTCCTTCTTCTGCTTCTTCTGATTCACCCTCCTGACTTCACCTTCTCCTTCTCCTTCTTCTACTTCTTCTGATTCACCTTCCTGACTTCACCTTCTCCTTCTCCTTCTTCTACTTCTTCTGCTTCACCCTCCAGACTTCACCTTCTCCTTCTCCTTCTTGTACTTCTTCTGATTCACCCTCCAGACTTCACCTTCTCCTTCTCCTTCTTCTGCTTCTTCTGATTCACCCTCCAGACTTCACCTTCTCCTTCTCCTTCTTCTACTTCTTCTGATTCACCCTCCAGACTTCATCTTCTCCTTCTCCTTCTTCTGCTTCTTCTGATTCACCCTCCAGACATCACCTTCTCCTTCTCCTTCTTCTGCTTCTTCTGATTCACCCTCCAGACTTCACCTTCTCCTTCTCCTTCTTCTACTTCTTCTGATTCACCCTCCAGACTTCACGTTCGCCTTCTCCTTCTTCTACTTCGTCTGATTCACCCTCCAGACTTCACCTTCTCCTTCTCCTTCTTCTGCTTCTTCTGATTCACCCTCCAGACTTCACCTTCTCCTTCTCCTTCTTCTGCTTCTTCTGATTCACCCTCCAGACTTCACCTTCTCCTTCTCCTTCTTCTGCTTCTTCTGATTCACCCTTCAGACTTCACCTTCTCCTTCTTCTGCTTCTTCTGATTCACCCTCCAGACCTCACCTTCTCCTTCTCCTTCTTCTACTTCTTCTGTTTCACCCTCCAGACTTCATCTTCTCCTTCTCCTTCTACTGCTTCTTCTGATTCACCCTCCAGACTTCACCTTCTCCTTCTCCTTCTTCTGCTTCTTCTGATTCACCCTCCAGACTTCGCCTTCTCCTTCTCCTTCTTCTACTTCTTCTGATTCACCCTCCAGACTTCACCTTCTCCATCTCCTTCTTCTACTTCTTCTGATTCACCCTCCTGACTTCACCTTCTCCTTCTCCTTCTTCTGCTTCTTCTGATTCACCCTCCAGACTTCACCTTCTCCTTCTCCTTCTTCTACTTCTTCAGATTCACCCTCCAGACTTCACCTTCTCCTTCTCCTTCTTCTGCTTCTTCTGATTCACCCTCCAGACTTCACCTTCTCCTTCTCCTTTTCTACTTCTTCTGGTTCACCCTCCAGACTTCACCTTCTCCTTCTCCTTTTTCTACTTCTTCTGATTCACCCTCCAGTCTTCACCTTCTCCTTCTCCTTCTTCTGCTTCTTCTGCTTCACCCTCCAGACTTCACCTTCTCCTTCTCTTTCTTCTGCTTCTTCTGATTCACCCTCCAGACTTCACCTTCTCCTTCTCCTTCTTCTGATTCTTCTGATTCACCCTCCAGACTTCACCTTCTCCTTCTCCTTCTCCTTCTTCTGCTTCTTCTGATTCACCCTCCTGACTTCACCTTCTCCTTCTCCTTCTTCTACTTCTTCTGATTCACCTTCCTGACTTCACCTTCTCCTTCTCCTTCTTCTACTTCTTCTGCTTCACCCTCCAGACTTCACCTTCTCCTTCTCCTTCTTGTACTTCTTCTGATTCACCCTCCAGACTTCACCTTCTCCTTCTCCTTCTTCTGCTTCTTCTGATTCACCCTCCAGACTTCACCTTCTCCTTCTCCTTCTTCTACTTCTTCTGATTCACCCTCCAGACTTCATCTTCTCCTTCTCCTTCTTCTGCTTCTTCTGATTCACCCTCCAGACATCACCTTCTCCTTCTCCTTCTTCTGCTTCTTCTGATTCACCCTCCAGACTTCACCTTCTCCTTCTCCTTCTTCTACTTCTTCTGATTCACCCTCCAGACTTCACGTTCGCCTTCTCCTTCTTCTACTTCTTCTGATTCACCCTCCAGACTTCACCTTCTCCTTCTCCTTCTTCTGCTTCTTCTGATTCACCCTCCAGACTTCACCTTCTCCTTCTCCTTCTTCTGCTTCTTCTGATTCACCCTCCAGACTTCACCTTCTCCTTCTCCTTCTTCTGCTTCTTCTGATTCACCCTTCAGACTTCACCTTCTCCTTCTTCTGCTTCTTCTGATTCACCCTCCAGACCTCACCTTCTCCTTCTCCTTCTTCTACTTCTTCTGATTCACCCTCCAGACTTCATCTTCTCCTTCTCCTTCTACTGCTTCTTCTGATTCACCCTCCAGACTTCACCTTCTCCTTCTCCTTCTTCTGCTTCTTCTGATTCACCCTCCAGACTTCGCCTTCTCCTTCTCCTTCTTCTACTTCTTCTGATTCACCCTCCAGACTTCACCTTCTCCTTCTCCTTCTTCTACTTCTTCTGATTCACCCTCCAGTCTTCACCTTCTCCTTCTCCTTCTTCTGCTTCTTCTGATTCACCCTCCAGACTTCACCTTCTCCTTCTCCTTCTTCTGCTTCTGCTGATTCACCCTCCTGACTTCACCTTCTCCTTCTCCTTCTTCTGCTTCTTCTGATTCACCCTCCAGACTTCACCTTCTCCTTCTCCTTCTTCTACTTCTTCAGATTCACCCTCCAGACTTCACCTTCTCCTTCTCCTTCTTCTGCTTCTTCTGATTCACCCTCCAGACTTCACCTTCTCCTTCTCCTTCTTCTGCTTCTTCTGATTCACCCTCCAGACTTCACCTTCTCCTTCTCCTTCTTCTGCTTCTTCTGATTCACCCTCCAGACTTCAACTTCTCCTTCTCCTTCTTCTGCTTCTTCTGATTCACCCTCCAGACTTCACCTTCTCCTTCTCCTTCTTCTACTTCTTCTGATTCACCCTCCAGACTTCACCTTCTCCTTCTCCTTCTTCTACTTCTTCTGATTCACCCTCCAGACTTCATCTTCTACTTCTCCTTCTTCTGCTTCTTCTGATTCACCCTCCAGACTTCACCTTCTCCTTCTCCTTCTTCTGCTTCTTCTGATTCACCCTCCAGACTTCACCTTCTCCTTCTCCTTCTTCTACTTCTTCTGATTCACCCTCCAGACTTCACCTTCTCCTTCTCCTTCTTCTACTTCTTCTGATTCACCCTCCAGTCTTCACCTTCTCCTTCTCCTTCTTCTGCTTCTTCTGCTTCACCCTCCAGACTTCACCTTCTCCTTCTCTATCTTCTGCTTCTTCTGATTCACCCTCCAGTCTTCACCTTCTCCTTCTCCTTCTTCTGATTCTTCTGATTCACCCTCCAGACTTCACCTTCTCCATCTCCTTCTTCTGCTTCTTCTGATTCACCCTCCAGACTTCATCTTCTCCTTCTCCTTCTTCTGCTTCTTCTGATTCACCCTCCAGACTTCACCTTCTCCTTCTCCTTCTTCTGCTTCTACTGATTCACCCTCCAGACTTCGCCTTCTGCTTCTCCTTCTTCTGCTTCTTCTGATTCACCCTCCAGATTTCACCTAGTCCTTCTCCTTCTTCCACTTCTTCTGATTCACCTTCCAGTCTTCACCTTCTCCTTCTCCTTCTTCTGCTTCTTCTGATTCACCCTCCAGACTTCACCGTCTCCTTCTCCTTCTTCTGCTCCTTCTGATTCACCCTCCTGACTTCACCTTCTCCTTCTCCTTCTTCTGCTTCTTCTGATTCACCCTCCAGACTTCACCTTCTCCTTCTCCTTCTTCTACTTCTTCTGATTCACCCTCCAGACTTCACCTTCTCCTTCTACTTCTTCTGCTTCTTCTGATTCACCCTCCAGACTTCACCTTCTCCTTCTCCTTCTTCTGCTTCTTCTGATTCACCCTCCAGACTTCACCTTCTCCTTCTCCTTCGTCTACTTCTTCTGATTCACCCTCCAGAATACACATTCTCCTTCTCCTTCTTCTACTTCTTCTGATTCACCTTCCAGACTTCACCTTCTCCTTCTCCTTCTTCTGCTTCTTCTGATTCACCCTCCAGACTTTAACTTCTTCTTCTCCTTCTTCTACTTCTTCTGATTCACCCTCCAGACTTCAGCTTCTCCTTCTCCTTCTTCTACTTCTTCTGATTCACCCGCCAGATTTCACCTTCTCCTTCTCCTTCTTCTACTTCTTCTGCTTCTCCCTCCAGACTTCACCTTCTCCTTCTCCTTCTTCTGCTTCTTCTGATTCACCCTCCAGACTTCACCTTCTGCTTCTCCTTCTTCTACTTCTTCTGATTCACCCTCCAGACTTCACCTTCTCCTTCTCCTTCTTCTGCTTCTTCTGCTGCGCCCTCCAGACTTCACCTTCTCCTTCTCCTTCTTCTGCTTCTTCTGCTTCACCCTCCTCACTTCACCTTCTCCTTCTCCTTCTTCTACTTCTTCTGCTTCACCCCCCTGACTTCACCTTCTCCTTCTCCTTCTTCTGCTTCTTCTGATTCACCCTCCTAACTTCACCTTCTCCTTCTCCTTCTTCTGCTTCTTCCGATTCACCCTCCTGACTTCACCTTCTCCATCTCCTTCTTCTGCTTCTTCTGATTCACCCTCCAGACTTCACCTTCTCCTTCTCCTTCTTCTGCTTCTTCTGATTCACCCTCCAGACTTCACGTTCTCCTTCTCCTTCTTCTGCTTCTTCTGATTCACCCTCCAGACCTCACCTTCTCCTTCTCCTTCTTCTACTTCTTCTGATTCACCCTCCAGACTTCATCTTCTCCTTCTCCTTCTTCTGCTTCTTCTGATTCACCCTCCAGACTTCACCTTCTCCTTCTCCTTCTTCTGCTTCTTCTGATTCACCCTCCAGACTTCACCTTCTCCTTCTCCTTCTTCTACTTCTTCTGATTCACCCTCCAGACTTCACCTTCTCCTTCTCCTTCTTCTGCTTCTTCTGATTCACCCTCCAGACTTCACCTTCTCCTTCTCCTTCTTCTGCTTCTTCTGATTCACCCTTCAGACTTCACCTTCTCCTTCTTCTGCTTCTTCTGATTCACCCTCCAGACCTCACCTTCTCCTTCTCCTTCTTCTACTTCTTCTGATTCACCCTCCAGACTTCATCTTCTCCTTCTCCTTCTACTGCTTCTTCTGATTCACCCTCCAGACTTCACCTTCTCCTTCTCCTTCTTCTGCTTCTTCTGATTCACCCTCCAGACTTCGCCTTCTCCTTCTCCTTCTTCTACTTCTTCTGATTCACCCTCCAGACTTCACCTTCTCCTTCTCCTTCTTCTACTTCTTCTGATTCACCCTCCAGTCTTCACCTTCTCCTTCTCCTTCTTCTGCTTCTTCTGATTCACCCTCCAGACTTCACCTTCTCCTTCTCCTTCTTCTGCTTCTGCTGATTCACCCTCCTGACTTCACCTTCTCCTTCTCCTTCTTCTGCTTCTTCTGATTCACCCTCCAGACTTCACCTTCTCCTTCTCCTTCTTCTACTTCTTCAGATTCACCCTCCAGACTTCACCTTCTCCTTCTCCTTCTTCTGCTTCTTCTGATTCACCCTCCAGACTTCACCTTCTCCTTCTCCTTCTTCTGCTTCTTCTGATTCACCCTCCAGACTTCACCTTCTCCTTCTCCTTCTTCTGCTTCTTCTGATTCACCCTCCAGACTTCAACTTCTCCTTCTCCTTCTTCTGCTTCTTCTGATTCACCCTCCAGACTTCACCTTCTCCTTCTCCTTCTTCTACTTCTTCTGATTCACCCTCCAGACTTCACCTTCTCCTTCTCCTTCTTCTACTTCTTCTGATTCACCCTCCAGACTTCATCTTCTACTTCTCCTTCTTCTGCTTCTTCTGATTCACCCTCCAGACTTCACCTTCTCCTTCTCCTTCTTCTGCTTCTTCTGATTCACCCTCCAGACTTCACCTTCTCCTTCTCCTTCTTCTACTTCTTCTGATTCACCCTCCAGACTTCACCTTCTCCTTCTCCTTCTTCTACTTCTTCTGATTCACCCTCCAGTCTTCACCTTCTCCTTCTCCTTCTTCTGCTTCTTCTGCTTCACCCTCCAGACTTCACCTTCTCCTTCTCTATCTTCTGCTTCTTCTGATTCACCCTCCAGTCTTCACCTTCTCCTTCTCCTTCTTCTGATTCTTCTGATTCACCCTCCAGACTTCACCTTCTCCATCTCCTTTTTCTGCTTCTTCTGATTCACCCTCCAGACTTCATCTTCTCCTTCTCCTTCTTCTGCTTCTTCTGATTCACCCTCCAGACTTCACCTTCTCCTTCTCCTTCTTCTGCTTCTACTGATTCACCCTCCAGACTTCGCCTTCTGCTTCTCCTTCTTCTGCTTCTTCTGATTCACCCTCCAGATTTCACCTAGTCCTTCTCCTTCTTCCACTTCTTCTGATTCACCTTCCAGTCTTCACCTTCTCCTTCTCCTTCTTCTGCTTCTTCTGATTCACCCTCCAGACTTCACCGTCTCCTTCTCCTTCTTCTGCTCCTTCTGATTCACCCTCCTGACTTCACCTTCTCCTTCTCCTTCTTCTGCTTCTTCTGATTCACCCTCCAGACTTCACCTTCTCCTTCTCCTTCTTCTACTTCTTCTGATTCACCCTCCAGACTTCACCTTCTCCTTCTACTTCTTCTGCTTCTTCTGATTCACCCTCCAGACTTCACCTTCTCCTTCTCCTTCTTCTGCTTCTTCTGATTCACCCTCCAGACTTCACCTTCTCCTTCTCCTTCGTCTACTTCTTCTGATTCACCCTCCAGAATACACATTCTCCTTCTCCTTCTTCTACTTCTTCTGATTCACCTTCCAGACTTCACCTTCTCCTTCTCCTTCTTCTGCTTCTTCTGATTCACCCTCCAGACTTTAACTTCTTCTTCTCCTTCTTCTACTTCTTCTGATTCACCCTCCAGACTTCAGCTTCTCCTTCTCCTTCTTCTACTTCTTCTGATTCACCCGCCAGATTTCACCTTCTCCTTCTCCTTCTTCTTCTTCTTCTGCTTCTCCCTCCAGACTTCACCTTCTCCTTCTCCTTCTTCTGCTTCTTCTGATTCACCCTCCAGACTTCACCTTCTGCTTCTCCTTCTTCAACTTCTTCTGATTCACCCTCCAGACTTCACCTTCTCCTTCTCCTTCTTCTGCTTCTTCTGCTGCGCCCTCCAGACTTCACCTTCTCCTTCTCCTTCTTCTGCTTCTTCTGCTTCACCCTCCTCACTTCACCTTCTCCTTCTCCTTCTTCTACTTCTTCTGCTTCACCCCCCTGACTTCACCTTCTCCTTCTCCTTCTTCTGCTTCTTCTGATTCACCCTCCTAACTTCACCTTCTCCTTCTCCTTCTTCTGCTTCTTCCGATTCACCCTCCTGACTTCACCTTCTCCATCTCCTTCTTCTGCTTCTTCTGATTCACCCTCCAGACTTCACCTTCTCCTTCTCCTTCTTCTGCTTCTTCTGATTCACCCTCCAGACTTCACGTTCTCCTTCTCCTTCTTCTGCTTCTTCTGATTCACCCTCCAGACCTCACCTTCTCCTTCTCCTTCTTCTACTTCTTCTGATTCACCCTCCAGACTTCATCTTCTCCTTCTCCTTCTTCTGCTCCTTCTGATTCACCCTCCAGACTTCACCTTCTCCTTCTCCTTCTTCTGCTTCTTCTGATTCACCCTCCAGACTTCACCTTCTCCTTCTCCTTCTTCTACTTCTTCTGATTCACCCTCCAGACTTCACCTTCTCCTTCTCCTTCTTCTACTTCTTCTGATTCACCCTCCAGTCTTCACCTTCTCCTTCTCCTTCTTCTGCATCTTCTGCTTCACCCTCCAGACTTCACCTTCTCCTTCTCTTTCTTCTGCTTCTTCTGATTCACCCTCCAGACTTCACCTTCACCTTCTCCTTCTTCTGATTCTTCTGATTCACCCTCCAGACTTCACCTTCTCCTTCTCCTTCTTCTGCTTCTTCTGATTCACCCTCCTGACTTCACGTTCTCCTTCTCCTTCTTCTACTTCTTCTGATTCACCCTCCTGACTTCACCTTCTCCTTCTCCTTCTTCTACTTCTTCTGCTTCACCCTCCAGACTTCACCTTCTCCTTCTCCTTCTTCTACTTCTTCTGATTCACCCTCCAGACTTCACCTTCTCCTTCTCCTTCTTCTGCTTCTTCTGATTCACCCTCCAGACTTCACCTTCTCCTTCTCCTTATTCTGCTTCTTCTGATTCACCCTCCAGACTTCACCTCCTCCTTCTCCTTCTTCTGCTTCTTCTGATTCACCCTCCAGACTTCACCTTCTCCTTCTCCTTCTTCTGCTTCTTCTGATTCACCCTCCAGACTTCACCTTCTCCTTCTCCTTCTTCTACTTCTTCTGATTCACCCTCCAGACTTCATCTGCTCCTTCTCCTTCTCCTGCTTCTTCTGATTCACCCTCCAGACTTCACCTTCTCCTTCTCCTTCTTCTGCTTCTTCTGATTCACCCTCCAGACTTCACCTTCTCCTTCTCCTTCTTCTACTTCTTCTGATTCACCCTCCAGACTTCACCTTCTCCTTCTCCTTCTTCTACTTCTTCTGCTTTACCCCTCTGACTTCACCTTCTCCTTCTCCTTCTTCTGCTTCTTCTGATTCACCCTCCTAACTTCACCTTCTCCTTCTCCTTCTTCTGCTTCTTCTGATTCACCCTCCTGACTTCACCATCTCCTTCTCCTTCTTCTGCTTCTTCTGATTCACCCTCCAGACTTCACTTTCTCCTACTCCTTCTTCTGCTTCTTCTGATTCACCCTCCAGACTTCACCTTCTCCTTCTCCTTCTTCTGCTTCTTCTGATTCACCCTCCAGACCTCACCTTCTCCTTCTCCTTCTTCTACTTCTTCTGATTCACCCTCCAGACTTCATCTTCTCCTTCTCCTTCTTCTGCTTCTTCTGATTCACCCTCCAGACTTCACCTTCTCCTTCTCCTTCTTCTGCTTCTTCTGATTCACCCTCCAGACTTCACCTTCTCCTTCTCCTTTTCTACTTCTTCTGGTTCACCCTCCAGACTTCACCTTCTCCTTCTCCTTCTTCTACTTCTTCTGATTCACCCTCCAGTCTTCACCTTCTCCTTCTCCTTCTTCTGCTTCTTCTGCTTCACCCTCCAGACTTCACCTTCTCCTTCTCTTTCTTCTGCTTCTTCTGATTCACCCTCCAGACTTCACCTTCTCCTTCTCCTTCTTCTGATTCTTCTGATTCACCCTCCAGACTTCACCTTCTCCTTCTCCTTCTCCTTCTGCTTCTTCTGATTCACCCTCCTGACTTCACCTTCTCCTTCTCCTTCTTCTACTTCTTCTGATTCACCTTCCTGACTTCACCTTCTCCTTCTCCTTCTTCTACTTCTTCTGCTTCACCCTCCAGACTTCACCTTCTCCTTCTCCTTCTTGTACTTCTTCTGATTCACCCTCCAGACTTCACCTTCTCCTTCTCCTTCTTCTGCTTCTTCTGATTCACCCTCCAGACTTCACCCTCTCCTTCTCCTTCTTCTACTTCTTCTGATTCACCCTCCAGACTTCATCTTCTCCTTCTCCTTCTTCTGCTTCTTCTGATTCACCCTCCAGACATCACCTTCTCCTTCTCATTCTTCTGCTTCTTCTGATTCACCCTCCAGACTTCACCTTCTCCTTCTCCTTCTTCTACTTCTTCTGATTCACCCTCCAGACTTCACGTCCGACTTCTCCTTCTTCTACCTCTTCTGATTCACCCTCCAGACTTCACCTTCTCCTTCTCCTTCTTCTGCTTCTTCTGATTCACCCTCCAGACTTCACCTTCTCCTTCTCCTTCTTCTGCTTCTTCTGATTCACCCTCCAGACTTCACCTTCTCCTTGTCCTTCTTCTGCTTCTTCTGATTCACCCTTCAGACTTCACCTTCTCCTTCTTCTGCTTCTTCTGATTCACCCTCCAGACCTCACCTTCTCCTTCTCCTTCTTCTACTTCTTCTGATTCACCCTCCAGACTTCATCTTCTCCTTCTCCTTCTACTGCTTCTTCTGATTCACACTCCAGACTTCACCTTCTCCTTCTCCTTCTTCTGCTTCTTCTGATTCACCCTCCAGACTTCGCCTTCTCCTTCTCCTTTTTCTACTTCTTCTGATTCACCCTCCAGACTTCACCTTCTCCTTCTCCTTCTTCTACTTCTTCTGATTCACCCTCCAGTCTTCACCTTCTCCTTCTCCTTCTTCTGCTTCTTCTGATTCACCCTCCAGACTTCACCTTCTCCTTCTCCTTCTTCTGCTTCTTCTGATTCACCCTCCTGACTTCACCTTCTACTTCTCCTTCTTCTGCTTCTTCTGATTCACCCTCCAGACTTCACCTTCTCCTTCTCCTTCTTCTACTTCTTCAGATTCACCCTCCAGACTTCACCTTCTCCTTCTCCTTCTTCTGCTTCTTCTGATTCACCCTCCAGACTTCACCTTCTCCTTCTCCTTCTTCTGCTTCTTCTGATTCACCCTCCAGACTTCACCTTCTCCTTCTCCTTCTTCTGCTTCTTCTGATTCACCCTCCAGACTTCAACTTCTCCTTCTCCTTCTTCTGCTTCTTCTGATTCACCCTCCAGACTTCACCTTCTCCTTCTCCTTCTTCTACTTCTTCTGATTCACCCTCCAGACTTCACCTTCTCCTTCTCCTTCTTCTACTTCTTCTGATTCACCCTCCAGACTTCATCTTCTACTTCTCCTTCTTCTGCTTCTTCTGATTCACCCTCCAGACTTCACCTTCTCCTTCTCCTTCTTCTGCTTCTTCTGATTCACCCTCCAGACTTCACCTTCTCCTTCTCCTTCTTCTACTTCTTCTGATTCACCCTCCAGACTTCACCTTCTCCTTCTCCTTCTTCTACTTCTTCTGATTCACCCTCCAGTCTTCACCTTCTCCTTCTCCTTCTTCTGCTTCTTCTGCTTCACCCTCCAGACTTCACCTTCTCCTTCTCTATCTTCTGCTTCTTCTGATTCACCCTCCAGTCTTCACCTTCTCCTTCTCCTTCTTCTGATTCTTCTGATTCACCCTCCAGACTTCACCTTCTCCTTCTCCTTCTTCTACTTCATCTGATTCAACCTCCTGACTTCACCTTCTCCTTCTCCTTCTTCTACTTCTTCTGCTTCACCCTCCAGACTTCACATTCTCCTTCTCCTTCTTCTACTTCTTCTGATTCACCCTCCAGACTTCACCTTCTCCTTCTCCTTCTTCTGCTTCTTCTGATTCACCCTCCAGACTTCACCTTCTCCTTCTCCTTATTCTGCTTCTTCTGATTCACCCTCCAGACTTCAACTTCTCCTTCTCCTTCTCCTTCTTCAGCTTCTTCTGATTCACCCTCCAGACTTCACCTTCTACTTCTCCTTCTTCTGCTTCTTCTGATTCACCCTCCAGACTTCACCTTCTCCTTCTCCTTCTTCTACTTCTTCTGATTCACCCTCCAGACTTCATCTTCTCCTTCTCCTTCTTCTGCTTCTTCTGATTCACCCTCCAGACTTCACCTTCTCCTTCTCCTTCTTCTGCTTCTTCTGATTCACCCTCCAGACTTCACCTTCTCCTCCTCCTTCTTCTACTTCTTCTGATTCACCCTCCAGACTTCACCTTCTTCTTCTCCTTCTTCTACTTCTTCTGAATCACCCTGCAGACTTCACCTTCTCCTGATCCTTCTTCTACTTCTTCTGATTCACCCTCCAGACTTCACCTTCTTCTTCTCCTTCTTCTACTTCTTCTGATTCACCCTGCAGACTTCACCTTCTCCTTCTCCTTCTTCTGCTTCTTCTGATTCACCCTCCAGACTTCACCTTCTCCTTCTCCTTCTTCTGCTTCTTCTGATTCACCCTCCAGACCTCACCTTCTCCTTCTCCTTCTTCTACTTCTTCTGATTCACCCTCCAGACTTCATCTTCTCCTTCTCCTTCTTCTGCTTCATGTGATTCACCCTCCAGACTTCACCTTCTCCTTCTCCTTCTTCTGCTTCTTCTGATTCACCCTCCAGACTTCGCCTTCTCCTTCTCCTTCTTCTACTTCTTCTGATTCACCCTCCAGATTTCACCTTCTCCTTCTCCTTCTTCCACTTCTTCTGATTCACCCTCCAGTCTTCACCTTCTCCTTCTCCTTCTTCTGCTTCTTCTGATTCACCCTCCAGACTTCACCGTCTCCTTCTCCTTCTTCTGCTCCTTCTGATTCACCCTCCTGACTTCACCTTCTCCTTCTCCTTCTTCTGCTTCTTCTGATTCACCCTCCAGACTTCACCTTCTCCTTCTCCTTCTTCTACTTCTTCTGATTCACCCTCCAGACTTCACCTTCTCCTTCTACTTCTTCTGCTTCTTCTGATTCACCCTCCAGACTTCACCTTCTCCTTCTCCTTCTTCTGCTTCTTCTGATTCACCCTCCAGACTTCACCTTCTCCTTCTCCTTCGTCTACTTCTTCTGATTCACCCTCCAGACTACACCTTCTCCTTCTCCTTCTTCTACTTCTTCTGATTCACCTTCCAGACTTCACCTTCTCCTTCTCCTTCTTCTGCTTCTTCTGATTCACCCTCCAGACTTCACCTTCTTCTTCTCCTTCTTCTACTTCTTCTGATTCACCCTCCAGACTTCAGCTTCTCCTTCTCCTTCTTCTACTTCTTCTGATTCACCCGCCAGACTTCACCTCCTTCTCCTTCTTCTACTTCTTCTGCTTCTCCCTCCAGACTTCACCTTCTCCTTCTCCTTCTTCTGCTTCTTCTGATTCACCCTCCAGACTTCACCTTCTGCTTCTCCTTCTTCTACTTCTTCTGATTCACGCTCCAGACTTCACCTTCTCCTTCTCCTTCTTCTGCTTCTTCTGCTGCGCCCTCCAGACTTCACCTTCTCCTTCTCCTTCTTCTGCTTCTTCTGCTTCACCCTCCTGACTTCACCTTCTCCTTCTCCTTCTTCTACTTCTTCTGCTTCACCCCCCTGACTTCACCTTCTCCTTCTCCTTCTTCTGCTTCTTCTGATTCACCCTCCTAACTTCACCTTCTCCTTCTCCTTCTTCTGCTTCTTCCGATTCACCCTCCTGACTTCACCTTCTCCATCTCCTTCTTCTGCTTCTTCTGATTCACCCTCCAGACTTCACCACCTCCTTCTCCTTCTTCTGCTTCTTCTGATTCACCCTCAAGACTTCACGTTCTCCTTCTCCTTCTTCTGCTTCTTCTGATTCACCCTCCAGACCTCACCTTCTCCTTCTCCTTCTTCTACTTCTTCTGATTCACCCTCCAGACTTCATCTTCTCCTTCTCCTTCTTCTGCTTCTTCTGATTCACCCTCCAGACTTCACCTTCTCCTTCTCCTTCTTCTGCTTCTTCTGATTCACCCTCCAGACTTCACCTTCTCCTTCTCCTTCTTCTACTTCTTCTGATTCACCCTCCAGACTTCATCTTCTCCTTCTCCTTCTTCTGCTTCTTCTGATTCACCCTCCAGACCTCACCTTCTCCTTCTCCTTCTTCTACTTCTTCTGATTCACCCTCCAGACTTCATCTTCTCCTTCTCCTTCTTCTGCTTCTTCTGATTCACCCTCCAGACTTCACCTTCTCCTTCTCCTTCTTCTGCTTCTTCTGATTCACCCTCCAGACTTCACCTTCTCCTTCTCCTTCTTCTACTTCTTCTGATTCACCCTCCTGACTTCACCTTCTCCTTCTCCTTCTTCTACTTCTTCTGCTTCACCCTCCAGACTTCACCTTCTCCTTCTCCTTCTTGTACTTCTTCTGATTCACCCTCCAGACTTCACCTTCTCCTTCTCCTTCTTCTGCTTCTTCTGATTCACCCTCCAGACTTCACCTTCTCCTTCTCCTTATTCTACTTCTTCTGATTCACCCTCCAGACTTCACCTCCTCCTTCTCCTTCTTCTGCTTCTTCTGATTCACCCTCCAGACTTCACCTTCTCCTTCTCCTTCTTCTGCTTCTTCTGATTCACCCTCCAGACTTCACCTTCTCCTTCTCCTTCTTCTACTTCTTCTGATTCACCCTCCAGACTTCATCTTCTCCTTCTCCTTCTTCTGCTTCTTCTGATTCACCCTCCAGACCTCACCTTCTCCTTCTCCTTCTTCTGCTTCTTCTGATTCACCCTCCAGACTTCACTTTCTCCTTCTCCTTCTTCTACTTCTTCTGATTCACCCTCCAGACTTCACCTTCTCCTTCTCCTTCTTCTACTTCTTCTGCTTTACCCCCCTGACTTCACCTTCTCCTTCTCCTTCTTCTGCTTCTTCTGATTCACCCTCCTAACTTCACCTTCTCCTTCTCCTTCTTCTGCTTCTTCTGATTCACACTCCTGACTTCACCTTCTCCATCTCCTTCTTCTGCTTCTTCTGATTCACCCTCCAGACTTCACCTTCTCCTTCTCCTTCTTCTGCTTCTTCTGATTCACCCTCCAGACTTCACCTTCTCCTTCTCCTTCTTCTGCTTCTCTGATTCATCCTCCAGACCTCACCTTCTCCTTCTCCTTCTTCTACTTCTTCTGATTCACCCTCCAGACTTCATCTTCTCCTTCTCCTTCTTCTGCTTCTTCTGATTCACCCTCCAGACTTCACCTTCTCCTTCTCCTTCTTCTGCTTCTTCTGATTCACCCTCCAGACTTCACCTTCTCCTTCTCCTTCTTCTACTTCTTCTGATTCACCCTCCAGACTTCACCTTCTCCTTCTCCTTCTTCTACTTCTTCTGATTCACCCTCCAGTCTTCACCTTCTCCTTCTCCTTCTTCTGCATCTTCAGCTTCACCCTCCAGACTTCACCTTCTCATTCTCTTTCTTCTGCTTCTTCTGATTCACCCTCCTGACTTCACCTTCTCCTTCTCCTTCTTCTACTTCTTCTGATTCACTCTACTGACTTCACCTTCTCCTTCTCCTTCTTCTACTTCTTCTGATTCACCCTCCAGACTTCATCTTCTCCTTGTCCTTCTTCTGCTTCTTCTGATTCACCCTTCAGACTTCACCTTCTCCTTCTTCTGCTTCTTCTGATTCACCCTCCAGACCTCACCTTCTCCTTCTCCTTCTTCTACTTCTTCTGATTCACCCTCCAGACTTCATCTTCTCCTTCTCCTTCTACTGCTTCTTCTGATTCACCCTCCAGATTTCACCTTCTCCTTCTCCTTCTTCTGCTTCTTCTGATTCACCCTCCAGACTTCGCCTTCTCCTTCTCCTTCTTCTACTTCTTCTGATTCACCCTCCAGACTTCACCGTCTCCTTCTCCTTCTTCTACTTCTTCTGATTCACCCTCCAGTCTTCACCTTCTCCTTCTCCTTCTTCTGCTTCTTCTGATTCACCCTCCAGACTTCACCTTCTCCTTCTCCTTCTTCTGCTTCTTCTGATTCACCCTCCTGACTTCACCTTCTCCTTCTCCTTCTTCTGCTTCTTCTGATTCACCCTCCAGACTTCACCTTCTCCTTCTCCTTCTTCTACTTCTTCAGATTCACCCTCCAGACTTCACCTTCTCCTTCTCCTTCTTCTGCTTCTTCTGATTCACCCTCCAGACTTCACCTTCTCCTTCTCCTTCTTCTGCTTCTTCTGATTCACCCTCCAGACTTCACCTTCTCCTTCTCCTTCTTCTGCTTCTTCTGATTCACCCTCCAGACTTCAACTTCTCCTTCTCCTTCTTCTGCTTCTTCTGATTCACCCTCCAGACTTCACCTTCTCCTTCTCCTTCTTCTACTTCTTCTGATTCACCCTCCAGACTTCACCTTCTCCTTCTCCTTCTTCTACTTCTTCTGATTCACCCTCCAGACTTCATCTTCTACTTCTCCTTCTTCTGCTTCTTCTGATTCACCCTCCAGACTTCACCTTCTCCTTCTCCTTCTTCTGCTTCTTCTGATTCACCCTCCAGACTTCACCTTCTCCTTCTCCTTCTTCTACTTCTTCTGATTCACCCTCCAGACTTCACCTTCTCCTTCTCCTTCTTCTACTTCTTCTGATTCACCCTCCAGTCTTCACCTTCTCCTTCTCCTTCTTCTGCTTCTTCTGCTTCACCCTCCAGACTTCACCTTCTCCTTCTCTATCTTCTGCTTCTTCTGATTCACCCTCCAGTCTTCACCTTCTCCTTCTCCTTCTTCTGATTCTTCTGATTCACCCTCCAGACTTCACCTTCTCCTTCTCCTTCTTCTACTTCATCTGATTCAACCTCCTGACTTCACCTTCTCCTTCTCCTTCTTCTACTTCTTCTGCTTCACCCTCCAGACTTCACATTCTCCTTCTCCTTCTTCTACTTCTTCTGATTCACCCTCCAGACTTCACCTTCTCCTTCTCCTTCTTCTGCTTCTTCTGATTCACCCTCCAGACTTCACCTTCTCCTTCTCCTTATTCTGCTTCTTCTGATTCACCCTCCAGACTTCAACTTCTCCTTCTCCTTCTCCTTCTTCAGCTTCTTCTGATTCACCCTCCAGACTTCACCTTCTACTTCTCCTTCTTCTGCTTCTTCTGATTCACCCTCCAGACTTCACCTTCTCCTTCTCCTTCTTCTACTTCTTCTGATTCACCCTCCAGACTTCATCTTCTCCTTCTCCTTCTTCTGCTTCTTCTGATTCACCCTCCAGACTTCACCTTCTCCTTCTCCTTCTTCTGCTTCTTCTGATTCACCCTCCAGACTTCACCTTCTCCTCCTCCTTCTTCTACTTCTTCTGATTCACCCTCCAGACTTCACCTTCTTCTTCTCCTTCTTCTACTTCTTCTGATTCACCCTGCAGACTTCACCTTCTCCTGCTCCTTCTTCTACTTCTTCTGATTCACCCTCCAGTCTTCACCTTCTTCTTCCCCTTCTTCTACTTCTTCTGATTCACCCTGCAGACTTCACCTTCTCCTTCTCCTTCTTCTGCTTCTTCTGATTCACCCTCCAGACTTCACCTTCTCCTTCTCCTTCTTCTGCTTCTTCTGATTCACCCTCCAGACCTCACCTTCTCCTTCTCCTTCTTCTACTTCTTCTGATTCACCCTCCAGACTTCATCTTCTCCTTCTCCTTCTTCTGCTTCTTGTGATTCACCCTCCAGACTTCACCTTCTCCTTCTCCTTCTTCTGCTTCTTCTGATTCACCCTCCAGACTTCGCCTTCTCCTTCTCCTTCTTCTACTTCTTCTGATTCACCCTCCAGATTTCACCTTCTCCTTCTCCTTCTTCCACTTCTTCTGATTCACCCTCCAGTCTTCACCTTCTCCTTCTCCTTCTTCTGCTTCTTCTGATTCACCCTCCAGACTTCACCGTCTCCTTCTCCTTCTTCTGCTCCTTCTGATTCACCCTCCTGACTTCACCTTCTCCTTCTCCTTCTTCTGCTTCTTCTGATTCACCCTCCAGACTTCACCTTCTCCTTCTCCTTCTTCTACTTCTTCTGATTCACCCTCCAGACTTCACCTTCTCCTTCTACTTCTTCTGCTTCTTCTGCTTCACCCTCCAGACTTCACCTTCTCCTTCTCCTTCTTCTGCTTCTTCTGATTCACCCTCCAGACTTCAACTTCTCCTTCTCCTTCGTCTACTTCTTCTGATTCACCCTCCAGACTACACCTTCTCCTTCTCCTTCTTCTACTTCTTCTGATTCACCTTCCAGACTTCACCTTCTCCTTCTCCTTCTTCTGCTTCTTCTGATTCGCCCTCCAGACTTCACCTTCTTCTTCTCCTTCTTCTACTTCTTCTGATTCACCCTCCAGACTTCAGCTTCTCCTTCTCCTTCTTCTACTTCTTCTGATTCACCCGCCAGACTTCACCTTCTCCTTCTCCTTCTTCTACTTCTTCTGCTTCTCCCTCCAGACTTCACCTTCTCCTTCTCCTTCTTCTGCTTCTTCTGATTCACCCTCCAGACTTCACCTTCTGCTTCTCCTTCTTCTACTTCTTCTGATTCACCCTCCAGACATCACCTTCTCCTTCTCCTTCTTCTGCTTCTTCTGCTGCGCCCTCCAGACTTCACCTTCTCCTTCTCCTTCTTCTGCTTCTTCTGCTTCACCCTCCTGACTTCACCTTCTCCTTCTCCTTCTTCTACTTCTTCTGCTTCACCCCCCTGACTTCACCTTCTCCTTCTCCTTCTTCTGCTTCTTCTGATTCACCCTCCTAACTTCACCTTCTCCTTCTCCTTCTTCTGCTTCTTCCGATTCACCCTCCAGACTTCACCTTCTCCTTCTCCTTATTCTGCTTCTTCTGATTCACCCTCCAGACTTCACCTCCTCCTTCTCCTTCTTCTGCTTCTGCTGATTCACCCTCCAGACTTCACCTTCTCCTTCTCCTTCTTCTGCTTCTTCTGATTCACCCTCCAGACTTCACCTTCTCCTTCTCCTTCTTCTACTTCTTCTGATTCACCCTCCAGACTTCATCTTCTCCTTCTCCTTCTTCTGCTTCTTCTGATTCACCCTCCAGACTTCACCTTCTCCTTCTCCTTCTTCTGCTTCTTCTGATTCACCCTCCAGACTTCACCTTCTCCTTCTCCTTCTTCTACTTCTTCTGATTTACCCTCCAGACTTCACCTTCTCCTTCTCCTTCTTCTACTTCTTCTGCTTTACCCCCCTGACTTCACCTCCTCCTTCTCCTTCTTCTGCTTCTTCTGATTCACCCTCCTAACTTCACCTTCTCCTTCTCCTTCTTCTGCTTCTTCTGATTCACACTCCTGACTTCACCTTCTCCATCTCCTTCTTCTGCTTCTTCTGATTCACCCTCCAGACTTCAACTTCTCCTTCTCCTTCTCCTTCTTCAGCTTCTTCTGATTCACCCTCCAGACTTCACCTTCTACTTCTCCTTCTTCTGCTTCTTCTGATTCACCCTCCAGACTTCACCTTCTCCTTCTCCTTCTTCTACTTCTTCTGATTCACCCTCCAGACTTCATCTTCTCCTTCTCCTTCTTCTGCTTCTTCTGATTCACCCTCCAGACTTCACCTTCTCCTTCTCCTTCCTCTGCTTCTTCTGATTCACCCTCCAGACTTCACCTTCTCCTCCTCCTTCTTCTACTTCTTCTGATTCACCCTCCAGACTTCACCTTCTTCTTCTCCTTCTTCTACTTCTTCTGATTCACCCTGCAGACTTCACCTTCTCCTGCTCCTTCTTCTACTTCTTCTGATTCACCCTCCAGTCTTCACCTTCTTCTTCTCCTTCTTCTACTTCTTCTGATTCACCCTGCAGACTTCACCTTCTCCTTCTCCTTCTTCTGCTTCTTCTGATTCACCCTCCAGACTTCACCTTCTCC
The DNA here is from genome assembly GCF_052327205.1 of Somniosus microcephalus. Classification (NCBI taxonomy): domain Eukaryota; kingdom Metazoa; phylum Chordata; class Chondrichthyes; order Squaliformes; family Somniosidae; genus Somniosus; species Somniosus microcephalus. The sequence goes on from NW_028225184.1 coordinate 8,230,063, forward strand.
TTCTCCTTCTTCTGCTTCTTCTGATTCACCCTCCAGACCTCACCTTCTCCTTCTCCTTCTTCTACTTCTTCTGATTCACCCTCCAGACTTCATCTTCTCCTTCTCCTTCTTCTGCTTCTTGTGATTCACCCTCCAGACTTCACCTTCTCCTTCTCCTTCTTCTGCTTCTTCTGATTCACCCTCCAGACTTCGCCTTCTCCTTCTCCTTCTTCTACTTCTTCTGATTCACCCTCCAGATTTCACCTTCTCCTTCTCCTTCTTCCACTTCTTCTGATTCACCCTCCAGTCTTCACCTTCTCCTTCTCCTTCTTCTGCTTCTTCTGATTCACCCTCCAGACTTCACCGTCTCCTTCTCCTTCTTCTGCTCCTTCTGATTCACCCTCCTGACTTCACCTTCTCCTTCTCCTTCTTCTGCTTCTTCTGATTCACCCTCCAGACTTCACCTTCTCCTTCTCCTTCTTCTACTTCTTCTGATTCACCCTCCAGACTTCACCTTCTCCTTCTACTTCTTCTGCTTCTTCTGCTTCACCCTCCAGACTTCACCTTCTCCTTCTCCTTCTTCTGCTTCTTCTGATTCACCCTCCAGACTTCACCTTCTCCTTCTCCTTCGTCTACTTCTTCTGATTCACCCTCCAGACTACACCTTCTCCTTCTCCTTCTTCTACTTCTTCTGATTCACCTTCCAGACTTCACCTTCTCCTTCTCCTTCTTCTGCTTCTTCTGATTCACCCTCCAGACTTCACCTTCTTCTTCTCCTTCTTCTACTTCTTCTGATTCACCCTCCAGACTTCAGCTTCTCCTTCTCCTTCTTCTACTTCTTCTGATTCACCCGCCAGACTTCACCTTCTCCTTCTCCTTCTTCTACTTCTTCTGCTTCTCCCTCCAGACTTCACCTTCTCCTTCTCCTTCTTCTGCTTCTTCTGATTCACCCTCCAGACTTCACCTTCTGCTTCTCCTTCTTCTACTTCTTCTGATTCACCCTCCAGACTTCACCTTCTCCTTCTCCTTCTTCTGCTTCTTCTGCTGCGCCCTCCAGACTTCACCTTCTCCTTCTCCTTCTTCTGCTTCTTCTGCTTCACCCTCCTGACTTCACCTTCTCCTTCTCCTTCTTCTACTTCTTCTGCTTCACCCACCTGACTTCACCTTCTCCTTCTCCTTCTTCTGCTTCTTCTGATTCACCCTCCTAACTTCACCTTCTCCTTCTCCTTCTTCTGCTTCTTCCGATTCACCCTCCAGACTTCACCTTCTCCTTCTCCTTATTCTGCTTCTTCTGATTCACCCTCCAGACTTCACCTCCTCCTTCTCCTTCTTCTGCTTCTGCTGATTCACCCTCCAGACTTCACCTTCTCCTTCTCCTTCTTCTGCTTCTTCTGATTCACCCTCCAGACTTCACCTTCTCCTTCTCCTTCTTCTACTTCTTCTGATTCACCCTCCAGACTTCATCTTCTCCTTCTCCTTCTTCTGCTTCTTCTGATTCACCCTCCAGACTTCACCTTCTCCTTCTCCTTCTTCTGCTTCTTCTGATTCACCCTCCAGACTTCACCTTCTCCTTCTCCTTCTTCTACTTCTTCTGATTTACCCTCCAGACTTCACCTTCTCCTTCTCCTTCTTCTACTTCTTCTGCTTTACCCCCCTGACTTCACCTTCTCCTTCTCCTTCTTCTGCTTCTTCTGATTCACCTTCCTAACTTCACCTTCTCCTTCTCCTTCTTCTGCTTCTTCTGATTCACACTCCTGACTTCACCTTCTCCATCTCCTTCTTCTGCTTCTTCTGATTCACCCTCCAGACTTCACCTTCTCCTTCTCCTTCTTCTGATTCTTCTGATTCACCCTCCAGACTTCACCTTCTCCTTCTCCTTCTTCTGCTTCTTCTGATTCATCCTCCAGACCTCACCTTCTCCTTCTCCTTCTTCTACTTCTTCTGATTCACCCTCCAGACTTCATCTTCTCCTTCTCCTTCTTCTGCTTCTTCTGATTCACCCTCCAGACTTCACCTTCTCCTTCTCCTTCTTCTGCTTCTTCTGATTCACCCTCCAGACTTCACCTTCTCCTTCTCCTTCTTCTACTTCTTCTGATTCACCCTCCAGACTTCACCTTCTCCTTCTCCTTCTTCTACTTCTTCTGATTCACCCTCCAGTCTTCACCTTCTCCTTCTCCTACTTCTGCATCTTCAGCTTCACCCTTCAAACTTCACCTTCTCATTCTCTTTCTTCTGCTTCTTCTGATTCACCCTCCTGACTTCACCTTCTCCTTCTCCTTCTTCTACTTCTTCTGATTCACCCTCCTGACTTCACCTTCTCCTTCTCCTTCTTCTACTTCTTCTGCTTCACCCTCCAGACTTCACCTTCTCCTTCTCCTTCTTCTACTTCTTCTGATTCACCCTCCAGACTTCACCTTCTCCTTCTCCTTCTTCTGCTTCTTCTGATTCACCCGCCAGACTTCACCGTCTCCTTCTCCTTCTTCTGTTTCTTCTGATTCACCCTCCAGACTTCACCTTCTCCTTTTCCTTCTTCTGCTTCTTCTGATTCACCCTCCAGACTTCACCTTCTCCTTCTCCTTCTTCTCCTTCTTCTGATTCACCCTCCAGACTTCATCTTCTCCTTCTCCTTCTTCTGCTTCTTCTGATTCACCCTCCAGACTTCACCTTCTCCTTCTCCTTCTTCTGCTTCTTCTGATTCACCCTCCAGACTTCACCTTCTCCTTCTCCTTCTTCTACTTCTTCTGATTCACCCTCCAGACTTCACCTTCTCCTTCTCCTTCTTCTGCTTCTTCTGATTCACCCTCCAGACTTCACCTTCTCCTTCTCCTTCTTCTGCTTCTTCTGATTCACCCTCCAGACAAACCTTCTCCTTCTCCTTCTTCTGCTTCTTCTGATTCACCCTTCAGACTTCACCTTCTCCTTCTCCTTCTTCTACTTCTTCTGATTCACCCTCCAGACCTCACCTTCTCCTTCTCCTTCTTCTACTTCTTCTGACTCACCCTCCAGACTTCATCTTCTCCTTCTCCTTCTTCTGCTTCTTCTGATTCACCCTCCAGACTTCACCTTCTCCTTCTCCTTCTTCTGCTTCTTCTGATTCACCCTCCAGACTTCACCTTCTCCTTCTCCTTCTTCTACTTCTTCTGATTCACCCTCCAGACTTCATCTTCTCCTTCTGCTTCTTCTGATTCACCCTCCAGACTTCACCTTCTCCGTCTCCTTCTTCTGCTTCTTCTGATTCACCCTCCAGACTTCACCTTCTCCTTCTCCTTCTTCTGCTTCTTCTGATTCACCCTCCAGACTTCACCTTCTCCTTCTCCTTCTTCTGCTTCTTCTGATTCACCCTCCAGACTTCACCTTCTCCTTCTCCTTCTTCTGCTTCTTCTGATTCACCCTCCAGACCTCACCTTCTCCTTGTCCTTCTTCTACTTCTTCTGATTCACCCTCCAGACTTCATCTTCTCCTTCTCCTTCTTCTGCTTCTTCTGATTCACCCTCCAGACTTCACCTTCTCCTTCTCCTTCTTCTGCTTCTTCTGATTCACCCTCCAGACTTCACCTTCTCCTTCTCCTTCTTCTACTTCTTCTGATTCACCCTCCAGACTTCACCTTCTCCTTCTCCTTCTTCTACTTCTTCTGATTCACCCTCCTGACTTCACCTTCTCCTTCTCCTTCTTCTACTTCTTCTGCTTCACCCTCCAGACTTCTCCTTCTTCTACTTCTTCTGATTCACCCTCCAGACTTCACCTTCTCCTTCTCCTTCTTCTGCTTCTTCTGATTCACCCTCCAGACTTCACCTTCTCCTTCTCCTTCTTCTGTTTCTTCTGATTCACCCTCCAGACTTCACCTTCTCCTTTTCCTTCTTCTGCTTCTTCTGATTCACCCTCCAGACTTCACCTTCTCCTTCTCCTTCTTCTCCTTCTTCTGATTCACCCTCCAGACTTCACCTTCTCCTTCTCCTTCTTCTGCTTCTTCTGATTCACCCTCCAGACTTCACCTTCTCCTTCTCCTTCTTCTGCTTCTTCTGATTCACCCTTCAGACTTCACCTTCTCCTTCTCCTTTTTCTACTTCTTCTGATTCACCCTCCAGTCTTCACCTTCTCCTTCTCCTTCTTCTGCATCTTCTGCTTCACCCTCCAGACTTCACCTTCTCCTTCTCTTTCTTCTGCTTATTCTGATTCACCCTCCAGACTTCACCTTCACCTTCTCCTTCTTCTGATTCTTCTGATTCACCCTCCAGACTTCACCATCTCCTTCTCCTTCTTCTGCTTCTTCTGATTCACCCTCCAGACTTCACCTTCTCCTTCTCCTTCTTCTGCCTCTTCTGATTCACCCTTCAGACTTCACCTTCTCCTTCTCCTTTTTCTACTTCTTCTGATTCACCCTCCAGTCTTCACCTTCTCCTTCTCCTTCTTCTGCATCTTCTGCTTCACCCTCCAGACTTCACCTTCTCCTTCTCTTTCTTCTGCTTATTCTGATTCACCCTCCAGACTTCACCTTCTCCTTCTCCTTCTTCTACTTCTTCTGCTTCACCCCCCTGACTTCACCTTCTCCTTCTCCTTCTTCTGCTTCTTCTGATTCATCCTCCTAACTTCACCTTCTCCTTCTCCTTCTTCTGCTTCTTCTGATTCCCCCTCCAGACTTCACCTTCTCCTTCTCCTTCTTCTGCTTCTTCTGATTCACCCTCCAGACTTCACCTTCTCCTTCTCCTTCTTCTGCTTCTTCTGATTCACCCTCCAGACCTCACCTTCTGCTTCTCCTTCTTCTACTTCTTCTGATTCACCCTCCAGACTTCATCTTCTCCTTCTCCTTCTTCTGCTTCTTCTGATTCACCCTCCAGACTTCACCTTCTCCTTCTCCTTCTTCTGCTTCTTCTGATTCACCATCCAGACTTCACCTTCTCCTTCTCCTTCTTCTACTTCTTCTGATTCACCCTTCAGACTTCACCTTCTCCTTCCCCTTCTTCTACTTCTTCTGATTCACCCTCCAGTCTTCACCTTCTCCTTCATCTTCTTCTGCATCTTCTGCTTCACCCTCCAGACTTCACCATCTCCTTCTCTTTCTTCTGCTTCTTCTGATTCACCCTCCAGACTTCACCTTCTCCTTCTCCTTCTTCTGATTCTTCTGATTCACCCTCCAGACTTCACCTTCTCCTTCTCCTTCTTCTGCTTCTTCTGATTCACCCTCCTGACTTCACCTTCTCCTTCTCCTTCTTCTACTTGTTCTGATACACCCTCCTGACTTCACCTTCTCCTTCTCCTTCTTCTACTTCTTCTGCTTCACCCTCCAGACTTCACCTTCTCCTTCTCCTTCTTCTACTTCTTCTGATTCACTCTCCAGACTTCACCTTCTCCTTCTCCTTCTTCTGCTTCTTCTGATTCACCCTCCAGACTTCACCTTCTCCTTCTCCTTATTCTGCTTCTTCTGATTCACACTCCAGACTTCACCTTCTCCTTCTCCTTCTTCTGCTTCTTCTGATTCACCCTCCAGACTTCACCTTCTCCTTCTCCTTCTTCTGCTTCTTCGGATTCACCCTCCAGACTTCACCTTCTCCTTCTCCTTCTTCTGCTTCTTCTGATTCACCCTCCAGACTTCATCCTCTACTTCTCCATCTTCTGCTTCTTCTCATTCACCCTCCAGACTTCACCTTCTCCTTCTCCTTCTTCTGCTTCTTCTGATTCACCCTCCAGACTTCACCTTCTCCTTCTCCTTCTTCTACTTCTTCTGATTCACCCTCCAGACTTCACCTTCTCCTTCTCCTTCTTCTACTTCTTCTGATTCACCCTCCAGACTTCACCTTCTCCTTCTCCTTCTTCTGCTTCTTCTCATTCACCCTCCAGACTTCACCTTCTCCTTCTCCTTCTTCTGCTTCTTCTGATTCACCCTCCAGACTTCATCTTCTCCTTCTCCTTCTTCTGCTTCTTCTGATTCACGCTTCGGACTTCACCTTCTCCTTCTCCTTCTTCTGCTTCTTCTGATTCACCCTCCAGACCTCACCTTCTCCTTCTCCTTCTTCTACTTCTTCTGATTCACCCTCCAGACTTCATCTTATCCTTCTCCTTCTTCTGCTTCTTCTGATTCACCCTCCAGACTTCACCTTCTCCTTCTCCTTCTTCTACTTCTTCTGACTCACCCTCCAGACTTCACCTTCTCCTTCTCCTTCTGCTACTTCTTCTGATTCACCCTCCAGTCTTCACCTTCTCCTTCTCTTTCTACTGCTTCTTCTGGTTCACCCTCCAGACATCACCTTCTCCTTCTCCTTCTTCTGCTTCTTCTGATTCACCCTCCTGACTTCACCTTCTCCTTCTCCTTCTTCTGCTTCTTCTCATTCACCCTCCAGACTTCACCTTCTCCTTCTCCTTCTTCTGCTTCTTCTGGTTCACCCTCCAGACTTCACCTTCTCCTTCTCCTTCTTCTGCTTCTTCTGATTCCCCCTCCAGACTTCACCTTCTCCTTCTCCTTCTTCTGCTTCTTCTGATTCACCCTCCTGACTTCACCTTCTCCTTCTCCTTCTTCTGCTTCTTCTGATTCACCCTCCAGACTTCACCTTCTCCTTCTCCTTCTTCTGCTTCTTCTGATTCACCCTCCAGACTTCACCTTCTCCTTCTCCTTCTTCTACTTCTTCCGATTCACCCTCCAGACTTCACCTTCTCCTTCTCCTTCTTCTGCTTCTTCTGATTCACCCTCCAGACCACACCTTCTGCTTCTCCTTCTTCTACTTCTTCTGATTCACCCTCCAGACTTCATCTTCCCCTTCTCCTTCTTCTGCTTCTTCTGATTCACCCTCCAGACTTCACCTTCTCCTTCTCCTTCTTCTGCTTCTTCTGATTCACCCTCCAGACTTCACCTTCTCCTTCTCCTTCTTCTACTTCTTCTGATTCACCCTCCAGACTTCACCTTCTCCTTCTCCGTCTTCTACTTCTTCTGATTCACCCTCCAGTCTTCACCTTCTCCTTCTCCTTCTTCTGCATCTTCTGCTTCACCCTCCAGACTTCACCTTCTCCTTCTCTTTCTTCTGCTTCTTCTGATTCACCCTCCAGTCTTCACCTCCTCCTTCTCCTTCTTCTGATTCTTCTGATTCACCCTCCAGACTTCACCTTCTCCTTCTCCTTCTTCTGCTTCTTCTGATTCACCCTCCTGACTTCACCTTCTCCTTCTCCTTCTTCTACTTGTTCTGATACACCCTCCTGACTTCACCTTCTCCTTCTCCTTCTTCTACTTCTTCTGCTTCACCCTCCAGACTTCACCTTCTCCTTCTCCTTCTTCTACTTCTTCTGATTCACTCTCCAGACTTCACCTTCTCCTTCTCCTTCTTCTGCTTCTTCTGATTCAAACTCCAGACTTCACCTTCTCCTTCTCCTTCTTCTGCTTCTTCTGATTCACCCTCCAGACTTCACCTTCTCCTTCTCCTTATTCTGCTTCTTCTGATTCACACTCCAGACTTCACCTTCTCCTTCTCCTTCTTCTGCTTCTTCTGATTCACCCTCCAGACTTCACCTTCTCCTTCTCCTTCTTCTGCTTCTTCGGATTCACCCTCCAGACTTCACCTTCTCCTTCTCCTTCTTCTGCTTCTTCTGATTCACCCTCCAGACTTCATCCTCTACTTCTCCATCTTCTGCTTCTTCTCATTCACCCTCCAGACTTCACCTTCTCCTTCTCCTTCTTCTGCTTCTTCTGATTCACCCTCCAGACTTCACCTTCTCCTTCTCCTTCTTCTACTTCTTCTGATTCACCCTCCAGACTTCACCTTCTCCTTCTCCTTCTTCTACTTCTTCTGATTCACCCTCCAGACTTCACCTTCTCCTTCTCCTTCTTCTGCTTCTTCTCATTCACCCTCCAGACTTCACCTTCTCCTTCTCCTTCTTCTGCTTCTTCTGATTCACCCTCCAGACTTCATCTTCTCCTTCTCCTTCTTCTGCTTCTTCTGATTCACGCTTCGGACTTCACCTTCTCCTTCTCCTTCTTCTGCTTCTTCTGATTCACCCTCCAGACCTCACCTTCTCCTTCTCCTTCTTCTACTTCTTCTGATTCACCCTCCAGACTTCATCTTATCCTTCTCCTTCTTCTGCTTCTTCTGATTCACCCTCCAGACTTCACCTTCTCCTTCTCCTTCTTCTACTTCTTCTGACTCACCCTCCAGACTTCACCTTCTCCTTCTCCTTCTGCTACTTCTTCTGATTCACCCTCCAGTCTTCACCTTCTCCTTCTCTTTCTACTGCTTCTTCTGGTTCACCCTCCAGACATCACCTTCTCCTTCTCCTTCTTCTGCTTCTTCTGATTCACCCTCCTGACTTCACCTTCTCCTTCTCCTTCTTCTGCTTCTTCTCATTCACCCTCCAGACTTCACCTTCTCCTTCTCCTTCTTCTGCTTCTTCTGGTTCACCCTCCAGACTTCACCTTCTCCTTCTCCTTCTTCTGCTTCTTCTGATTCCCCCTCCAGACTTCACCTTCTCCTTCTCCTTCTTCTGCTTCTTCTGATTCACCCTCCTGACTTCACCTTCTCCTTCTCCTTCTTCTGCTTCTTCTGATTCACCCTCCAGACTTCACCTTCTCCTTCTCCTTCTTCTGCTTCTTCTGATTCACCCTCCAGACTTCACCTTCTCCTTCTCCTTCTTCTACTTCTTCCGATTCACCCTCCAGACTTCACCTTCTCCTTCTCCTTCTTCTGCTTCTTCTGATTCACCCTCCAGACCACACCTTCTGCTTCTCCTTCTTCTACTTCTTCTGATTCACCCTCCAGACTTCATCTTCCCCTTCTCCTTCTTCTGCTTCTTCTGATTCACCCTCCAGACTTCACCTTCTCCTTCTCCTTCTTCTGCTTCTTCTGATTCACCCTCCAGACTTCACCTTCTCCTTCTCCTTCTTCTACTTCTTCTGATTCACCCTCCAGACTTCACCTTCTCCTTCTCCGTCTTCTACTTCTTCTGATTCACCCTCCAGTCTTCACCTTCTCCTTCTCCTTCTTCTGCATCTTCTGCTTCACCCTCCAGACTTCACCTTCTCCTTCTCTTTCTTCTGCTTCTTCTGATTCACCCTCCAGTCTTCACCTCCTCCTTCTCCTTCTTCTGATTCTTCTGATTCACCCTCCAGACTTCACCTTCTCCTTCTCCTTCTTCTGCTTCTTCTGATTCACCCTCCTGACTTCACCTTCTCCTTCTCCTTCTTCTACTTGTTCTGATACACCCTCCTGACTTCACCTTCTCCTTCTCCTTCTTCTACTTCTTCTGCTTCACCCTCCAGACTTCACCTTCTCCTTCTCCTTCTTCTACTTCTTCTGATTCACTCTCCAGACTTCACCTTCTCCTTCTCCTTCTTCTGCTTCTTCTGATTCAAACTCCAGACTTCACCTTCTCCTTCTCCTTATTCTGCTTCTTCTGATTCACCCTCCAGACTTCACCTTCTCCTTCTCCTTCTTCTGCTTCTTCTGATTCACCCTCCAGACCTCACCTTCTCCTTCTCCTTCTTCTACTTCTTCTGATTCACCCTCCAGACTTCATCTTATCCTTCTCCTTCTTCTGCTTCTTCTGATTCACCCTCCAGACTTCACCTTCTCCTTCTCCTTCTTCTACTTCTTCTGACTCACCCTCCACACTTCACCTTCTCCTTCTCCTTCTTCTACTTCTTCTGATTCACCCTCCAGTCTTCACCTTCTCCTTCTCCTTCTGCTTCTTCTGATTCACCCTCCAGACATCACCTTCTCCTTCTCCTTCTTCTGCTTCTTCTGATTCACCCTCCTGACTTCACCTTCTCCTTCTCCTTCTTCTGCTTCTTCTGATTCACCCTCCAGACTTCACCTTCTCCTTCTCCTTCTTCTACTTCTTCTGATTCACCCTCCAGACTTCACCTTCTCCTTCTACCTCTTCTGCTTCTTCTGATTCACCCTCCAGACTTCACCTTCTCCTTCTCCTTCTTCTGCTTCTTCTGATTCACCCTCCAGACTTCACCTTCTCCTTCTCCTTCTTCTGCTTCTTCTGATTCACCCTCCAGACTTCACCTTCTCCTTCTCCTTCTTCTGCTTCTTCTGATTCACCCTCCAGACTTCACCTCCTCCTTCTCCTTCTTCTGCTTCTTCTGATTCACCCTCCTGACTTCACCTTCTCCTTCTCCTTCTTCTGCTTCTTCTGATTCACCCTCCAGACTTCACCTTCTCATTCTCCTTCTTCTACTTCTTCCGATTCACCCTCCAAACTTCACCTTCTCCTTCTCCTTCTTCTGCTTCTTCTGATTCACCCTCCAGACCTCACCTTCTGCTTCTCCTTCTTCTACCTCTTCTGATTCACCCTCCAGACTTCATCTTCTCCTTCTCCTTCTTCTGCTTCTTCTGATTCACCCTCCAGACTTCACCTTCTCCTTCTCCTTCTTCTGCTTCTTCTGATTCACCCTCCAGACTTCACCTTCTCCTTCTCCTTCTTCTACTTCTTCTGATTCACCCTCCAGACTTCACCTTCTCCTTCTCCGTCTTCTACTTCTTCTGATTCACCCTCCAGTCTTCACCTTCTCCTTCTCCTTCTTCTGCATCTTCTGCTTCACCCTCCAGACTTCACCTTCTCCTTCTCTTTCTTCTGCTTCTTCTGATTCACCCTCCAGACTTCACCTTCTCCTTCTCCTTCTTCTGATTCTTCTGATTCACCCTCCAGACTTCACCTTCTCCTTCTCCTTCTTCTGCTTCTTCTGATTCACCCTCCTGACTTCACCTTCTCCTTCTCCTTCTTCTATTGTTCTGATACACCCTCCTGACTTCACCTTCTCCTTCTCCTTCTTCTACTTCTTCTGCTTCACCCTCCAGACTTCACCTTCTCCTTCTCCTTCTTCTACTTCTTCTGATTCACTCTCCAGACTTCACCTTCTCCTTCTCCTTCTTCTGCTTCTTCTGATTCACCCTCCAGACTTCACCTTCTCCTTCTCCTTATTCTGCTTCTTCTGATTCACCCTCCAGACTTCACCTTCTCCTTCTCCTTCTTCTGCTTCTTCTGATTCACCCTCCAGACTTCACCTTCTCCTTCTCCTTCTTCTGCTTCTTCTGATTCACCCTCCAGACTTCACCTTCTCCTTCTCCTTCTTCTACTTCTTCTGATTCACCCTCCAGACTTCATCTTCTCCTTCTCCATCTTCTGCTTCTTCTGATTCACCCTCCAGACTTCACCTTCTCCTTCTCCTTCTTCTGCTTCTTCTGATTCACCCTCCAGACTTCACCTTCTCCTTCTCCTTCTTCTACTTCTTCTGATTCACCTTCCAGACTTCACCTTCTCCTTCTCCTTCTTCTACTTCTTCTGATTCACCCTCCAGACTTCACCTTCTCCTTCTCCTTCTTCTGCTTCTTCTGATTCACCCTCCAGACTTCATCTTCTCCTTCTCCTTCTTCTGCTTCTTCTGATTCACCCTTCGGACTTCACCTTCTCCTTCTCCTTCTTCTGCTTCTTCTGATTCACCCTCCAGACCTCACCTTATCCTTCTCCTTCTTCTACTTCTTCTGATTCACCCTCCAGACTTCATCTTATCCTTCTCCTTCTTCTGCTTCTTCTGATTCACCCTCCAGACTTCACCTTCTCCTTCTCCTTCTTCTACTTCTTCTGATTCACCCTCCAGACTTCACCTTCTCCTTCTCCTTCTTCTACTTCTTCTGATTCACCCTCCAGTCTTCACCTTCTCCTTCATCTTCTTCTGCATCTTCTGCTTCACCCTCCAGACTTCACCATCTCCTTCTCTTTCTTCTGCTTCTTCTGATTCACCCTCCAGACTTCACCTTCTCCTTCTCCTTCTTCTGATTCTTCTGATTCACCCTCCAGACTTCACCTTCTCCTTCTCCTTCTTCTGCTTCTTCTGATTCACCCTCCTGACTTCACCTTCTCCTTCTCCTTCTTCTACTTGTTCTGATACACCCTCCTGACTTCACCTTCTCCTTCTCCTTCTTCTACTTCTTCTGCTTCACCCTCCAGACTTCACCTTCTCCTTCTCCTTCTTCTACTTCTTCTGATTCACTCTCCAGACTTCACCTTCTCCTTCTCCTTCTTCTGCTTCTTCTGATTCACCCTCCAGACTTCACCTTCTCCTTCTCCTTATTCTGCTTCTTCTGATTCACACTCCAGACTTCACCTTCTCCTTCTCCTTCTTCTGCTTCTTCTGATTCACCCTCCAGACTTCACCTTCTCCTTCTCCTTCTTCTGCTTCTTCGGATTCACCCTCCAGACTTCACCTTCTCCTTCTCCTTCTTCTGCTTCTTCTGATTCACCCTCCAGACTTCATCTTCTACTTCTCCATCTTCTGCTTCTTCTGATTCACCCTCCAGACTTCACCTTCTCCTTCTCCTTCTTCTGCTTCTTCTGATTCACCCTCCAGACTTCACCTTCTCCTTCTCCTTCTTCTACTTCTTCTGATTCACCCTCCAGACTTCACCTTCTCCTTCTCCTTCTTCTACTTCTTCTGATTCACCCTCCAGACTTCACCTTCTCCTTCTCCTTCTTCTGCTTCTTCTCATTCACCCTCCAGACTTCACCTTCTCCTTCTCCTTCTTCTGCTTCTTCTGATTCACCCTCCAGACTTCATCTTCTCCTTCTCCTTCTTCTGCTTCTTCTGATTCACGCTTCGGACTTCACCTTCTCCTTCTCCTTCTTCTGCTTCTTCTGATTCACCCTCCAGACCTCACCTTCTCCTTCTCCTTCTTCTACTTCTTCTGATTCACCCTCCAGACTTCATCTTATCCTTCTCCTTCTTCTGCTTCTTCTGATTCACCCTCCAGACTTCACCTTCTCCTTCTCCTTCTTCTACTTCTTCTGACTCACCCTCCAGACTTCACCTTCTCCTTCTCCTTCTGCTACTTCTTCTGATTCGCCCTCCAGTCTTCACCTTCTCCTTCTCTTTCTTCTGCTTCTTCTGATTCACCCTCCAGACATCACCTTCTCCTTCTCCTTCTTCTGCTTCTTCTGATTCACCCTCCTGACTTCACCTTCTCCTTCTCCTTCTTTTGCTTCTTCTGATTCACCCTCCAGACTTCACCTTCTCCTTCTCCTTCTTCTACTTCTTCTGATTCACCCTCCAGACTTCACCTTCTCCTTCTACCTCTTCTGCTTCTTCTGATTCACCCTCCAGACTTCACCTTCTCCTTCTCCTTCTTCTGCTTCTTCTGATTCACCCTCCAGACTTCACCTTCTCCTTCTCCTTCTTCTGCTTCTTCTGGTTCACCCTCCAGACTTCACCTTCTCCTTCTCCTTCTTCTGCTTCTTCTGATTCACCCTCCAGACTTCACCTTCTCCTTCTCCTTCTTCTGCTTCTTCTGATTCACCCTCCTGACTTCACCTTCTCCTTCTCCTTCTTCTGCTTCTTCTGATTCACCCTCCAGACTTCACCTTCTCCTTCTCCTTCTTCTACTTCTTCCGATTCACCCTCCAGACTTCACCTTCTCCTTCTCCTTCTTCTGCTTCTTCTGATTCACCCTCCAGACCTCACCTTCTGCTTCTCCTTCTTCTACTTCTTCTGATTCACCCTCCAGACTTCATCTTCCCCTTCTCCTTCTTCTGCTTCTTCTGATTCACCCTCCAGACTTCACCTTCTCCTTCTCCTTCTTCTGCTTCTTCTGATTCACCCTCCAGACTTCACCTTCTCCTTCTCCTTCTTCTACTTCTTCTGATTCACCCTCCAATCTTCACCTTCTCCTTCTCCTTCTTCTGCATCTTCTGCTTCACCCTCCAGACTTCACCTTCTCCTTCTCTTTCTTCTGCTTCTTCTGATTCACCCTCCAGTCTTCACCTCCTCCTTCTCCTTCTTCTGATTCTTCTGATTCACCCTCCAGACTTCACCTTCTCCTTCTCCTTCTTCTGCTTCTTCTGATTCACCCTCCTGACTTCACCTTCTCCTTCTCCTTCTTCTACTTGTTCTGATACACCCTCCTGACTTCACCTTCTCCTTCTCCTTCTTCTACTTCTTCTGCTTCACCCTCCAGACTTCACCTTCTCCTTCTCCTTCTTCTACTTCTTCTGATTCACTCTCCAGACTTCACCTTCTCCTTCTCCTTCTTCTGCTTCTTCTGATTCACCCTCCAGACTTCACCTTCTCCTTCTCCTTATTCTGCTTCTTCTGATTCACCCTCCAGACTTCACCTTCTCCTTCTCCTTCTTCTGCTTCTTCTGATTCACCCTCCAGACCTCACCTTCTCCTTCTCCTTCTTCTACTTCTTCTGATTCACCCTCCAGACTTCATCTTATCCTTCTCCTTCTTCTGCTTCTGCTGATTCACCCTCCAGACTTCACCTTCTCCTTCTCCTTCTTCTACTTCTTCTGACTCACCCTCCAGACTTCACCTTCTCCTTCTCCTTCTTCTACTTCTTCTGATTCACCCTCCAGTCTACACCTTCTCCTTCTCCTTCTTCTGCTTCTTCTGATTCACCCTCCAGACATCACCTTCTCCTTCTCCTTCTTCTGCTTCTTCTGATTCACCCTCCTGACTTCACCTTCTCCTTCTCCTTCTTCTGCTTCTTCTGATTCACCCTCCAGACTTCACCTTCTCCTTCTCCTTCTTCTACTTCTTCTGATTCACCCTCCAGACTTCACCTTCTCCTTCTACCTCTTCTGCTTCTTCTGATTCACCCTCCAGACTTCACCTTCTCCTTCTCCTTCTTCTGCTTCTTCTGATTCACCCTCCAGACTTCACCTTCTCCTTCTCCTTCTTCTGCTTCTTCTGATTCACCCTCCAGACTTCACCTTCTCCTTCTCCTTCTTCTGCTTCTTCTGATTCACCCTCCAGACTTCACCTCCTCCTTCTCCTTCTTCTGCTTCTTCTGATTCACCCTCCTGACTTCACCTTCTCCTTCTCCTTCTTCTGCTTCTTCTGGTTCACCCTCCAGACTTCACCTTCTCATTCTCCTTCTTCTACTTCTTCCGATTCACCCTCCAAACTTCACCTTCTCCTTCTCCTTCTTCTGCTTCTTCTGATTCACCCTCCAGACCTCACCTTCTGCTTCTCCTTCTTCTACTTCTTCTGATTCACCCTCCAGACTTCATCTTCTCCTTCTCCTTCTTCTGCTTCTTCTGATTCACCCTCCAGACTTCACCTTCTCCTTCTCCTTCTTCTGCTTCTTCTGATTCACCCTCCAGACTTCGCCTTCTCCTTCTCCTTCTTCTACTTCTTCTGATTCACCCTCCAGACTTCACCTTCTCCTTCTCCGTCTTCTACTTCTTCTGATTCACCCTCCAGTCTTCACCTTCTCCTTCTCCTTCTTCTGCATCTTCTGCTTCACCCTCCAGACTTCACCTTCTCCTTCTCTTTCTTCTGCTTCTTCTGATTCACCCTCCAGACTTCACCTTCTCCTTCTCCTTCTTCTGATTCTTCTGATTCACCCTCCAGACTTCACCTTCTCCTTCTCCTTCTTCTGCTTCTTCTGATTCACCCTCCTGACTTCACCTTCTCCTTCTCCTTCTTCTACTTGTTCTGATACACCCTCCTGACTTCACCTTCTCCTTCTCCTTCTTCTACTGCTTCTGCTTCACCCTCCAGACTTCACCTTCTCCTTCTCCTTCTTCTACTTCTTCTGATTCACTCTCCAGACTTCACCTTCTCCTTCTCCTTCTTCTGCTTCTTCTGATTCACCCTCCAGACTTCACCTTCTCCTTCTCCTTATTCTGCTTCTTCTGATTCACCCTCCAGACTTCACCTTCTCCTTCTCCTTCTTCTGCTTCTTCTGATTCACCCTCCAGACTTCACCTTCTCCTTCTCCTTCTTCTGCTTCTTCTGATTCACCCTCCAGACTTCACCTTCTCCTTCTCCTTCTTCTACTTCTTCTGATTCACCCTCCAGACTTCATCTTCTCCTTCTCCATCTTCTGCTTCTTCTGATTCACCCTCCAGACTTCACCTTCTCCTTCTCCTTCTTCTGCTTCTTCTGATTCACCCTCCAGACTTCACCTTCTCCTTCTCCTTCTTCTACTTCTTCTGATTCACCCTCCAGACTTCACCTTCTCCTTCTCCTTCTTCTACTTCTTCTGATTCACCCTCCAGACTTCACCTTCTCCTTCTCCTTCTTCTGCTTCTTCTGATTCACCCTCCAGACTTCATCTTCTCCTTCTCCTTCTTCTGCTTCTTCTGATTCACCCTTCGGACTTCACCTTCTCCTTCTCCTTCTTCTGCTTCTTCTGATTCACCCTCCAGACCTCACCTTATCCTTCTCCTTCTTCTACTTCTTCTGATTCACCCTCCAGACTTCATCTTATCCTTCTCCTTCTTCTGCTTCTTCTGATTCACCCTCCAGACTTCACCTTCTCCTTCTCATTCTTCTACTTCTTCTGACTCACCCTACAGACTTCACCTTCTCCTTCTCCTTCTTCTACTTCTTCTGATTCACCCTCCAGTCTTCACCTTCTCCTTCTCCTTCTTCTGCTTCTTCTGATTCACCCTCCAGACTTCACCTTCTCCTTCTCCTTCTTCTGCTTCTTCTGATTCACCCTCCTGACCTCACCTTCTACTTCTCCTTCTTCTGCTTCTTCTGATTCACCCTCCAGACTTCACCTTCTCCTTCTCCTTCTTCTACTTCTTCTGATTCAACCTCCAGACTTTACCTTCTCCTTCTACCTCTTCTGCTTCTTCTGATTCACCCTCCAGACTTCAACTTCTCCTTCTCCTTCTTCTGCTTCTTCTGATTCACCCTCCAGACTTCACCTTCTCCTTCTCCTTCTTCTGCTTCTTCTGTTTCACCCTCCAGACTTCACCTTCTCCTTCTCCTTCTTCTGCTTCTTCTGATTCACGCTCCAGACTTCACCTTCTCCTTCTCCTTCTTCTGATTCACCCTCCTGACTTCACCTTCTCCTTCTCCTTCTTCTGCTTCTTCTGATTCACCCTCCAGACTTCACCTTCTCCTTCTCCTTCTTCTACTTCTTCCGATTCACCCTCCAGACTTCACCTTCTCCTTCTACTTCTTCTGCTTCTTCTGAATCACCCTCCAGACTTCACCTTCTCCTTCTCCTTCTTCTGCTTCTTCTGATTCACCCTCCAGACTTCACCTTCTCCTTCTCCTTCTTCTGCTTCTTCTGATTCACCCTCCAGACTTCACCTTCTCCTTCTCCTTCTTCTGCTTCTTCTGATTCACCCTCCAGACTTCACCTTCTCCTTCTCCTTCTTTTACTTCTTCTGATTCACCCTCCAGACTTCACCTTCTCCTTCTCCTTCTTCTGCTTCTTCTGATTCACCCTCCAGACTTCACCTTCTCCTTCTCCTTCGTCTACTTCTTCTGATTCACCCTCCAGACTACACCTTCTCCTTCTCCTTCTTCTACTTCTTCCGATTCACCCTCCAGACTTCACCTTCTTCTTCTCCTTCTTCTGCTTCTTCTGATTCACCCTCCAGACCTCACCTTCTGCTTCTCCTTCTTCTACTTCTTCTGATTCACCCTCCAGACTTCATCTTCTCCTTCTCCTTCTTCTGCTTCTTCTGATTCACCCTCCAGACTTCACCTTCTCCTTCTCCTTCTTCTGCTTCTTCTGATTCACCCTCCAGGCTTCACCTTCTCCTTCTCCTTCTTCTACTTCTTCTGATACACCCTCCAGACTTCACCTTCTCCTTCTCCGTCTTCTACTTCTTCTGATTCACCCTCCAGTCTTCATCTTCTCCTTCTCCTTCTTCTGCATCTTCTGCTTCACCCTCCAGACTTCACCTTCTCCTTCTCTTTCTTCTGCTTCTTCTGATTCACCCTCCAGACTTCACCTTCTCCTTCTCCTTCTTCTGATTCTTCTGATTCACCCTCCAGACTTCACCTTCTCCTTCTCCTTCTTCTGCTTCTTCTGATTCACCCTCCTGACTTCACCTTCTCCTTCTTCTTCTACTTGTTCTGATACACCCTCCTGACTTCACCTTCTCCTTCTCCTTCTTCTACTTCTTCTGCTTCACCCTCCAGACTTCACCTTCTCCTTCTCCTTCTTCTACTTCTTCTGATTCACTCTCCAGACTTCACCTTCTCCTTCTCCTTCTTCTGCTTCTTCTGATTCACCCTCCAGACTTCACCTTCTCCTTCTCCTTATTCTGCTTCTTCTGATTCACCCTCCAGACTTCACCTTCTCCTTCTCCTTCTTCTGCTTCTTCTGATTCACCCTCCAGACTTCACCTTCTCCTTCTCCTTCTTCTGCTTCTTCTGATTCACCCTCCAGACCTCACCTTCTCCTTGTCCTTCTTCTACTTCTTCTGATTCACCCTCCAGACTTCATCTTCTCCTTCTCCTTCTTCTGCTTCTTCTGATTCACCCTCCAGACTTCACCTTCTCCTTCTCCTTCTTCTGCTTCTTCTGATTCACCCTCCAGACTTCACCTTCTCCTTCTCCTTCTTCTACTTCTTCTGATTCACCCTCCAGACTTCACCTTCTCCTTCTCCTTCTTCTACTTCTTCTGATTCACCCTCCAGTCTTCACCTTCTCCTTCTCCTTCTTCTGCATCTTCTGCTTCACCCTCCAGACTTCACCTTCTCCTTCTCTTTCTTCTGCTTCTTCTGATTCACCCTCCAGACTTCACCTTCACCTTCTCCTTCTTCTGATTCTTCTGATTCACCCTCCAGACTTCACCATCTCCTTCTCCTTCTTCTGCTTCTTCTGATTCACCCTCCTGACTTCACCTTCTCCTTCTCCTTCTTCTACTTCTTCTGATTCACCCTCCTGACATCACCTTCTCCTTCTCCTTCTTCTACTTCTTCTGCTTCACCCTCCAGACTTCACCTTCTCCTTCTCCTTCTTCTACTTCTTCTGATTCACCCTCCAGACTTCCCCTTCCCCTTCTCCTTCTTCTGCTTCTTCTGATTCACCCTCCAGACTTCACCTTCTCCTTCTCCTTTTTCTGCTTCTTCTGATTCACCCTCCAGACTTCACCTTCTCCTTCTCCTTCTTCTGCTCCTTCTGATTCACCCTCCAGACTTCACCTTCTCCTTCTCCTTCTTATGCTTCTTCTGATTCACCCTCCAGCCTTCAGCTTCTCCTTCTCCTTCTTCTACTTCTTCTGATTCACCCTCCAGACTTCATCTTCTCCTTCTCCTTCTTTTGCTTCTTCTGATTCACCCTCCAGACTTCACCTTCTCCTTCTCCTTCTTCTGCTTCTTCTGATTCACCCTCCAGACTTCACCTTCTCCTTCTCCTTCTTCTGCTTCTTCTGATTCACCCTCCAGACCTCACCTTCTGCTTCTCCTTCTTCTACTTCTTCTGATTCACCCTCCAGACTTCACCATCTCCTTCTCCTTCTTCTGCTTCTTCTGATTCACCCTCCTGACTTCACCTTCTCCTTCTCCTTCTTCTACTTCTTCTGATTCATCCTCCAGACTTCACCTTCTCCTTCTCCTTCTTCTACTTCTTCTGATTCACCCTCCTGACTTCCCCTTCCCCTTCTCCTTCTTCTGCTTCTTCTGATTCACCCTCCAGACTTCACCTTCTCCTTCTCCTTTTTCTGCTTCTTCTGATTCACCCTCCAGACTTCACCTTCTCCTTCTCCTTCTTCTGCTCCTTCTGATTCACCCTCCAGACTTCACCTTCTCCTTCTCCTTCTTATGCTTCTTCTGATTCACCCTCCAGCCTTCAGCTTCTCCTTCTCCTTCTTCTACTTCTTCTGATTCACCCTCCAGACTTCATCTTCTCCTTCTCCTTCTTTTGCTTCTTCTGATTCACCCTCCAGACTTCACCTTCTCCTTCTCCTTCTTCTGCTTCTTCTGATTCACCCTCCAGACTTCACCTTCTCCTTCTCCTTCTTCTGCTTCTTCTGATTCACCCTCCAGACCTCACCTTCTGCTTCTCCTTCTTCTACTTCTTCTGATTCACCCTCCAGACTTCATCTTCTCCTTCTCCTTCTTCTGCTTCTTCTGATTTACCCTCCAGACTTCACCTTCTCCTTCTCCTTCTTCTGCTTCTTCTGATTCACCCTCCAGACTTCACCTTCTCCTTCTCCTTCTTCTACTTCTTCTGATTCACCCTCCAGACTTCACCTTCTCCTTCTCCTTCTTCTACTTCTTCTGATTCACCCTCCAGTCTTCACCTTCTCCTTCATCTTCTTCTGCATCTGCTGCTTCACCCTCCAGACTTCACCTTCTCCTTCTCTTTCTTCTGCTTCTTCTGATTCACCCTCCAGACTTCACCTTCTCCTTCTCCTTCTTCTGATTCTTCTGATTCACCCTCCAGACTTCACCTTCTCCTTCTCCTTCTTCTGCTTCTTCTGATTCACCCTCCTGACTTCACCTTCTCCTTCTCCTTCTTCTACTTGTTCTGATACACCCTCCTGACTTCACCTTCTCCTTCTCCTTCTTCTACTTCTTCTGCTTCACCCTCCAGACTTCACCTTCTCCTTCTCCTTCTTCTACTTCTTCTGGTTCACTCTCCAGACTTCACCTTCTCCTTCTCCTTCTTCTGCTTCTTCTGATTCACCCTCCAGACTTCACCTTCTCCTTCTCCTTATTCTGCTTCTTCTGATTCACCCTCCAGACTTCACCTTCTCCTTCTCCTTCTTCTGCTTCTTCTGATTCACCCTCCAGACTTCACCTTCTCCTTCTCCTTCTTCTGCTTCTTCGGATTCACCCTCCAGACTTCACCTTCTCCTTCTCCTTCTTCTGCTTCTTCGGATTCACCCTCCAGACTTCACCTTCTCCTTCTCCTTCTTCTACTTCTTCTGATTCACCCTCCAGACTTCATCTTCTCCTTCTCCATCTTCTGCTTCTTCTGATTCACCCTCCTGACTTCACCTTCTCCTTCTCCTTCTTCTGCTCCTTCTGATTCACCCTCCAGACTTCACCTTCTCCTTCTCCTTCTTATGCTTCTTCTGATTCACCCTCCAGCCTTCAGCTTCTCCTTCTCCTTCTTCTACTTCTTCTGATTCACCCTCCAGACTTCATCTTCTCCTTCTCCTTCTTTTGCCTCTTCTGATTCACCCTCCAGACTTCACCTTCTCCTTCTCCTTCTTCTGCTTCTTCTGATTCACCCTCCAGACTTCACCTTCTCCTTCTCCTTCTTCTGCTTCTTCTGATTCACCCTCCAGACATCACCTTCTGCTTCTCCTTCTTCTACTTCTTCTGATTCACCCTCCAGACTTCATCTTCTCCTTCTCCTTCTTCTGCTTCTTCTGATTCACCCTCCAGACTTCACCTTCTCCTTCTCCTTCTTCTGCTTCTTCTGATTCACCCTCCAGACTTCACCTTCTCCTTCTCCTTCTTCTACTTCTTCTGATTCACCCTCCAGACTTCACCTTCTCCTTCTCCTTCTTCTACTTCTTCTGATTCACCATCCAGTCTTCACCTTCTCCTTCATCTTCTTCTGCATCTTCTGTTGCCCCCTCCAGACTTCACCTTCTCCTTCTCTTTCTTCTGCTTCTTCTTATTCACCCTCCAGACTTCACCTTCTCCTTCTCCTTCTTCTGATTCTTCTGATTCACCCTCCAGACTTCACCTTCTCCTTCTCCTTCTTCTGCTTCTTCTGATTCACCCTCCTGACTTCACCTTCTCCTTCTCCTTCTTCTACTTGTTCTGATACACCCTCCTGACTTCACCTTCTCCTTCTCCTTCTTCTACTTCTTCTGCTTCACCCTCCAGACTTCACCTTCTCCTTCTCCTTCTTCTACTTCTTCTGATTCACTCTCCAGACTTCACCATCTCCTTCTCCTTCTTCTGCTTCTTCTGATTCACCCTCCAGACTTCACCTTCTCCTTCTCCTTATTCTGCTTCTTCTGATTCACCCTCCAGACTTCACCTTCTCCTTCTCCTTCTTCTGCTTCTTCTGATTCACCCTCCAGACTTCACCTTCTCCTTCTCCTTCTTCTACTTCTTCTGATTCACCCTCCAGACTTCATCTTCTCCTTCTCCATCTTCTGCTTCTTCTGATTCACCCTCCAGACTTCACCTTCTCCTTCTCCTTCTTCTGCTTCTTCTGATTCACCCTCCAGACATCACCTTCTGCTTCTCCTTCTTCTACTTCTTCTGATTCACCCTCCAGACTTCATCTTCTCCTTCTCCTTCTTCTGCTTCTTCTGATTCACCCTCCAGACTTCACCTTCTCCTTCTCCTTCTTCTGCTTCTTCTGATTCACCCTCCAGACTTCACCTTCTCCTTCTCCTTCTTCTACTTCTTCTGATTCACCCTCCAGACTTCACCTTCTCCTTCTCCTTCTTCTACTTCTTCTGATTCACCATCCAGTCTTCACCTTCTCCTTCATCTTCTTCTGCATCTTCTGTTGCCCCCTCCAGACTTCACCTTCTCCTTCTCTTTCTTCTGCTTCTTCTTATTCACCCTCCAGACTTCACCTTCTCCTTCTCCTTCTTCTGATTCTTCTGATTCACCCTCCAGACTTCACCTTCTCCTTCTCCTTCTTCTGCTTCTTCTGATTCACCCTCCTGACTTCACCTTCTCCTTCTCCTTCTTCTACTTGTTCTGATACACCCTCCTGACTTCACCTTCTCCTTCTCCTTCTTCTACTTCTTCTGCTTCACCCTCCAGACTTCACCTTCTCCTTCTCCTTCTTCTACTTCTTCTGATTCACTCTCCAGACTTCACCATCTCCTTCTCCTTCTTCTGCTTCTTCTGATTCACCCTCCAGACTTCACCTTCTCCTTCTCCTTATTCTGCTTCTTCTGATTCACCCTCCAGACTTCACCTTCTCCTTCTCCTTCTTCTGCTTCTTCTGATTCACCCTCCAGACTTCACCTTCTCCTTCTCCTTCTTCTACTTCTTCTGATTCACCCTCCAGACTTCATCTTCTCCTTCTCCATCTTCTGCTTCTTCTGATTCACCCTCCAGACTTCACCTTCTCCTTCTCCTTCTTCTGCTTCTTCTGATTCACCCTCCAGACTTCACCTTCTCCTTCTCCTTCTTCTACTTCTTCTGATTCACCCTCCAGACTTCACCTTCTCCTTCTCCTTCTTCTGCTTCTTCTGATTCACCCTCCAGACTTCACCTTCTCCTTCTCCTTCTTCTGCTTCTTCTGATTCACCCTCCAGACATCACCTTCTGCTTCTCCTTCTTCTACTTCTTCTGATTCACCCTCCAGACTTCATCTTCTCCTTCTCCTTCTTCTGCTTCTTCTGATTCACCCTCCAGACTTCACCTTCTCCTTCTCCTTCTTCTGCTTCTTCTGATTCACCCTCCAGACTTCACCTTCTCCTTCTCCTTCTTCTACTTCTTCTGATTCACCCTCCAGACTTCACCTTCTCCTTCTCCTTCTTCTACTTCTTCTGATTCACCATCCAGTCTTCACCTTCTCCTTCATCTTCTTCTGCATCTTCTGTTGCCCCCTCCAGACTTCACCTTCTCCTTCTCTTTCTTCTGCTTCTTCTTATTCACCCTCCAGACTTCACCTTCTCCTTCTCCTTCTTCTGATTCTTCTGATTCACCCTCCAGACTTCACCTTCTCCTTCTCCTTCTTCTGCTTCTTCTGATTCACCCTCCTGACTTCACCTTCTCCTTCTCCTTCTTCTACTTGTTCTGATACACCCTCCTGACTTCACCTTCTCCTTCTCCTTCTTCTACTTCTTCTGCTTCACCCTCCAGACTTCACCTTCTCCTTCTCCTTCTTCTACTTCTTCTGATTCACTCTCCAGACTTCACCATCTCCTTCTCCTTCTTCTGCTTCTTCTGATTCACCCTCCAGACTTCACCTTCTCCTTCTCCTTATTCTGCTTCTTCTGATTCACCCTCCAGACTTCACCTTCTCCTTCTCCTTCTTCTGCTTCTTCTGATTCACCCTCCAGACTTCACCTTCTCCTTCTCCTTCTTCTACTTCTTCTGATTCACCCTCCAGACTTCATCTTCTCCTTCTCCATCTTCTGCTTCTTCTGATTCACCCTCCAGACTTCACCTTCTCCTTCTCCTTCTTCTGCTTCTTCTGATTCACCCTCCAGACTTCACCTTCTCCTTCTCCTTCTTCTACTTCTTCTGATTCACCCTCCAGACTTCACCTTCTCCTTCTCCTTCTTCTACTTCTTCTGATTCACCCTCCAGACTTCACCTTCTCCTTCTCCTTCTTCTGCTTCTTCTGATTCACCCTCCAGACTTCACCTTCTCCTTCTCCTTCTTCTGCTTCTTCTGATTCACCCTCCAGACTTCATCTTCTCCTTCTCCTTCTTCTGCTTCTTCTGATTCACGCTTCGGACTTCACCTTCTCCTTCTCCTTCTTCTGCTTCTTCTGATTCACCCTCCAGACTTCACCTTCTCCTTCTCCTTCTTCTACTTCTTCTGATTCACCCTCCAGACTTCATCTTCTCCTTCTCCATCTTCTGCTTCTTCTGATTCACCCTCCAGACTTCACCTTCTCCTTCTCCTTCTTCTGCTTCTTCTGATTCACCCTCCAGACTTCACCTTCTCCTTCTCCTTCTTCTACTTCTTCTGATTCACCCTCCAGACTTCACCTTCTCCTTCTCCTTCTTCTACTTCTTCTGATTCACCCTCCAGACTTCACCTTCTCCTTCTCCTTCTTCTGCTTCTTCTGATTCACCCTCCAGACTTCACCTTCTCCTTCTCCTTCTTCTGCTTCTTCTGATTCACCCTCCAGACTTCATCTTCTCCTTCTCCTTCTTCTGCTTCTTCTGATTCACGCTTCGGACTTCACCTTCTCCTTCTCCTTCTTCTGCTTCTTCTGATTCACCCTCCAGACCTCACCTTCTCCTTCTCCTTCTTCTACTTCTTCTGATTCACCCTCCAGACTTCATCTTATCCTTCTCCTTCTTCTGCTTCTTCTGATTCACCCTCCAGACTTCACCTTCTCCTTCTCCTTCTTCTACTTCTTCTGACTCACCCTCCAGACTTCACCTTCTCCTTCTCCTTCTTCTACTTCTTCTGATTCACCCTCCAGTCTTCACCTTCTCCTTCTCCTTCTTCTGCTTCTTCTGATTCACCCTCCAGACATCACCTTCTCATTCTCCTTCTTCTGCTTCTTCTGATTCACCCTCCTGACTTCACCTTCTCCTTCTCCTTCTTCTGCTTCTTCTGATTCACCCTCCAGACTTCACCTTCTCCTTCTCCTTCTTCTACTTCTTCTGATTCACCCTCCAGACTTCACCTTCTCCTTCTACCTCTTCTGCTTCTTCTGATTCGCCCTCCAGACTTCACCTTCTCCTTCTCCTTCTTCTGCTTCTTCTGAGTCACCCTCCAGACTTCACCTTCTGCTTCTACTTCTTCTGATTCACCCTCCAGACTTCACCTTCCCCTTCTCCTTCTTCTTCTTCTTCTAATTCACCCTCCAGACTTCACCTTCTCCTACTCCTTCTTCTGCTTCTTCCGATTCACCCTCCAGACTTCACCTTCTCCTTCTCCTTCTTCTGCTTCTTCTGATTCACCCTCCTAACTTCACCTTCTCCTTCTCCTTCTTCTGCTTCTTCTGATTCACCCTCCTGACTTCACCTTCTACTTCTCCTTCTTCTGCTTCTTCTGATTCACCCTCCAGACTTCACCTTCTCCTTCTCCTTCTTCTGCTTCTTCTGATTCACCCTCCAGACTTCACCTTCTCCTTCTCCTTCTTCTACTTCTTCTGATTCACCCTCCAGTCTTCACCTTCTCCTTCTCCTTCTTCTGCTTCTTCTGATTCACCCTCCAGACTTCACCTTCTCCTTCTCCTTCTTCTGCTTCTTCTGATTCACCCTCCTGACTTCACCTTCTCCTTCTCCTTCTTCTGCTTCTTCTGATTCAGCCTCCAGACTTCACCTTCTCCTTCTCCTTCTTCTACTTCTTCTGATTCACCCTCCAGACTTCACCTTCTCCTTCTCCTTCTTCTACTTCTTCTGCTTCACCCTCCAGACTTCACCTTCTCCTTCTCCTTCTTCTGCTTCTTCTGCTTCACCCTCCAGACTTCAGCTTCTCCTTCTCCTTCTTCTGCTTCTTCTGCTTCACCCTCCTGACTTCACCTTCTCCTTCTCCTTCTTCTACTTCTTCTGATTCACCCTCCAGACTTCACCTTCTCCTTCTCCTTCTTCTGCTTCTTCTGCTTCGCCCTCCAGACTTCACCTTCTCCTTCTCCTTCTTCTGCTTCTTCTGCTTCACCCTCCTGACTTCACCTTCTCCTTCTCCTTCTTCTACTTCTTCTGATTCACCCTCCAGACTTCACATTCTCCTTCTCCTTCTTCTGCTTCTTCTGCTTCACCCTCCGGACTTCACCTTCTCCTTCTCCTTCTTCTCCTTCTTCTGCTGCGCCCTCCAGACTTCACCTTCTCCTTCTCCTTCTTCTGCTTCTTCTGATTCACCCTCCTGACTTCACCTTCTCCTTCTCCTTCTTCTACATCTTCTGCTTCACCCCCCTGACTTCACCTTCTCCTTCTCCTTCTTCTGCTTCTTCTGATTCACCCTCCTAACTTCACCTTCTCCTTCTCCTTCTTCTGCTTCTTCTGATTCACCCTCCTGACTTCACCTTCTCCTTCTCCTTCTTCTGCTTCTTCTGATTCACCCTCCAGACTTCACCTTCTCCTTCTCCTTCTTCCGCTTCTTCTGATTCACCCTCCAGACTTCACCTTCTCCTTCTCCTTCTTCTGCTTCTTCTGATTCACCCTCCAGACTTCACCTTCTCCTTCTCCTTCTTCTACTTCTTCTGATTCACCCTCCAGACTTCACCTTCTCCTTCTCCTTCTTCTACTTCTTCTGATTCACCCTCCAGTCTTCACCTACTCCTTCTCCTTCTTCTGCTTCTTCTGCTTCACACTCCAGACTTCACCTTCTCCTTCTCTTTCTTCTGCTTCTTCTGATTCACCCTCCAGACTTCACCTTCTCCTTCTCCTTCTTCTGATTCTTCTGATTCACCCTCCAGACTTCACCTTCTCCTTCTCCTTCTTCTGCTTCTTCTGATTCACCCTCCTGACTTCACCTTCTCCTTCTCCTTCTTCTACTTCTTCTGATTCACCCTCCTGACTTCACCTTCTCCTTCTCCTCCTTCTACTTCTTCTGCTTCACCCTCCAGACATCACCTTCTCCTTCTCCTTCTTCTGCTTCTTCTGATTCACCCTCCAGACTTCACCTTCTCCTTCTCCTTCTTCTGCTTCTTCTGATTCACCCTCCAGACTTCACCTTCTCATTCTCCTTCTTCTGCTTCTTCTGTTTCACCCTCCAGACTTCACCTTCTCCTTCTCCTTCTTCTATTTCTTCTGATTCACCCTCCAGACTTCATCTTCTCCTTCTCCATCTTCTGCTTCTTCTGATTCACCCTCCAGACTTCACCTTCTCCTTCTCCTTCTTCTGCTTCTTCTGATTCACCCTCCAGACTTCACCTTCTGCTTCTACTTCTTCTGATTCACCCTCCAGACTTCACCTTCCCCTTCTCCTTCTTCTTCTTCTTCTGATTCACCCTCCAGACTTCACCTTCTCCTACTCCTTCTTCTGCTTCTTCCGATTCACCCTCCAGACTTCACCTTCTCCTTCTCCTTCTTCTGCTTCTTCTGATTCACCCTCCAGACTTCACCTTCTCCTTCTCCTTCTTCTGCTTCTTCTGATTCACCCTTCAGACTTCACCTTCTCCTTCTCCTTCTTCTGCTTCTTCTGATTCACCCTCCAGACCTCACCTTCTCCTTCTCCTTCTTCTACTTCTTCTGATTCACCCTCCAGACTTCATCTTCTCCTTCTCCTTCTTCTGCTTCTTCTGATTCACACTCCAGACTTCACCTTCTCCTGCTCCTTCTTCTGCTTCTTCTGATTCACCCTCCAGACTTCGCCTTCTCCTTCTCCTTCTTCTACTTCTTCTGATTCACCCTCCAGACTTCACCTTCTCCTTCTCCTTCTTCTGCTTCTTCTGATTCACCCTCCAGTCTTCACCTTCTCCTTCTCCTTCTTCTGCTTCTTCTGATTCACCCTCCAGACTTCACCTTCTCCTTCTCCTTCTTCTGCTTCTTCTGATTCACCCTCCTGACTTCACCTTCTCCTTCTCCTTCTTCTGCTTCTTCTGATTCACCCTCCAGACTTCACCTTCTCCTTCTCCTTCTTCTACTTCTTCTGATTCACCCTCCAGACTTCACCTTCTCCTTCTACTTCTTCTGCTTCTTCTGATTCACCCTCCAGACTTCACCTTCTCCTTCTCCTTCTTCTGCTTCTTCTGATTCACCCTCCAAACTTCACCTTCCCTTCTCCTTCTTCTGCTTCTTCTGATTCACCCTCCAGACTTCACCTTCTCCTTCTCCTTCTTCTGCTCCTTCTGATTCACCCTCCAGACTTCACCTTCTCCTTCTCCTTCTTCTGCTTCTTCTGATTCACCCTCCAGACTTCACCTTCTCCTTCTCCTTCTTCTACTTCTTCTGATTCACCCTCCAGACTTCATCTTCTCCTTCTCCTTCTTCTGCTTCTTCTGATTCACCCTCCAGACTTCACCTTCTCCTTCTCCTTCTTCTGCTTCTTCTGATTCACCCTCCAGACTTCACCTTCTCCTTCTCCTTCTTCTACTTCTTCTGATTCACCCTCCAGAATTCACCTTCTCCTTCTCCTTCTTCTGCTTCTTCTGATTCACCCTCCAGACTTCACCTTCTCCTTCTCCTTCTTCTGCTTCTTCTGATTCACCCTCCAGACTTCACCTTCTCCTTCTCCTTCTTCTGCTTCTTCTGGTTCACCCTCCAGACTTCACCTTCTCCTTCTCCTTCTTCTGCTTCTTCTGATTCACCCTTCAGACTTCACCTTCTCGTTCTCCTTCTTCTGCTTCTTCTGACTCACCCTCCAGACCTCACCTTCTCCTTCTCCTTCTTCTACTTCTTCTGATTCAACCTCCAGACTTCATCTTCTCCTTCTCCTTCTTCTACTTCTTCTGATTCACCCTCCAGACTTCACCTTCTCCTTCACCTTCTTCTGCTTCTTCTGATTCACCCTCCAGACTTCGCCTTCTCCTTCTCCTTCTTCTACTTCTTCTGATTCACCCTCCAGACTTCACCTTCTAATTCTCCTTCTTCTACTTCTTCTGATTCACCCTCCAGTCTTCACCTTCTCCTTCTCCTTCTTCTGCTTCTTCTGATTCACCCTCCAGACTTCACCTTCTCCTTCTCCTTCTTCTACTTCTTCTGATTCACCCTCCTGACTTCACCTTCTCCTTCTCCTTCTTCTGCTTCTTCTGCTTCACCCTCCAGACTTCACCTTCTCCTTCTCCTTCTTCTGCTTCTTCTGCTTCACCCTCCAGACCTCACCTTCTCCTTCTCCTTCTTCTGCTTCTTCTGCTTCACCCTCCTGACTTCACCTTCTCCTTCTCCTTCTTCTACTTCTTCTGATTCACCCTCCAGACTTCACCTTCTCCTTCTCCTTCTTCTGCTTCTTCTGCTTCACTCTCCAGACTTCACCTTCTCCTTCTCCTTCTTCTGCTTCTTCTGCTTCGCCCTCCAGACTTCACCTTCTACTTCTCCTTCTTCTGCTTCTTCTGCTACACCCTCCAGACTTCACCTTCTACTTCTCCTTCTTCTGCTTCTTCTGCTTCACCCTCCTGACTTCACCTTCTCCTTCTCCTTCTTCTACTTCTTCTGATTCACCCTCCAGACTTCACCTTCTCCT
Source organism: Somniosus microcephalus (assembly GCF_052327205.1). NCBI lineage: Eukaryota > Metazoa > Chordata > Chondrichthyes > Squaliformes > Somniosidae > Somniosus > Somniosus microcephalus. The sequence continues at coordinate 8,259,457 of NW_028225184.1, forward strand.
TCTCCTTCGTATGCTTCTTCTCCTTCACCCTCCAGACTTCAACTTCTCCTTCTCCTTCTTCTGCTTCTTCTGCTGCGCCCTCCAAACTTCACCTTCTCCTTCTCCTTCTTCTGCTTCTTCTGCTTCACCCTCCTGACTTCACCTTCTCCTTCTCCTTCTTCTGCTTCTTCTGCTTCACCCCCCTGACTTCACCTTCTCCTTCTCCTTCTTCTGCTTCTTCTGATTCACCCTCCTAACTTCACCTTCTGCTTCTCCTTCTTCTGCTTCTTCTGATTCACCCTCCTGACTTCACCTTCTCCATCTCCTTCTTCTGCTTCTTCTGATTCACCCTCCAGACTTCACCTTCTCCTTCTCGTTCTTCTGCTTCTTCTGATTCACCCTCCAGACTTCACCTTCTCCTTCTCCTTCTTCTGCTTCTTCTGATTCACCCTCCAGACCTCACCTTCTCCTTCTCCTTCTTCTACTTCTTCTGATTCACCCTCCATACTTCATCTTCTCCTTCTCCTTCTTCTGCTTCTTCTGATTCACCCTCCAGACTTCACCTTCTCCTTCTCCTCATTCTGCTTCTTCTGATTCACCCTCCAGACTTCGCCTTCTTCTTCTCCTTTCTTCTACTTCTTCTGATTCACCCTCCAGACTTCACCTTCTCCTTCTCCTTCTTCTACTTCTTCTGATTCACCCTCCAGTCTTCACCTTCTCATTCTCCTTCTTCTGCTTCTTCTGATTCACCCTCCAGACTTCACCTTCTCCTTCTCCTTCTTCTGCTTCTTCTGATTCACCCTCCTGACTTCACCTTCTCCTTCTCCTTCTTCTACTTCTTCTGATTCACCCTCCAGACTTCACCTTCTCCTTCTCCTTCTTCTACTTCTTCTGATTCACCCTCCAGACTTCACCTTCTCCTTCTCCTTCTTCTACTTCTTCTGCTTCACCCTCCAGACTTCACCTTCTTCTTCTCCTTCTTCTGCTTCTTCTGCTTCACCCTCCAGACTTCAGCTTCTCCTTCTCCTTCTTCTGCTTCTTCTGCTTCACCCTCCTGACTTCACCTTCTCCTTCTCCTTCTTCTGCTTCTCCTGATTCACCCTCCAGACTTCACCTTCTCCTTCTCCTTCTTCTGCTTCTTCTGATTCACCCTCCAGACTTCACCTTCTCCTTCTCCTTCTTCTACTTCTTCTGATTGACCCTCCAGACTTCATCTTCTCCTTCTCCATCTTCTGCTTCTTCTGATTCACCCTCCAGACTTCACCTTCTCCTTCTCCTTCTTCTGCTTCTTCTGATTCACCCTCCAGACTTCACCTTCTCCTTCTCCTTCTTCTACTTCTTCTGATTCACCCTCCAGACTTCACCTTCTCCTTCTCCTTCTTCTACTTCTTCTGATTCACCCTCCAGACTTCACCTTCTCCTTCTCCTTCTTCTGCTTCTTCTGATTCACCCTCCAGACTTCACCATCTCATTCTCCTTCTTCTGCTTCTTCTGATTCACCCTCCAGACTTCATCTTCTCCTTCTCCTTCTTCTGCTTCTTCTGATTCACCCTTCGGACTTCACCTTCTCCTTCTCCTTCTTCTGCTTCTTCTGATTCACCCTCCAGACCTCACCTTCTCCTTCTCCTTCTTCTACTTCTTCTGATTCACCCTCCAGACTTCATCTTATTCTTCTCCTTCTTCTGCTTCTTCTGATTCACCCTCCAGACTTCACCTTCTCCTTCTCCTTCTTCTACTTCTTCTGACTCACCCTCCAGACTTCACCTTCTCCTTCTCCTTCTTCTACTTCTTCTGATTCACCCTCCAGTCTTCACCTTCTCCTTCTCCTTCTTCTGCTTCTTCTGATTCACCCTCCAGACTTCACCTTCTCCTTCTCCTTCTTCTGCTTCTTCTGATTCACCCTCCTGAATTCACCTTCTACTTCTCCTTCTTCTGCTTCTTCTGATTCACCCTCCAGACTTCACCTTCTCCTTCTCCTTCTTCTACTTCTTCTGATTCACACTCCAGACTTCACCTTCTCCTTCTACCTCTTCTGCTTCTTCTGATTCACCCTCCAGACTTCACCTTCTCCTTCTCCTTCTTCTGCTTCTTCTGATTCACCCTCCAGACTTCACCTTCTCCTTCTCCTTCTTCTGCTTCTTCTGTTTCACCCTCCAGACTTCCCCTTCTCCTTCTCCTTCTTCTGCTTCTTCTGATTCACCCTCCAGACTTCACCTTCTCCTTCTCCTTCTTCTGCTTCTTCTGATTCACCCTCCTGACTTCACCTTCTCCTTCTCCTTCTTCTGCTTCTTCTGATTCACCCTCCAGACTTCACCTTCTCCTTCTCCTTCTTCTACTTCTTTCGATTCACCTTCCAGACTTCACCTTCTCCTTCTACTTCTTCTGCTTCTTCTGAATCACCCTCCAGACTTCACCTTCTCCTTCTCCTTCTTCTGCTTCTTCTGATTCACCCTCCAGACTTCACCTTCTCCTTCTCCTTCTTCTGCTTCTTCTGATTCACCCTCCAGACTTCACCTTCTCCTTCTCCTTCTTCTGCTTCTTCTGATTCACCCTCCAGACTTCACCTTCTCCTTCTCCTTCTTCTACTTCTTCTGATTCACCCTCCAGACTTCACCTTCTCCTTCTCCTTCTTCTGCTTCTTCTGATTCACCCTCCAGACTTCACCTTCTCCTTCTCCTTCGTCTACTTCTTCTGATTCACCCTCCAGACTACACCTTCTCCTTCTCCTTCTTCTACTTCTTCTGATTCACCCTCCAGACTTCACCTTCTCCTTCTCCTTCTTCTGCTTCTTCTGATTCACCCTCCAGACTTCACCTTCTCCTTCTCCTTCTTCTACTTCTTCTGATTCACCCTCCAGACTTCACCTTCTCCTTCTTCGACTTCTTCTGATTCACCCTCCAGACTTCACCTTCTCCTTCTCCTTCTTCTACTTCTTCTGCTTCTCCCTCCAGACTTCACCTTCTCCTTCTCCTTCCTCTGCTTCTTCTGATTCACCCTCCAGACTTCACCTTCTCCTTCTCCTTCTTCTACTTCTTCTGATTCACCCTCCAGACTTCACCTTCTCCTTCTCCTTCTTCTACTTCTTCTGATACACCCTCCAGACTTCACCTTCTCGTTCTCCTTCTTCTACTTCTTCTGATTCACCCTCCTGACTTCACCTTCTCCTTCTCCTTCTTCTGCTTCTTCTGCTTCACCCTCCAGACTTCACCTTCTCCTTCTCCTTCTTCTGCTTCTTCTGCTTCACCCTCCAGACTTCACCTTCTCCTTCTCCTTCTTCTGCTTCTTCTGCTTCACCCTCTTGACTTCATTTTCTCCTTCTCCTTCTTCTACTTCTTCTGATACACCCTCCAGACTTCACCTTCTCCTTCTCCTTCTTCTGCTTCTTCTGCTTCGCCCTCCAGACTTCACCTTCTCCTTCTCCTTCTTCTGCTTCTTCTGCTTCACCCTCCAGACTTCACCTTCTCCTTCTCCTTCTTCTGCTTCTTCTGCTTCACCCTCCAGACTTCCCCTTCTCCTTCTCCTTCTTCTGCTTCTTCTGCTTCGCACTCCAGACTTCACCTTCTCCTTCTCCTTCTTCTGCTTCTTGTGCTGCGCCCTCCACACTTCACCTTCTCCTTCTCCTTCTTCTGCTTCTTCTGCTTCACCCTCCTGACTTCACCTTCTCCTTCTCCTTCTTCTACTTCTTCTGCTTCACCGCCCTGACTTCACCTTCTCCTACTCCTTCTTCTGCTTCTTCTGATTCACCCTCCTAACTTCACCTTCTCCTTCTCCTTCTTCTGCTTCTTCTGATTCACCCTCCTTACTTCACCATCTCCTTCTCCTTCTTCTGCTTCTTCTGATTCACCCTCCAGACTTCACTTTCTCCTTCTCCTTCTTCTGCTTCTTCTGATTCACCCTCCAGACTTCACCTTCTCCTTCTCCTTCTTCTGCTTCTTCTGATTCACCCTCCAGACCTCACCTTCTCCTTCTCCTTCTTCTGCTTCTTCTGATTCACCCTCCAGACTTCATCTTCTCCTTCTCCTTCTTCTGCTTCTTCTGATTCACCCTCACCTCACCTTCTCCTTCTCCTTCTTCTACTTCTTCTGATTCACCCTCCATACTTCATCTTCTCCTTCTCCTTCTTCTGCTTCTTCTGATTCACCCTCCAGACTTCACCTTCTCCTTCTCCTTATTCTGCTTCTTCTGATTCACCCTCCAGACTTTGCCTTCTTCTTCTCCTTTCTTCTACTTCTTCTGATTCACCCTCCAGACTTCACCTTCTCCTTCTCCTTCTTCTACTTCTTCTGATTCACCCTCCAGTCTTCACCTTCTCCTTCTCCTTCTTCTGCTTCTTCTGATTCACCCTCCAGACTTCACCTTCTCCTTCTCCTTCTTCTGCTTCTTCTGATTCACCCTCCTGACTTCACCTTCTCCTTCTCCTTCTTCTGCTTCTTCTGATTCACCCTCCAGACTTCACCTTCTCCTTCTCCTTCTTCTACTTCTTCTGATTCACCCTCCAGACTTCACCTTCTCCTTCTCCTTCTTCTACTTCTTCTGCTTCACCCTCCAGACTTCACCTTCTCCTTCTCCTTCTTCTGCTTCTTCTGCTTCACCCTCCAGACTTCAGCTTCTCCTTCTCCTTCTTCTGCTTCTTCTGCTTCACCCTCCTGACTTCACCTTCTCCTTCTCCTTCTTCTACTTCTTCTGATTCACCCTCCAGACTTCACCTTCTCCTTCTCCTTCTTCTGCTTCTTCTGCTTCACCCTCCAGGCTTCACCTTCTCCTTCTCCTTCTTCTGCTTCTTCTGCTTCGCCCTCCAGACTTCACCTTCTCCTTCTCCTTCTTCTGCTTCTTCTGCTTCACCCTCCTGACTTCACCTTCTCCTTCTCCTTCTTCTACTTCTTCTGATTCACTCTCCAGACTTCACATTCTCCTTCTTCTTCTTCTGCTTCTTCTGCTTCACCCTCCGGACTTCACCTTCTCCTTCTCCTTCTTCTACTTCTTCTGCTGCGCCCTCCAGACTTCACCTTCTCCTTCTCCTTCTTCTGCTTCTTCTGATTCACCCTCCTGACTTCACCTTCTCCTTCTCCTTCTTCTACATCTTCTGCTTCACCCCCCTGACTTCACCTTCTCCTTCTCCTTCTTCTGCTTCTTCTGATTCACCCTCCTAACTTCACCTTCTGCTTCTCCTTCTTCTGCTTCTTCTGATTCACCCTCCTGACTTCACCTTCTCCTTCTCCTTCTTCTGCTTCTACTGATTCACCCTCCAGACTTCACCTTCTCCTTCTCCTTCTTCTGCTTCTTCTGATTCACCCTCCAGACTTCACCTTCTCCTTCTCCTTCTTCTGCTTCTTCTGATTCACCCTCCAGACTTCACCTTCTCCTTCTCCTTCTGCTACTTCTTCTGATTCACCCTCCAGACTTCACCTTCTCCTTCTCCTTCTTCTACTTCTTCTGATTCACCCTCCAGACTTCACCTTCTCCTTCTCCTTCTTCTACTTCTTCTGCTTCACCCTCCAGACTTCACCTTCTTCTTCTCCTTCTTCTGCTTCTTCTGCTTCACCCTCCAGACTTCAGCTTCTCCTTCTCCTTCTTCTGCTACTTCTGCTTCACCCTCCTGACTTCACCTTCTCCTTCTCCTTCTTCTACTTCTTCTGATTCACCCTCCAGACTTCACCTTCTCCTTCTCCTTCTTCTGCTTCTTCTGCTTCACCCTCCAGGCTTCACCTTCTCCTTCTCCTTCTCCTGCTTCTTCTGCTTCGCCCTCCAGACTTCACCTTCTCCTTCTCCTTCTTCTGCTTCTTCTGCTTCACCCTCCTGACTTCACCTTCTCCTTCTCCTTCTTCTACTTCTTCTGATTCACCCTCCAGACTTCACATTCTCCTTCTCCTTCTTCTGCTTTTTCTGCTTCACCCTCCGGACTTCACCTTCTCCTTCTCCTTCTTCTACTTCTTCTGCTGCGCCCTCCAGACTTCACCTTCTCCTTCTCCTTCTTCTGCTTCTTCTGATTCACCCTCCTGACTTCACCTTCTACTTCTCCTTCTTCTACATCTTCTGCTTCACCCCCCTGACTTCACCTTCTCCTTCTCCTTGTTCTGCTTCTTCTGATTCACCCTCCTAACTTCACCTTCTCCTTCTCCTTCTTCTGCTTCTTCTGATTCACCCTCCTGACTTCACCTTCTTCTTCTCCTTCTTCTGCTTCTTCTGATTCACCCTCCAGACTTCACCTTCTCCTTCTCCTTCTTCTGCTTCTTCTGATTCACCCTCCAGACTTCACCTTCTCCTTCTCCTTCTTCTGCTTCTTCTGATTCACCCTCCAGACTTCACCTTCTCCTTCTCCTTCTTCTACTTCTTCTGATTCACCCTCCAGACTTCACCTTCTCCTTCTCCTTCTTCTACTTCTTCTGATTCACCCTCCAGTCTTCACCTACTCCTTCTCCTTCTTCTGCTTCTTCTGCTTCACACTCCAGACTTCACCTTCTCCTTCTCTTTCTTCTGCTTCTTCTGATTCACCCTCCAGACTTCACCTTCTCCTTCTCCTTCTTCTGATTCTTCTGATTCACCCTCCAGACTTCACCTTCTCCTTCTCCTTCTTCTGCTTCTTCTGATTCACCCTCCTGACTTCACCTTCTCCTTCTCCTTCTTCTACTTCTTCTGATTCACCCTCCTGACTTCACCTTCTCCTTCTCCACCTTCTACTTCTTCTGCTTCACCCTCCAGACTTCACCTTCTCCTTCTCCTTCTTCTGCTTCTTCTGATTCACCCTCCAGACTTCACCTTCTCCTTCTCCTTCTTCTGCTTCTTCTGATTCACCCTCCAGACTTCACCTTCTCATTCTCCTTATTCTGCTTCTTCTGATTCACACTCCAGACTTCACCTTCTCCTTCTCCTTCTTCTGCTTCTTCTGATTCACCCTCCAGACTTCACCTTCTCCTTCTCCTTCTTCTGCTTCTTCTGTTTCACCCTCCAGACTTCACCTTCTCCTTCTCCTTCTTCGATTTCTTCTGATTCACCCTCCAGACTTCATCTTCTCCTTCTCCTTCTTCTGCTTCTTCTGATTCACCCTCCAGACTTCACCTTCTCCTTCTCCTTCTTCTGCTTCTTCTGATTCACCCTCCAGACTTCACCTTCTGCTTCTACTTCTTCTGATTCACCCTCCAGACTTCACCTTCTCCTTCTCCTTCTTCTTCTTCTTCTGATTCACCCTCCAGACTTCACCTTCTCCTACTCCTTCTTCTGCTTCTTCCGATTCACCCTCTAGACTTCACCTTCTCCTTCTCCTTCTTCTGCTTCTTCTGATTCACCCTCCAGACTTCACCTTCTCCTTCTCCTTCTTCTGCTTCTTCTGATTCACCCTTCAGACTTCACCTTCTCCTTCTCCTTCTTCTGCTTCTTCTGATTCACCCTCCAGACCTCACCTTCTCCTTCTCCTTCTTCTGCTTCTTCTGATTCACCCTTCAGACTTCACCTTCTCCTACTCCTTCTTCTGCTTCTTCCGATTCACCCTCCAGACTTCACCTTCTCCTTCTCCTTCTTCTGCTTCTTCTGATTCACCCTCCAGACTTCACCTTCTCCTTCTCCTTCTTCTGCTTCTTCTGATTCACCCTCCAGACTTCACCTTCTCCTTCTCCTTCTTCTGCTTCTTCTGATTCACCCTTCAGACTTCACCTTCTCCTTCTCCTTCTTCTGCTTCTTCTGATTCACCCTCCAGACCTCACCTTCTCCTTCTCCTTCTTCTACTTCTTCTGCTTCACCCTCCAGACTTCACCTTCTCCTTCTCCTTCTTCTGCTTCTTCTGCTTCACCCTCCAGACCTCACCTTCTCCTTCTCCTTCTTCTGCTTCTTCTGCTTCACCCTCCTGACTTCACCTTCTCCTTCTCCTTCTTCTACTTCTTCTGATTCACCCTCCAGACTTCACCTTCTCCTTCTCCTTCTTCTGCTTCCTCTGCTTCACCCTCCAGACTTCACCTTCTCCTTCTCCTACTTCTGCTTCTTCTGCTTCGCCCTCCAGACTTCACCTTCTACTTCTCCTTCTTCTGCTTCTTCTGCTACACCCTCCAGACTTCACCTTCTACTTCTCCTTCTTCTGCTTCTTCTGCTTCACCCTCCTGACTTCACCTTCTCCTTCTCCTTCTTCTACTTCTTCTGATTCACCCTCCAGACTTCACCTTCTCCTTCTCCTTCGTCTGCTTCTTCTCCTTCACCCTCCAGACTTCAACTTCTCCTTCTCCTTCTTCTGCTTCTTCTGCTGCGCCCTCCAAACTTCACCTTCTCCTTCTCCTTCTTCTGCTTCTTCTGCTTCACCCTCCTGACTTCACCTACTCCTTCTCCTTCTTCTGCTTCTTCTGCTTCACCCCCCTGACTTCACCTTCTCCTTCTCCTTCTTCTGCTTCTTCTGATTCACCCTCCTAACTTCACCTTCTGCTTCTCCTTCTTCTGCTTCTTCTGATTCACCCTCCTGACTTCACCTTCTCCATCTCCTTCTTCTGCTTCTTCTGATTCACCCTCCAGACTTCACCTTCTCCTTCTCCTTCTTCTGCTTCTTCTGATTCACCCTCCAGACTTCACCTTCTCCTTCTCCTTCTTCTGCTTCTTCTGATTCACCCTCCAGACCTCACCTTCTCCTTCTCCTTCTTCTACTTCTTCTGATTCACCCTCCATACTTCATCTTCTCCTTCTCCTTCTTCTGCTTCTTCTGATTCACCCTCCAGACTTCACCTTCTCCTTCTCCTTATTCTGCTTCTTCTGATTCACCCTCCAGACTTTGCCTTCTTCTTCTCCTTTCTTCTACTTCTTCTGATTCACCCTCCAGACTTCACCTTCTCCTTCTCCTTCTTCTACTTCTTCTGATTCAACCTCCAGTCTTCACCTTCTCCTTCTCCTTCTTCTGCTTCTTCTGATTCACCCTCCAGACTTCACCTTCTCCTTCTCCTTCTTCTGCTTCTTCTGATTCACCCTCCTGACTTCACCTTCTCCTTCTCCTTCTTCTGCTTCTTCTGATTCACCCTCCAGACTTCACCTTCTCCTTCTCCTTCTTCTACTTCTTCTGATTCACCCTCCAGACTTCACCTTCTCCTTCTCCTTCTTCTACTTCTTCTGCTTCACCCTCCAGACTTCACCTTCTCCTTCTCCTTCTTCTGCTTCTTCTGCTTCACCCTCCAGACTTCAGCTTCTCCTTCTCCTTCTTCTGCTTCTTCTGCTTCACCCTCCTGACTTCACCTTCTCCTTCTCCTTCTTCTACTTCTTCTGATTCACCCTCCAGACTTCACCTTCTCCTTCTCCTTCTTCTGCTTCTTCTGCTTCACCCTCCAGGCTTCACCTTCTCCTTCTCCTTCTTCTGCTTCTTCTGCTTCGCCCTCCAGACTTCACCTTCTCCTTCTCCTTCTTCTGCTTCTTCTGCTTCACCCTCCTGACTTCACCTTCTCCTTCTCCTTCTTCTACTTCTTCTGATTCACTCTCCAGACTTCACATTCTCCTTCTTCTTCTTCTGCTTCTTCTGCTTCACCCTCCGGACTTCACCTTCTCCTTCTCCTTCTTCTACTTCTTCTGCTGCGCCCTCCAGACTTCACCTTCTCCTTCTCCTTCTTCTACTTCTTCTGATTCACCCTCCAGTCTTCACCTACTCCTTCTCCTTCTTCTGCTTCTTCTGCTTCACACTCCAGACTTCACCTTCTCCTTCTCTTTCTTCTGCTTCTTCTGATTCACCCTCCAGACTTCACCTTCTCCTTCTCCTTCTTCTGCTTCTTCTGATTCACCCTCCAGACTTCACCTTCTCCTTCTCCTTCTGCTACTTCTTCTGATTCACCCTCCAGACTTCACCTTCTCCTTCTCCTTCTTCTACTTCTTCTGATTCACCCTCCAGACTTCACCTTCTCCTTCTCCTTCTTCTACTTCTTCTGCTTCACCCTCCAGACTTCACCTTCTTCTTCTCCTTCTTCTGCTTCTTCTGCTTCACCCTCCAGACTTCAGCTTCTCCTTCTCCTTCTTCTGCTTCTTCTGCTTCACCCTCCTGACTTCACCTTCTCCTTCTCCTTCTTCTACTTCTTCTGATTCACCCTCCAGACTTCACCTTCTCCTTCTCCTTCTTCTGCTTCTTCTGCTTCACCCTCCAGGCTTCACCTTCTCCTTCTCCTTCTCCTGCTTCTTCTGCTTCGCCCTCCAGACTTCACCTTCTCCTTCTCCTTCTTCTGCTTCTTCTGCTTCACCCTCCTGACTTCACCTTCTCCTTCTCCTTCTTCTACTTCTTCTGATTCACCCTCCAGACTTCACATTCTCCTTCTCCTTCTTCTGCTTTTTCTGCTTCACCCTCCGGACTTCACCTTCTCCTTCTCCTTCTTCTACTTCTTCTGCTGCGCCCTCCAGACTTCACCTTCTCCTTCTCCTTCTTCTGCTTCTTCTGATTCACCCTCCTGACTTCACCTTCTACTTCTCCTTCTTCTACATCTTCTGCTTCACCCCCCTGACTTCACCTTCTCCTTCTCCTTGTTCTGCTTCTTCTGATTCACCCTCCTAACTTCACCTTCTCCTTCTCCTTCTTCTGCTTCTTCTGATTCACCCTCCTGACTTCACCTTCTTCTTCTCCTTCTTCTGCTTCTTCTGATTCACCCTCCAGACTTCACCTTCTCCTTCTCCTTCTTCTGCTTCTTCTGATTCACCCTCCAGACTTCACCTTCTCCTTCTCCTTCTTCTGCTTCTTCTGATTCACCCTCCAGACTTCACCTTCTCCTTCTCCTTCTTCTACTTCTTCTGATTCACCCTCCAGACTTCACCTTCTCCTTCTCCTTCTTCTACTTCTTCTGATTCACCCTCCAGTCTTCACCTACTCCTTCTCCTTCTTCTGCTTCTTCTGCTTCACACTCCAGACTTCACCTTCTCCTTCTCTTTCTTCTGCTTCTTCTGATTCACCCTCCAGACTTCACCTTCTCCTTCTCCTTCTTCTGATTCTTCTGATTCACCCTCCAGACTTCACCTTCTCCTTCTCCTTCTTCTGCTTCTTCTGATTCACCCTCCTGACTTCACCTTCTCCTTCTCCTTCTTCTACTTCTTCTGATTCACCCTCCTGACTTCACCTTCTCCTTCTCCACCTTCTACTTCTTCTGCTTCACCCTCCAGACTTCACCTTCTCCTTCTCCTTCTTCTGCTTCTTCTGATTCACCCTCCAGACTTCACCTTCTCCTTCTCCTTCTTCTGCTTCTTCTGATTCACCCTCCAGACTTCACCTTCTCATTCTCCTTATTCTGCTTCTTCTGATTCACACTCCAGACTTCACCTTCTCCTTCTCCTTCTTCTGCTTCTTCTGATTCACCCTCCAGACTTCACCTTCTCCTTCTCCTTCTTCTGCTTCTTCTGTTTCACCCTCCAGACTTCACCTTCTCCTTCTCCTTCTTCGATTTCTTCTGATTCACCCTCCAGACTTCATCTTCTCCTTCTCCTTCTTCTGCTTCTTCTGATTCACCCTCCAGACTTCACCTTCTCCTTCTCCTTCTTCTGCTTCTTCTGATTCACCCTCCAGACTTCACCTTCTGCTTCTACTTCTTCTGATTCACCCTCCAGACTTCACCTTCTCCTTCTCCTTCTTCTTCTTCTTCTGATTCACCCTCCAGACTTCACCTTCTCCTACTCCTTCTTCTGCTTCTTCCGATTCACCCTCCAGACTTCACCTTCTCCTTCTCCTTCTTCTGCTTCTTCTGATTCACCCTCCAGACTTCACCTTCTCCTTCTCCTTCTTCTGCTTCTTCTGATTCACCCTTCAGACTTCACCTTCTCCTTCTCCTTCTTCTGCTTCTTCTGATTCACCCTCCAGACCTCACCGTCTCCTTCTCCTTCTTCTGCTTCTTCTGATTCACCCTTCAGACTTCACCTTCTCCTACTCCTTCTTCTGCTTCTTCCGATTCACCCTCCAGACTTCACCTTCTCCTTCTCCTTCTTCTGCTTCTTCTGATTCACCCTCCAGACTTCACCTTCTCCTTCTCCTTCTTCTGCTTCTTCTGATTCACCCTCCAGACTTCACCTTCTCCTTCTCCTTCTTCTGCTTCTTCTGATTCACCCTTCAGACTTCACCTTCTCCTTCTCCTTCTTCTGCTTCTTCTGATTCACCCTCCAGACCTCACCTTCTCCTTCTCCTTCTTCTACTTCTTCTGCTTCACCCTCCAGACTTCACCTTCTCCTTCTCCTTCTTCTGCTTCTTCTGCTTCACCCTCCAGACCTCACCTTCTCCTTCTCCTTCTTCTGCTTCTTCTGCTTCACCCTCCTGACTTCACCTTCTCCTTCTCCTTCTTCTACTTCTTCTGATTCACCCTCCAGACTTCACCTTCTCCTTCTCCTTCTTCTGCTTCCTCTGCTTCACCCTCCAGACTTCACCTTCTCCTTCTCCTACTTCTGCTTCTTCTGCTTCGCCCTCCAGACTTCACCTTCTACTTCTCCTTCTTCTGCTTCTTCTGCTACACCCTCCAGTCTTCACCTTCTACTTCTCCTTCTTCTGCTTCTTCTGCTTCACCCTCCAAACTTCACCTTCTCCTTCTCCTTCTTCTGCTTCTTCTGCTTCACCCTCCTGACTTCACCTACTCCTTCTCCCTCTTCTGCTTCTTCTGCTTCACCCCCCTGACTTCACCTTCTCCTTCTCCTTCTTCTGCTTCTTCTGATTCACCCTCCTAACTTCACCTTCTGCTTCTCCTTCTTCTGCTTCTTCTGATTCACCCTCCTGACTTCACCTTCTCCATCTCCTTCTTCTGCTTCTTCTGATTCACCCTCCAGACTTCACCTTCTCCTTCTCCTTCTTCTGCTTCTTCTGATTCACCCTCCAGACTTCACCTTCTCCTTCTCCTTCTTCTGCTTCTTCTGATTCACCCTCCAGACCTCACCTTCTCCTTCTCCTTCTTCTACTTCTTCTGATTCACCCTCCATACTTCATCTTCTCCTTCTCCTTCTTCTGCTTCTTCTGATTCACCCTCCAGACTTCACCTTCTCCTTCTCCTTATTCTGCTTCTTCTGATTCACCCTCCAGACTTTGCCTTCTTCTTCTCCTTTCTTCTACTTCTTCTGATTCACCCTCCAGACTTCACCTTCTCCTTCTCCTTCTTCTACTTCTTCTGATTCACCCTCCAGTCTTCACCTTCTCCTTCTCCTTCTTCTGCTTCTTCTGATTCACCCTCCAGACTTCACCTTCTCCTTCTCCTTCTTCTGCTTCTTCTGATTCACCCTCCTGACTTCACCTTCTCCTTCTCCTTCTTCTGCTTCTTCTGATTCACCCTCCAGACTTCACCTTCTCCTTCTCCTTCTTCTACTTCTTCTGATTCACCCTCCAGACTTCACCTTCTCCTTCTCCTTCTTCTACTTCTTCTGCTTCACCCTCCAGACTTCACCTTCTCCTTCTCCTTCTTCTGCTTCTTCTGCTTCACCCTCCAGACTTCAGCTTCTCCTTCTCCTTCTTCTGCTTCTTCTGCTTCACCCTCCTGACTTCACCTTCTCCTTCTCCTTCTTCTACTTCTTCTGATTCACCCTCCAGACTTCACCTTCTCCTTCTCCTTCTTCTGCTTCTTCTGCTTCACCCTCCAGGCTTCACCTTCTCCTTCTCCTTCTTCTGCTTCTTCTGCTTCGCCCTCCAGACTTCACCTTCTCCTTCTCCTTCTTCTGCTTCTTCTGCTTCACCCTCCTGACTTCACCTTCTCCTTCTCCTTCTTCTACTTCTTCTGATTCACTCTCCAGACTTCACATTCTCCTTCTTCTTCTTCTGCTTCTTCTGCTTCACCCTCCGGACTTCACCTTCTCCTTCTCCTTCTTCTACTTCTTCTGCTGCGCCCTCCAGACTTCACCTTCTCCTTCTCCTTCTTCTGCTTCTTCTGATTCACCCTCCTGACTTCACCTTCTCCTTCTCCTTCTTCTACATCTTCTGCTTCACCCCCCTGACTTCACCTTCTCCTTCTCCTTCTTCTGCTTCTTCTGATTCACCCTCCTAACTTCACCTTCTGCTTCTCCTTCTTCTGCTTCTTCTGATTCACCCTCCTGACTTCACCTTCTCCTTCTCCTTCTTCTGCTTCTACTGATTCACCCTCCAGACTTCACCTTCTCCTTCTCCTTCTTCTGCTTCTTCTGATTCACCCTCCAGACTTCACCTTCTCCTTCTCCTTCTTCTGCTTCTTCTGATTCACCCTCCAGACTTCACCTTCTCCTTCTCCTTCTGCTACTTCTTCTGATTCACCCTCCAGACTTCACCTTCTCCTTCTCCTTCTTCTACTTCTTCTGATTCACCCTCCAGTCTTCACCTACTCCTTCTCCTTCTTCTGCTTCTTCTGCTTCACACTCCAGACTTCACCTTCTCCTTCTCTTTCTTCTGCTTCTTCTGATTCACCCTCCAGACTTCACCTTCTCCTTCTCCTTCTTCTGATTCTTCTGATTCACCCTCCAGACTTCACCTTCTCCTTCTCCTTCTTCTGCTTCTTCTGATTCACCCTCCTGACTTCACCTTCTCCTTCTCCTTCTTCTACTTCTTCTGATTCACCCTCCTGACTTCACCTTCTCCTTCTCCTCCTTCTACTTCTTCTGCTTCACCCTCCAGACTTCACCTTCTCCTTCTCCTTCTTCTGCTTCTTCTGATTCACCCTCCAGACTTCACCTTCTCCTTCTCCTTCTTCTGCTTCTTCTGTTTCACCCTCCAGACTTCACCTTCTCATTCTCCTTATTCTGCTTCTGCTGATTCACACTCCAGACTTCACCTTCTCCTTCTCCTTCTTCTGCTTCTTCTGATTCACCCTCCAGACTTCACCTTCTCCTTCTCCTTCTTCTGCTTCTTCTGTTTCACCCTCCAGACTTCACCTTCTCCTTCTCCTTCTTCTATTTCTTCTGATTCACCCTCCAGACTTCATCTTCTCCTTCTCCTTCTTCTGCTTCTTCTGATTCACCCTCCAGACTTCACCTTCTCCTTCTCCTTCTTCTGCTTCTTCTGATTCACCCTCCAGACTTCACCTTCTGCTTCTACTTCTTCTGATTCACCCTCCAGACTTCACCTTCCCCTTCTCCTTCTTCTTCTTCTTCTGATTCACCCTCCAGACTTCACCTTCTCCTACTCCTTCTTCTGCTTCTTCCGATTCACCCTCCAGACTTCACCTTCTCCTTCTCCTTCTTCTGCTTCTTCTGATTCACCCTCCAGACTTCACCTTCTCCTTCTCCTTCTTCTGCTTCTTCTGATTCACCCTTCAGACTTCACCTTCTCCTTCTCCTTCTTCTGCTTCTTCTGATTCACCCTCCAGACCTCACCTTCTCCTTCTCCTTCTTCTACTTCTTCTGATTCACCCTCCAGACTTCATCTTCTCCTTCTCCTTCTTCTGCTTCTTCTGATTCACACTCCAGACTTCACCTTCTCCTGCTCCTTCTTCTGCTTCTTCTGATTCACCCTCCAGACTTCACCTGCTCCTTCTCCTTCTTCTACTTCTTCTGATTCACCCTCCATACTTCATCTTCTCCTTCTCCTTCTTCTGCTTCTTCTGATTCACCCTCCAGACTTCACCTTCTCCTTCTCCTTATTCTGCTTCTTCTGATTCACCCTCCAGACTTCGCCTTCTTCTTCTCCTTTCTTCTACTTCTTCTGATTCACCCTCCAGACTTCACCTTCTCCTTCTCCTTCTTCTACTTCTTCTGATTCACCCTCCAGTCTTCACCTTCTCCTTCTCCTTCTTCTGCTTCTTCTGATTCACCCTCCAGACTTCACCTTCTCCTTCTCCTTCTTCTGCTTCTTCTGATTCACCCTCCTGACTTCACCTTCTCCTTCTCCTTCTTCTGCTTCTTCTGATTCACCCTCCAGACTTCACCTTCTCCTTCTCCTTCTTCTACTTCTTCTGATTCACCCTCCAGACTTCACCTTCTCCTTCTCCTTCTTCTACTTCTTCTGCTTCACCCTCCAGACTTCACCTTCTCCTTCTCCTTCTTCTGCTTCTTCTGCTTCACCCTCCAGACTTCAGCTTCTCCTTCTCCTTCTTCTGCTTCTTCTGCTTCACCCTCCTGACTTCACCTTCTCCTTCTCCTTCTTCTACTTCTTCTGATTCACCCTCCAGACTTCACCTTCTCCTTCTCCTTCTTCTGCTTCTTCTGCTTCACCCTCCAGGCTTCACCTTCTCCTTCTCCTTCTTCTGCTTCTTCTGCTTCGCCCTCCAGACTTCACCTTCTCCTTCTCCTTCTTCTGCTTCTTCTGCTTCACCCTCCTGACTTCACCTTCTCCTTCTCCTTCTTCTACTTCTTCTGATTCACCCTCCAAACTTCACATTCTCCTTCTCCTTCTTCTGCTTCTTCTGCTTCACCCTCCGGACTTCACCTTCTCCTTCTCCTTCTTCTACTTCTTCTGCTGCGCCCTCCAGACTTCACCTTCTCCTTCTCCTTCTTCTGCTTCTTCTGATTCACCCTCCTGACTTCACCTTCTCCTTCTCCTTCTTCTACATCTTCTGCTTCACCCCCCTGACTTCACCTTCTCCTTCTCCTTCTTCTGCTTCTTCTGATTCACCCTCCTAACTTCACCTTCTGCTTCTCCTTCTTCTGCTTCTTCTGATTCACCCTCCTGACTTCACCTTCTCCTTCTCCTTCTTCTGCTTCTTCTGATTCACCCTCCAGACTTCACCTTCTCCTTCTCCTTCTTCTGCTTCTTCTGATTCACCCTCCAGACTTCACCTTCTCCTTCTCCTTCTTCTGCTTCTTCTGATTCACCCTCCAGACTTCACCTTCTCCTTCTCCTTCTTCTACTTCTTCTGATTCACCCTCCAGACTTCACCTTCTCCTTCTCCTTCTTCTACTTCTTCTGATTCACCCTCCAGTCTTCACCTACTCCTTCTCCTTCTTCTGCTTCTTCTGCTTCACACTCCAGACTTCACCTTCTCCTTCTCTTTCTTCTGCTTCTTCTGATTCACCCTCCAGACTTCACCTTCTCCTTCTCCTTCTTCTGATTCTTCTGATTCACCCTCCAGACTTCACCTTCTCCTTCTCCTTCTTCTGCTTCTTCTGATTCACCCTCCTGACTTCACCTTCTCCTTCTCCTTCTTCTACTTCTTCTGATTCACCCTCCTGACTTCACCTTCTCCTTCTCCTCCTTCTACTTCTTCTGCTTCACCCTCCAGACTTCACCTTCTCCTTCTCCTTCTTCTGCTTCTTCTGATTCACCCTCCAGACTTCACCTTCTCCTTCTCCTTCTTCTGCTTCTTCTGATTCACCCTCCAGACTTCACCTTCTCATTCTCCTTATTCTGCTTCATCTGATTCACACTCCAGACTTCACCTTCTCCTTCTCCTTCTTCTGCTTCTTCTGATTCACCCTCCAGACTTCACCTTCTCCTTCTCCTTCTTCTGCTTCTTCTGTTTCACCCTCCAGACTTCACCTTCTCCTTCTCCTTCTTCTATTTCTTCTGATTCACCCTCCAGACTTCATCTTCTCCTTCTCCTTCTTCTGCTTCTTCTGATTCACCCTCCAGACTTCACCTTCTCCTTCTCCTTCTTCTGCTTCTTCTGATTCACCCTCCAGACTTCACCTTCTGCTTCTACTTCTTCTGATTCACCCTCCAGACTTCACTTTCCCCTTCTCCTTCTTCTTCTTCTTCTGATTCACCCTCCAGACTTCACCTTCTCCTACTCCTTCTTCTGCTTCTTCCGATTCACCCTCCAGACTTCACCTTCTCCTTCTCCTTCTTCTGCTTCTTCTGATTCACCCTCCAGACTTCACCTTCTCCTTCTCCTTCTTCTGCTTCTTCCGATTCACCCTTCAGACTTCACCTTCTCCTTCTCCTTCTTCTGCTTCTTCTGATTCACCCTCCAGACCTCACCTTCTCCTTCTCCTTCTTCTACTTCTTCTGATTCACCCTCCAGACTTCATCTTCTCCTTCTCCTTCTTCTGCTTCTTCTGATTCACACTCCAGACTTCACCTTCTCCTTCTCCTTCTTCTGCTTCTTCTGCTTCACCCTCCTGACTTCACCTTCTCCTTCTCCTTCTTCTACTTCTTCTGATTCACCCTCCAGACTTCACCTTCTCCTTCTCCTTCGTCTGCTTCTTCTCCTTCACCCTCCTGACTTCAACTTCTCCTTCTCCTTCTTCTGCTTCTTCTGCTGCGCCCTCCAAACTTCATCTTCTCCTTCTCCTTCTTCTGCTTCTTCTGCTTCACCCTCCTGACTTCACCTTCTCCTTCTCCTTCTTCTGCTTCTTCTGCTTCACCCCCCTGACTTCACCTTCTCCTTCTCCTTCTTCTGCTTCTTCTGATTCACCCTCCTAACTTCACCTTCTGCTTCTCCTTCTTCTGCTTCTTCTGATTCACCCTCCAGACTTCACCTTCTCCTTCTCCTTCTTCTGCTTCTTCTGATTCACCCTCCAGACTTCACCTTCTCCTTCTCCTTCTTCTGCTTCTTCTGATTCACCCTCCAGACCTCGCCTTCTCCTTCTCCTTCTTCTACTTCTTCTGATTCACCCTCCATACTTCATCTTCTCCTTCTCCTTCTTCTGCTTCTTCTGATTCACCCTCCAGACTTCACCTTCTCCTTCTCCTTATTCTGCTTCTTCTGATTCACCCTCCAGACTTCGCCTTCTTCTTCTCCTTTCTTCTACTTCTTCTGATTCACCCTCCAGACTTCACCTTCTCCTTCTCCTTCTTCTACTTCTTCTGATTCACCCTCCAGTCTTCACCTTCTCCTTCTCCTTCTTCTGCTTCTTCTGATTCACCCTCCAGACTTCACCTTCTCCTTCTCCTTCTTCTGCTTCTTCTGATTCACCCTCCTGACTTCACCTTCTCCTTCTCCTTCTTCTGCTTCTTCTGATTCACCCTCCAGACTTCACCTTCTCCTTCTCCTTCTTCTACTTCTTCTGATTCACCCTCCAGACTTCACCTTCTCCTTCTCCTTCTTCTACTTCTTCTCCTTCACCCTCCAGACTTCATCTTCTCCTTCTCCTTCTTCTGCTTCTTCTGCTTCACCCTCCAGACTTCAGCATCTCCTTCTCCTTCTTCTGCTTCTTCTGCTTCACCATCCTGACTTCACCTTCTCCTTCTCCTTCTTCTACTTCTTCTGATTCACCCTCCAGACTTCACCTTCTCCTTCTCCTTCTTCTGCTTCTTCTGCTTCACCCTCCAGGCTTCACCTTCTCCTTCTCCTACTTCTGCTTCTTCTGCTTCGCCCTCCAGACTTCACCTTCTCCTTCTCCTTCTTCTGCTTCTTCTGCTTCACCCTCCTGACTTCACCTTCTCCTTCTCCTTCTTCTACTTCTTCTGATTCACCCTCCAGACTTCACATTCTCCTTCTCCTTCTTCTGCTTCTTCTGCTTCACCCTCCGGACTTCACCTTCTCCTTCTCCTTCTTCTACTTCTTCTGCTGCGCCCTCCAGACTTCACCTTCTCCTTCTCCTTCTTCTGCTTCTTCTGATTCACCCTCCTGACTTCACCTTCTCCTTCTCCTTCTTCTGCTTCTTCTGATTCACCCTCCAGACTTCACCTTCTCCTTCTCCTTCTTCTACTTCTTCTGATTCACCCTCCAGACTTCACCTTCTCCTTCTACTTCTTCTGCTTCTTCTGATTCACCCTCCAGACTTCACCTTCTCCTTCTCCTTCTTCTGCTTCTTCTGCTTCACCCTCCAGACTTCACCTTCTCCTTCTCCTTCTTCTGCTTCTTCTGTTTCACCCTCCAGACTTCACCTTCTCCTTCTCCTTCTTCTATTTCTTCTGATTCACCCTCCAGACTTCATCTTCTCCTTCTCCTTCTTCTGCTTCTTCTGATTCACCCTCCAGACTTCACCTTCTCCTTCTCCTTCTTCTGCTTCTTCTGATTCACCCTCCAGACTTCACCTTCTGCTTCTCCTTCTTCTACTTCTTCTGATTCACCCTCCAGACTTCACCTTCTCCTTCTCCTTCTTCTTCTTCTTCTGATTCACCCTCCAGACTTCACCTTCTCCTACTCCTTCTTCTGCTTCTTCTGATTCACCCTCCAGACTTCACCTTCTCCTTCTCCTTCTTCTGCTTCTTCTGATTCACCCTCCAGACTTCACCTTCTCCTTCTCCTTCTTCTGCTTCTTCTGATTCACCCTTCAGACTTCACCTACTCCTTCTCCTTCTTCTGCTTCTTCTGATTCACCCTCCAGACCTCACCTTCTCCTTCTCCTTCTTCTACTTCTTCTGATTCACCCTCCAGACTTCATCTTCTCCTTCTCCTTCTTCTGCTTCTTCTGATTCACACTCCAGACTTCACCTTCTCCTGCTCCTTCTTCTGCTTCTTCTGATTCACCCTCCAGACTTCGCCTTCTCCTTCTCCTTCTTCTACTTCTTCTGATTCACCCTCCAGACTTCACCTTCTCCTTCTCCTTCTTCTGCTTCTTCTGATTCACCCTCCAGTCTTCACCTTCTCCTTCTCCTTCTTCTGCTTCTTCTGCTTCACACTCCAGACTTCACCTTCTCCTTCTCTTTCTTCTGCTTCTTCTGATTCACCCTCCAGACTTCACCTTCTCCTTCTCCTTCTTCTGCTTCTTCTGATTCACCCTCCAGACTTCACCTTCTCATTCTCCTTATTCTGCTTCTTCTGATTCACACTCCAGACTTCACCTTCTCCTTCTCCTTCTTCTGCTTCTTCTGATTCACCCTCCTGACTTCACCTTCTCCTTCTCCTTCTTCTGCTTCTTCTGTTTCACCCTCCAGACTTCACCTTCTCCTTCTCCTTCTTCTATTTCTTCTGATTCACCCTCCAGACTTCATCTTCTCCTTCTCCTTCTTCTGCTTCTTCTGATTCACCCTCCAGACTTCACCTTCTCCTTCTCCTTCTTCTGCTTCTTCTGATTCACCCTCCAGACTTCACCTTCTGCTTCTACTTCTTCTGATTCACCCTCCAGACTTCACTTTCCCCTTCTCCTTCTTCTTCTTCTTCTGATTCACCCTCCAGACTTCACCTTCTCCTACTCCTTCTTCTGCTTCTTCCGATTCACCCTCCAGACTTCACCTTCTCCTTCTCCTTCTTCTGCTTCTTCTGATTCACCCTCCAGACTTCACCTTCTCCTTCTCCTTCTTCTGCTTCTTCTGATTCACCCTTCAGACTTCACCTTCTCCTTCTCCTTCTTCTGCTTCTTCTGATTCACCCTCCAGACCTCACCTTCTCCTTCTCCTTCTTCTACTTCTTCTGATTCACCCTCCAGACTTCATCTTCTCCTTCTCCTTCTTCTGCTTCTTCTGATTCACACTCCAGACTTCACCTTCTCCTTCTCCTTCTTCTGCTTCTTCTGCTTCACCCTCCTGACTTCACCTTCTCCTTCTCCTTCTTCTACTTCTTCTGATTCACCCTCCAGACTTCACCTTCTCCTTCTCCTTCGTCTGCTTCTTCTCCTTCACCCTCCTGACTTCAACTTCTCCTTCTCCTTCTTCTGCTTCTTCTGCTGCGCCCTCCAAACTTCACCTTCTCCTTCTCCTTCTTCTGCTTCTTCTGCTTCACCCTCCTGACTTCAACTTCTCCTTCTCCTTCTTCTGCTTCTTCTGCTTCACCCCCCTGACTTCACCTTCTCCTTCTCCTTCTTCTGCTTCTTCTGATTCACCCTCCTAACTTCACCTTCTGCTTCTCCTTCTTCTGCTTCTTCTGATTCACCCTCCAGACTTCACCTTCTCCTTCTCCTTCTTCTGCTTCTTCTGATTCACCCTCCAGACTTCACCTTCTCCTTCTCCTTCTTCTGCTTCTTCTGATTCACCCTCCAGACCTCACCTTCTCCTTCTCCTTCTTCTACTTCTTCTGATTCACCCTCCATACTTCATCTTCTCCTTCTCCTTCTTCTGCTTCTTCTGATTCACCCTCCAGACTTCACCTTCTCCTTCTCCTTATTCTGCTTCTTCTGATTCACCCTCCAGACTTCGCCTTCTTCTTCTCCTTTCTTCTACTTCTTCTGATTCACCCTCCAGACTTCACCTTCTCCTTCTCCTTCTTCTACTTCTTCTGATTCACCCTCCAGTCTTCACCTTCTCCTTCTCCTTCTTCTGCTTCTTCTGATTCACCCTCCAGACTTCACCTTCTCCTTCTCCTTCTTCTGCTTCTTCTGATTCACCCTCCTGACTTCACCTTCTCCTTCTCCTTCTTCTGCTTCTTCTGATTCACCCTCCAGACTTCACCTTCTCCTTCTCCTTCTTCTACTTCTTCTGATTCACCCTCCAGACTTCACCTTCTCCTTCTCCTTCTTCTACTTCTTCTGCTTCAACCTCCAGACTTCACCTTCTCCTTCTCCTTCTTCTGCTTCTTCTGCTTCACCCTCCAGACTTCAGCTTCTCCTTCTCCTTCTTCTGCTTCTTCTGCTTCACCCTCCTGACTTCACCTTCTCCTTCTCCTTCTTCTACTTCTTCTGATTCACCCTCCAGACTTCACCTTCTCCTTCTCCTTCTTCTGCTTCTTCTGCTTCACCCTCCAGGCTTCACCTTCTCCTTCTCCTACTTCTGCTTCTTCTGCTTCGCCCTCCAGACTTCACCTTCTCCTTCTCCTTCTTCTGCTTCTTCTGCTTCACCCTCCTGACTTCACCTTCTCCTTCTCCTTCTTCTACTTCTTCTGATTCACCCTCCAGACTTCACATTCTCCTTCTCCTTCTTCTGCTTCTTCTGCTTCACCCTCCGGACTTCACCTTCTCCTTCTCCTTCTTCTACTTCTTCTGCTGCGCCCTCCAGACTTCACCTTCTCCTTCTCCTTCTTCTGCTTCTTCTGATTCACCCTCCTGACTTCACCTTCTCCTTCTCCTTCTTCTACATCTTCTGCTTCACCCCCCTGACTTCACCTTCTCCTTCTCCTTCTTCTGCTTCTTCTGATTCACCCTCCTGACTTCACCTTCTCCTTCTCCTTCTTCTGCTTCTTCTGATTCACCCTCCAGACTTCACCTTCTCCTTCTCCTTCTTCTGCTTCTTCTGATTCACCCTCCAGACTTCACCTTCTCCTTCTCCTTCTTCTGCTTCTTCTGATTCACCCTCCAGACTTCACCTTCTCCTTCTCCTTCTTCTACTTCTTCTGATTCACCCTCCAGACTTCACCTTCTCCTGCTCCTTCTTCTACTTCTTCTGATTCACCCTCCAGTCTTCACCTACTCCTTCTCCTTCTTCTGCTTCTTCTGCTTCACACTCCAGACTTCACCTTCTCCTTCTCTTTCTTTTGCTTCTTCTGATTCGCCCTCCAGACTTCACCTTCTCCTTCTCCTTCTTCTGATTCTTCTGATTCGCCCTCCAGACTTCACCTTCTCCTTCTCCTTCTTCTGCTTCTTCTGATTCACCCTCCTGACTTCACCTTCTCCTTCTCCTTCTTCTACTTCTTCTGATTCACCCTCCTGACTTCACCTTCTCCTTCTCCTCCTTCTACTTCTTCTGCTTCACCTCCAGACTTCACCTTCTCCTTCTCCTTCTTCTGCTTCTTCTGATTCACCCTCCAGACCTCACCTTCTCCTTCTCCTTCTTCTGCTTCTTCTGATTCACCCTCCAGACTTCAGCTTCTCATTCTCCTTATTCTGCTTCTTCTGATTCACACTCCAGACTTCACCTTCTCCTTCTCCTTCTTCTGCTTCTTCTGATTCACCCTCCAGACTTCACCTTCTCCTTCTCCTTCTTCTGCTTCTTCTGTTTCACCCTCCAGACTTCACCTTCTCCTTCTCCTTCTTCTATTTCTTCTGATTCACCCTCCAGACTTCATCTTCTCCTTCTCCTTCTTCTGCTTCTTCTGATTCACCCTCCAGACTTCACCTTCTCCTTCTCCTTCCTCTGCTTCTTCTGATTCACCCTCCAGACTTCACCTTCTGCTTCTACTTCTTCTGATTCACCCTCCAGACTTCACCTTCCCCTTCTCCTTCTTCTTCTTCTTCTGATTCACCCTCCAGACTTCACCTTCTCCTACTCCTTCTTCTGCTTCTTCCGATTCACCCTCCAGACTTCACCTTCTCCTTCTCCTTCTTCTGCTTCTTCTGATTCACCCTCCAGACTTCACCTTCTCCTTCTCCTTCTTCTGCTTCTTCTGATTCACCCTTCAGACTTCACCTTCTCCTTCTCCTTCTTCTGCTTCTTCTGATTCACCCTCCAGACCTCACCTTCTCCTTCTCCTTCTTCTACTTCTTCTGATTCACCCTCCAGACTTCATCTTCTCCTTCTCCTTCTTCTGCTTCTTCTGATTCACACTCCAGACTTCACCTTCTCCTTCTCCTTCTTCTGCTTCTTCTGATTCACCCTCCAGTCTTCACCTTCTCCTTCTCCTTCTTCTGCTTCTTCTGATTCACCCTCCAGACTTCACCTTCTCCTTCTCCTTCTTCTGCTTCTTCTGATTCACCCTCCTGACTTCACCTTCTCCTTCTCCTTCTTCTGCTTCTTCTGATTCACCCTCCAGACTTCACCTTCTCCTTCTCCTTCTTCTACTTCTTCTGATACACCCTCCAGACTTCACCTTCTCCTTCTACTTCTTCTGCTTCTTCTGATTCACCCTCCAGACTTCACCTTCTCCTTCTCCTTCTTCTGCTTCTTCTGATTCACCCTCCAGACTTCACCTTCTCTTCTCCTTCTTCTGCTTCTTCTGATTCACCCTCCAGACTTCACCTTCTCCTTCTCCTTCTTCTGCTTCTTCTGATTCACCCTCCAGACTTCACCTTCTCCTTCTCCTTCTTCTACTTCTTCTGATTCACCCTCCAGACTTCACCTTCTCCTTCTCCTTCTTCTGCTTCTTCTGATTCACCCTCCAGACTTCACCTTCTCCTTCTCCTTCTTCTACTTCTTCTGATTCACCCTCCAGACTTCACCTTCTCCTTCTCCTTCTTCTACTTCTTCTGATTCACCCTCCAGACTTCACCTTCTCCTTCTCCTTCTTCTGCTTCTTCTGATTCACCCTCCAGACTTCACCTTCTCCTTTTCCTCTTCTGCTTCTTCTGATTCACCCTTCAGACTTCACCTTCTCCTTCTCCTTCTTCTGCTTCTTCTGATTCACCCTCCAGACCTCACCTGCTCCTTCTCCTTCTTCTACTTCTTCTGATTCACCCTCCAGACTTCATCTTCTCCTTCTCCTTCTTCTGCTTCTTCTGATTCACCCTCCAGACTTCACCTTCTCCTGCTCCTTCTTCTGCTTCTTCTGATTCACCCTCCAGACTTCGCCTTCTCCTTCTCCTTCTTTTACTTCTTCTGATTCACCCTCCAGACTTCACCTTCTCCTTCTCCTTCTTCTACTTCTTCTGATTCACCCTCCAGTCTTCACCTTCTCCTTCTCCTTCTTCTGCTTCTTCTGATTCACCCTCCAGACTTCACCTTCTCCTTCTCCTTCTTCTGCTTCTTCTGATTCACCCTCCTGATTCACCTTCTCCTTCTTCTGCTTTTTCTGATTCACCCTCCAGACTTCACCTTCACTTCTCCTTCTTCTACTTCTTCTGATTCACCCTCCAGACTTCAACTTCTCCTTCTCCTTCTTCTACTTCTTCTGATTCACCCTCCAGACTTCACCTTCTCCTTCTCCTTCTTCTACTTCTTCTGATTCACCCTCCAGACTTCACCTTCTCCTTCTCCTTCTTCTGCTTCTTCTGATTCACCCTCCAGACTTCACCTTCTCCTTCTCCTTCGCCTACTTCTTCTGATTCACCCTCCAGACTACACCTTCTCCTTCTCCTTCTTCTACTTCTTCTGATTCACCCTCCAGACTTCACCTTCTCCTTCTCCTTCTTCTGCTTCTTCTGATTCACCCTCCACACTTCACCTTCTCCTTCTCCTTCTTCTACTTCTTCTGATTCACCCTCCAGACTTCACCTTCTCCTTCTCCTTCTTCTACTTCTTCTGATTCACCCTCCAGACTTCACCTTCTCCTTCTCCTTCTTCTACTTCTTCTGCTTCTCCCTCCAGACTTCACCTTCTCCTTCTCCATCTTCTGCTTCTTCTGATTCACCCTCCAGACTTCACCTTCTCCTTCTCCTTCTTCTACTTCTTCTGATTCACCCTGCAGACTACACCTTCTACTTCTCCTTCTTCTACTTCTTCTGCTCCTCCCTCCAGACTTCACCTTCTCCTTCTCCATCTTCTGCTTCTTCTGATTCACCCTCCAGACTTCACCTTCTCCTTCTCCTTCTTCTGCTTCTTCTGATTCACCCTTCAGACTTCACCTTCTCCTTCTCCTTCTTCTGCTTCTTCTGATTCACCCTCCAGACCTCACCTTCTCCTTCTCCTTCTTCTCCTTCTTCTGATTCACCCTCCAGACTTCACCTTCTCCTTCTTCTACTTCTTCTGATTCACCCTCCAGACTTCACCTTCTCCTTCTCCTTCTTCTACTTCTTCTGATTCACCCTCCAGTCTTCACCTTCTCCTTCTCCTTCTTCTGCTTCTTCTGCTTCACCCTCCAGACTTCACCTTCTCCTTCTCTTTCTTCTGCTTCTTCTGATTAGCCCTCCAGACTTCACCTTCTCCTTCTCCTTCTTCTGATTCTTCTGATTCACCCTCCAGACTTCACCTTCTCCTTCTCCTTCTTCTACTTCTTCTGATTCACCCTCCTGACTTCACCTTCTCCTTCTCCTTCTTCTCCTTCTTCTGCTTCACCCTCCAGACTTCACCTTCTCCTTCTGCTTCTTCTACTTATTCTGATTCACCCTCCAGACTTCACCTTCTCCTTCTCCTTCTTCTGCTTCTTCTGATTCACCCTCCAGACTTCACCTTCTCCTTCTCCTTATTCTGCTTCTTCTGATTCACCCTCCAGACTTCACCTTCTCCTTCTCCTTCTTCTGCTTCTTCTGATTCACCCTCCAGACTTCACCTTCTCCTTCTCCTTCTTCTGCTTCTTCTGTTACACCCTCCAGACTTCACCTTCTCCTTCTCCTTCTTCTACTTCTTCTGATTCACCCTCCAGACTTCATCTTCTCCTTCTCCTTCTTCTGCTTCTTCTGATTCACCCTCCAGACTTCACTTTCTCCTTCTCCTTCTTCTGCTTCTTCTGATTCACCCTCCAGACTTCACCTTCTCCTTCTCCTTCTTCTACTTCTTCTGATTCACCCTCCAGACTTCACCTTCTCCTTCTCCTGCTTCTACTTCTTCTGATTCACCCTCCAGATTCACCTTCTCCTTCTCCTTCTTCTGCTGCTTCTGATTCACCCTCCAGACTTCTCCTTCTCCTTCTCCTTCTTCTGCTTCTTCTGATTCACCCTCCAGACTTCACCTTCTCCTTCTCCTTCTTCTGCTTCTTCTGATTCACCCTTCAGACTTCACCTTCTCCTTCTCCTTCTTCTGCTTCTTCTGATTCACCCTCCAGACCTCACCTTCTCCTTCTCCTTCTTCTACTTCTCCTGATTCACCCTCCAGACTTCATCTTCTCCTTCTCCTTCTTCTGCTTCTTCTGATTCACCCTCCAGACTTCACCTTCTCCTTCTACTTCTTCTGCTTCTTCTGATTCACCCTCCAGACTTCGCCTTCTCCTTCTACTTCTTCTGCTTCTTCTGATTCACCCTCCATACTTCACCTTCTCCTTCTACTTCTTCTGCTTCTTCTGATTCACCCTCCAGACTTCTTCTTCTTCTTCTCCTTCTTCTACTTCTTCTGATTCACCCTCCAGACTTCACCTTCTCCTTCTCCTTCTTCTACTTCTTCTGATTCACCCTCCAGTCTTCACCTTCTCCTTCTCCTTCTTCTGCTTCTTCTGATTCACCCTCCAGACTTCACCTTCTCCTTCTCCTTCTTCTGCTTCTTCTGATTCACCCTCCTGACTTCACCTTCTCCTTCTCCTGCTTCTGCTTCTTCTGATTCACCCTCCAGACTTCACCTTCTCCTTCTCCTTCTTCTACTTCTTCTGATTCACCCTCCAGACTTCACCTTCTCCTTCTACTTCTTCTGCTTCTTCTGATTCACTCTCCAGACTTCACCTTCTCCTTCTCCTTCTTCTGCTTCTTCTGCTTCACCCTCCAGACTTCACCTTCTCCTTCTCCTTCTTCTGCTTCTTCTGTTTCACCCTCCAGACTTCACCTTCTCCTTCTCCTTCTTCTATTTCTTCTGATTCACCCTCCAGACTTCATCTTCTCCTTCTCCTTCTTCTGCTTCTTCTGATTCACCCTCCAGACTTCACCTTCTCCTTCTCCTTCTTCTGCTTCTTCTGATTCACCCTCCAGACTTCACCTTCTGCTTCTCCTTCTTCTACTTCTTCTGATTCACCCTCCAGACTTCACCTTCTCCTTCTCCTTCTTCTTCTTCTTCTGATTCACCCTCCAGACTTCACCTTCTCCTACTCCTTCTTCTGCTTCTTCTGATTCACCCTCCAGACTTCACCTTCTCCTTCTCCTTCTTCTGCTTCTTCTGATTCACCCTCCAGACTTCACCTTCTCCTACTCCTTCTTCTGCTTCTTCTGATTCACCCTCCAGACCTCACCTTCTCCTTCTCCTTCTTCTACTTCTTCTGATTCACCCTCCAGACTTCATCTTCTCCTTCTCCTTCTTCTGCTTCTTCTGATTCACACTCCAGACTTCACCTTCTCCTGCTCCTTCTTCTGCTTCTTCTGATTCACCCTCCAGACATCGCCTTCTCCTTCTCCTTCTTCTACTTCTTCTGATTCACCCTCCAGACTTCACCTTCTCCTTCTCCTACTTCTGCTTCTTCTGATTCACCCTCCAGTCTTCACCTTCTCCTTCTCCTTCTTCTGCTTCTTCTGATTCACCCTCCAGACTTCACCTTCTCCTTCTCCTGCTTCTTCTGATTCACCCTCCTGACTTCACCTTCTCCTTCTCCTTCTTCTGCTTCTTCTGATTCACCCTCCAGACTTCACCTTCTCCTTCTCCTTCGTCTACTTCTTCTGATTCACCCTCCAGACTTCACCTTCTCCTTCTACTTCTTCTGCTTCTTCTGATTCACCCTCCAGACTTCACCTTCTCCTTCTCCTTCTTCTGCTTCTTCTGATTCACCCTCCAGACTTCACCTTCCCTTCTCCTCCTTCTGCTTCTTCTGATTCACCCTCCAGACTTCACCTTCTCCTTCTCCTTCTTCTGCTTCTTCTGATTCACCCTCCAGACTTCACCTTCTCCTTCTCCTTCTTCTACTTCTTCTGATTCACCCTCCAGACTTCACCTTCTCCTTCTCCTTCTTCTGCTTCTTCTGATTCACCCTCCAGACTTCACCTTCTCCTTCTCCTTCTTCTACTTCTTCTGATTCACCCTCCAGACTTCACCTTCTCCTTCTCCTTCTTCTACTTCTTCTGATTCACCCTCCAGACTTCACCTTCTCCTTCTCCTTCTTCTGATTCTTCTGATTCACCCTCCAGACTTCACCTTCTCCTTCTCCTTCTTCTGCTTCTTCTGATTCACCCTCCAGACTTCACCTTCTCCTTCTCCTTCTTCTGCTTCTTCTGATTCACCCTCCAGACTTCACCTTCTCCTACTCCTTCTTCTGCTTCTTCTGATTCACCCTCCAGACCTCACCTTCTCCTTCTCCTTCTTCTACTTCTTCTGATTCACCCTCCAGACTTCATCTTCTCCTTCTCCTTCTTCTGCTTCTTCTGATTCACACTCCAGACTTCACCTTCTCCTGCTCCTTCTTCTGCTTCTTCTGATTCACCCTCCAGACATCGCCTTCTCCTTCTCCTTCTTCTACTTCTTCTGATTCGCCCTCCAGACCTCACCTTCTCCTTCTCCTTCTTCTACTTCTTCTGATTCACCCTCCAGACTTCATCTTCTCCTTCTCCTTCTTCTGCTTCTTCTGATTCACCCTCCAGACTTCACCTTCTCCTGCTCCTTCTTCTGCTTCTTCTGATTCACCCTCCAGACTTCACCTTCTCCTTCTCCTTCTTCTGCTTCTTCTGATTCACCCTCCTGATTCACCTTCTCCTTCTTCTGCTTCTTCTGATTCACCCTCCAGACTTCACCTTCACTTCTCCTTCTTCTACTTCTTCTGATTCACCCTCCAGACTTCACCTTCTCCTTCTCCTTCTTCTACTTCTTCTGATTCACCCTCCAGACTTCACCTTCTCCTTCTCCTTCTTCTACTTCTTCTGATTCACCCTCCAGACTTCACCTTCTCCTTCTCCTTCTCCTTCTTCTGCTTCTTCTGATTCACCCTCCAGACTTCACCTTCTCCTTCTCCTTCGCCTACTTCTTCTGATTCACCCTCCAGACTACACCTTCTCCTTCTCCTTCTTCTACTTCTTCTGATTCACCCTCCAGACTTCACCTTCTCCTTCTCCTTCTTCTGCTTCTTCTGATTCACCCTCCACACTTCACCTTCTCCTTCTCCTTCTTCTACTTCTTCTGATTCACCCTCCAGACTTCACCTTCTCCTTCTCCTTCTTCTACTTCTTCTGATTCACCCTCCAGACTTCACCTTCTCCTTCTCCTTCTTCTACTTCTTCTGCTTCTCCCTCCAGACTTCACCTTCTCCTTCTCCATCTTCTGCTTCTTCTGATTCACCCTCCAGACTTCACCTTCTCCTTCTCCTTCTTCTACTTCTTCTGATTCACCCTGCAGACTTCACCTTCTCCTTCTCCTTCTTCTACTTCTTCTGCTTCTCCCTCCAGACTTCACCTTCTCCTTCTCCATCTTCTGCTTCTTCTGATTCACCCTCCAGACTTCACCTTCTCCTTCTCCTTCTTCTGCTTCTTCTGATTCACCCTTCAGACTTCACCTTCTCCTTCTCCTTCTTCTGCTTCTTCTGATTCACCCTCCAGACCTCACCTTCTCCTTCTCCTTCTTCTACTTCTTCTGATTCACCCTCCAGACTTCACCTTCTCCTTCTCCTTCTTCAACTTCTTCTGATTCACCCTCCAGACTTCACCTTCTCCTTCTCCTTCTTCTACTTCTTCTGATTCACCCTCCAGACTGCACCTTCTCCTTCTCCTTCTTCTACTTCTTCTGATTCACCCTCCAGTCTTCAGCTTCTCCTTCTCCTTCTTCTGCTTCTTCTGCTTCACCCTCCAGACTTCACCTTCTCCTTCTCTTTCTTCTGCTTCTTCTGATTCACCCTCCAGACTTCACCTTCTCCTTCTCCTTCTTCTGATTCTTCTGATTCACCCTCCAGACTTCACCTTCTCCTTCTCCTTCTTCTACTTCTTCTGATTCACCCTCCTGACTTCACCTTCTCCTTCTCCTTCTTCTCCTTTTTCTGCTTCATCCTCCAGACTTCGCCTTCTCCTTCTGCTTCTTCTACTTCTTCTGATTCACCCTCCAGACTTCACCTTCTCCTTCTCCTTCTTCTGCTTCTTCTGATTCACCCTCCAGACTTCACCTTCTCCTTCTCCTTATTCTGCTTCTTCTGATTCACCCTCCAGACTTCACCTTCTCCTTCTCCTTCTTCTGCTTCTTCTGATTCACCCTCCAGACTTCACCTTCTCCTTCTCCTTCTTCTGCTTCTTCTGATTCACCCTCCAGACTTCACCTTCTCCTTCTCCTTCTTCTACTTCTTCTGATTCACCCTCCAGACTTCATCTTCTCCTTCTCCTTCTTCTGCTTCTTCTGATTCACCCTCCAGACTTCACCTTCTCCTTCTCCTTCTTCTGCTTCTTCTGATTCACCCTCCAGACATCACCTTCTCCTTCTCCTTCTTCTACTTCTTCTGATTCACCCTCCAGACTTCACCTTCTCCTTCTCCTTCTTCTACTTCTTCTGATTCACCCTCCAGACTTCACCTTCTCCTTCTCCTTCTTCTGCTTCTTCTGATTCACCCTCCAGACTTCACCTTCTCCTTCTCCTTCTTCTGCTTCTTCTGATTCACCCTCCAGACTTCACCTTCTCCTTCTCCTTCTTCTGCTTCTTCTGATTCACCCTTCAGACTTCACCTTCTCTTTCTCCTTCTTCTGCTTCTTCTGCTTCACCCTCCAGACTTCACCATCACTTTCTCCTTCTTCTCCTTCTTCTGCTTCACCCTCCTGACTTCACCTTCTCATTCTCCTTCTTCTACTTCTTCTGATTCACCCTCCAGACTTCACCTTCTCCTTCTCCTTCTTCTGCTTCTTCTGCTTCACCCTCCGGACTTCACCTTCTCCTTCTCCTTCTTCTGCTTCTTCTGCTGCGCCCTCCAGACTTCACCTTCTCCTTCTCCTTCTTCTGCTTCTTCTGATTCACCCTCCTGACTTCACCTTCTCCTTCTCCTTCTTCTACTTCTTCTGCTTCACCCCCCTGACTTCACCTTCTCCTTCTCCTTCTTCTGCTTCTTCTGATTCACCCTCCTAACTTCACCTTCTCCTTCTCCTTCTTCTGCTTCTTCTGATTCACCCTCCAGACTTCACCTTCTCCTTCTCCTTCTTCTGCTTCTTCTGATTCACCCTCCAGACTTCACCTTCTCCTTCTCCTTCTTCTGCTTCTTATGATTCACCCTCCAGACTTCACCTTCTCCTTCTCCTTCTTCTACTTCTTCTGATTCACCCTCCAGACTTCACCTTCTCCTTCTCCTTCTTCTACTTCTGCTGATTCACCCTCCAGTCTTCACCTTCTCCTTCTCCTTTTTCTGCATCTTCTGCTTCACCCTCCAGACTTCACCTTCTCCTTCTCTTTCTTCTGCTTCTTCTGATTCACCCTCCAGACTTCACCTTCTCCTTCTCCTTCTTCTGATTCTTCTGATTCACCCTCCAGATTTCACCTTCTCCTTCTCCTTCTTCTGCTTCTTCTGATTCACCCTCCTGACTTCACCTTCTCCTTCTCCTTCTTCTACTTCTTCTGATTCACCCTCCTGATTCACCTTCTCCTTCTCCTTCTTCTACTTCTTCTGCTTCACCCTCCAGACTTCACCTACTCCTTCTCCTTCTTCTACTTCTTCTGATTCACCCTCCAGACTTCACCTTCTCCTTCTCCTTCTTCTGCTTCTTCTGATTCACCCTCCAGACTTCACCTTCTCCTTCTCCTTATTCTGCTTCTTCTGATTCACACTCCAGACTTCACCTTCCCCTTCTCCTTCTTCTGCTTCTTCTGATTCACACTCCAGACTTCACCTTCTCCTTCTCCTTCTTCTGCTTCTTCTGTTTCACCCTCCAGACTTCACCTTCTCCTTCTCCTTCTTCTATTTCTTCTGATTCACCCTCCAGACTTCATCTTCTCCTTCTCCTTCTTCTGCTTCTTCTGATTCAACCTCCAGACTTCACGTTCTCCTTCTCCTTCTTCTGCTTCTTCTGATTCACCCTCCAGACTTCACGTTCTGCTTCTCCTTCTTCTACTTCTTCTGATTCACCCTCCAGACTTCACCTTCTCCTTCTCCTTCTTCTACTTCTTCTGATTCACCCTCCAGACTTCACCTTCTCCTACTCCTTCTTCTGCTTCTTCTGATTCACCCTCCAGACTTCACCTTCTCCTTCTCCTTCTTCTGCTTCTTCTGATTCACCCTCCAGAC
This sequence comes from Somniosus microcephalus, assembly GCF_052327205.1. Lineage (NCBI taxonomy): Eukaryota > Metazoa > Chordata > Chondrichthyes > Squaliformes > Somniosidae > Somniosus > Somniosus microcephalus. Next base: position 8,292,660 of record NW_028225184.1, read on the forward strand.
TTCACCTTCTCCTTCTCCTTCTTCTGCTTCTTCTGATTCACCCTTCAGACTTCACCTTCTCCTTCTCCTTCTTCTGCTTCTTCTGATTCACCCTCCAGACCTCACCTTCTCCTTCTCCTTGTTCTACTTCTTCTGATTCACCCTCCAGACTTCATCTTCTCCTTCTCCTTCTTCTGCTTCTTCTGATTCACACTCCAGACTTCACCTTCTGTTGCTTCTTCTGATTCACCCTCCAGACTTCGCCTTCTCCTTCTCCTTCTTCTACTTCTTCTGATTCACCCTCCAGACTTCAACTTCTCCTTCTCCTTCTTCTGCTTCTTCTGATTCACCCTCCAGTCTTCACCTTCTCCTTCTCCTTCTTCTGCTTCTTCTGATTCACCCTCCAGACTTCACCTTCTCCTTCTCCTTCTTCTGCTTCTTCTGTTTCACCCTCCTGACTTCACCTTCTCCTTCTCCTTCTTCTGCTTCTTCTGATTCACCCTCCAGACTTCACCTTCTCCTTCTCCTTCTTCTACTTCTTCTGATTCACCCTCCAGACTTCACCTTCTCCTTCTACTTCTTCTGCTTCTTCTGATTCACCCTCCAGACTTCACCTTCTCCTTCTCCTTCTTCTGCTTCTTCTGATACACCCTCCAGACTTCAACTTCCCTCCTCCTTCGTCTGCTTCTTCTGATTCACCCTACAGACTTCCCCTTCTCCTTCTCCTTCTTCTGCTTCTTCTGATTCACCCTCCAGACTTCACCTTCTCCTTCTCCTTCTTCTACTTCTTCTGATTCACCCTCCAGACTTCACCTTCTCCTTCTCCTTCTTCTGCTTCTTCTGATTCACCCTCCAGACTTCAACTTCCCTTCTCCTTCTTCTACTTCTTCTGATTCAACCTCCAGACTTCACCTTCTCCTTCTACTTCATCTGCTTCTTCTGATTCACCCTCCAGACTTCACCTTCTCCTTCTCCTGCTTCTTCTGATTCACCCTCCAGACTTCACCTTCCCTTCTCCTTCTTCTGCTTCTTCTGATTCACCCTCCAGACTTCACCTTCTCCTTCTCCTTCTTCTGCTTCTTCTGATTCACCCTCCAGACTTCACCTTCTCGTTCTCCTTCGCCTACTTCTTCTGATTCACCCTCCAGACTACACCTTCTCCTTCTCCTTCTTCTACTTCTTCTGATTCACCCTCCAGACTTCACCTTCTCCTTCTCCTTCTTCTGCTTCTTCTGATTCACCCTCCAGACTTCACCTTCTCCTTCTCCTTCTTATACTTCTTCTGATTCACACTCCAGACTTCACCTTCTCCTTCTCCTTCTTCTACTTCTTCTGATTCACCCTCCAGACTTCACCTTCTCCTTCTCCTTCTTCTACTTCTTCTGCTTCTCCCTCCAGACTTCACCTTCTCCTTCTCCATCTTCTGCTTCTTCTGATTCACCCTCCAGACTTCACCTACTCCTTCTCCTGCTTCTACTTCTTCTGATTCACCCTGCAGACTTCTCCGTCTCCTTCTCCTTCTTCTACTTCTTCTGATTCACCCTCCAGACTTCACCTTCTCCTTCTCCTTCTTCTACTTCTTCTGCTTCACCCTCCAGACTTCACCTTCTCCTTCTCCTTCTTCTGCTTCTTCTGCTTCACCCTCCAGACTTCACCTTCTCCTGCTCCTTCTTCTGCTTCTTCTGCTTCACACTCCTGACTTCACCTTCTCCTTCTCCTTCTTCTACTTCTTCTGATTCACCCTCCAGACTTCATCTTCTTCTTCTCCTTCTTCTGCTTCTTCTGATTCAGCCTCCAGACTTCACCTTCTCCTTCTCCTTCTTCTGCTTCTTCTGATTCACCCTCCAGACTTCACCTTCTCCTTCTCCTTCTTCTACTTCTTCTGATTCACCCTCCAGACTTCACGTTCTCCTTCACCTTCTTCTACTTCTTCTGATTCACCCTCCAGACTTAACCTTCTCCTTCTCCTTCTTCTACTTCTTCTGATTCACCCTCCTGACTTCACCTTCTCCTTCTCCTTCTTCTGCTTCTTCTGCTTCACCCTCCAGACTTCACCTTCTCCTTCTCCTTCTTCTGCTTCTTCTGATTCACCCTCCAGACTTCACCTTCTCCTTCTCCTTCTTCTGCTTCTTCTGATTCACCCTCCTGACTTCACCTTCTCCTTCTCCTTCTTCTGCTTCTTCTGATTCACCCTCCAGACTTCACCTTCTCCTTCTCCTTCTTCTACTTCTTCTGATTCACCCTGCAGAGTTCTCCGTCTCCTTCTCCTTCTTCTACTTCTTCTGATTCACCCTCCAGACTTCACCTTCTCCTTCTCCTTCTTCTACTTATTCTGCTTCACCCTCCAGACTTCACCTTCTCCTTCTCCTTCTTCTGCTTCTTCTGCTTCACCCTCCAGACTTCACCTTCTCCTGCTCCTTCTTCTGCTTCTTCTGCTTCACACTCCTGACTTCACCTTCTCCTTCTCCTTCTTCTACTTCTTCTGATTCACCCTCCAGACTTCATCTTCTTCTTCTCCTTCTTCTGCTTCTTCTGATTCACCCTCCAGACTTCACCTTCTCCTGCTCCTTCTTCTGCTTCTTCTGATTCACCCTCCAGACTTCGCCTTCTCCTTCTCCTTCTTCTACTTCTTCTGATTCACCCTCCAGACTTCACCTTCTCCTTCTCCTTCTTCTACTTCTTCTGATTCACCCTCCAGTCTTCACCTTCTCCTTCTCCTTCTTCTGCTTCTTCTGATTCACCCTCCAGACTTCACCTTCTCCTTCTCCTTATTCTGCTTCTTCTGATTCACACTCCAGACTTCACCTTCTCCTTCTCCTTCTTCTGCTTCTTCTGATTCACACTCCAGACTTCACCTTCTCCTTCTCCTTCTTCTGCTTCTTCTGTTTCACCCTCCAGACTTCACCTTCTCCTTCTCCTTCTTCTATTTCTTCTGATTCACCCTCCAGACTTCATCTTCTCCTTCTCCTTCTTCTGCTTCTTCTGATTCACCCTCCAGACTTCACGTTCTCCTTCTCCTTCTTCTGCTTCTTCTGATTCACCCTCCAGACTTCACGTTCTGCTTCTCCTTCTTCTACTTCTTCTGATTCACCCTCCAGACTTCACCTTCTCCTTCTCCTTCTTCTACTTCTTCTGATTCACCCTCCAGACTTCACCTTCTCCTACTCCTTCTTCTGCTTCTTCTGATTCACCCTCCAGACTTCACCTTCTCCTTCTCCTTCTTCTGCTTCTTCTGATTCACCCTCCAGACTTCACCTTCTCCTTCTCCTTCTTCTGCTTCTTCTGATTCACCCTTCAGACTTCACCTTCTCCTTCTCTTTCTTCTGCTTCTTCTGATTCACCCTCCAGACCTCACCTTCTCCTTCTCCTTGTTCTACTTCTTCTGATTCACCCTCCAGACTTCATCTTCTCCTTCTCCTTCTTCTGCTTCTTCTGATTCACACTCCAGACTTCACCTTCTGTTGCTTCTTCTGATTCACCCTCCAGACTTCGCCTTCTCCTTCTCCTTCTTCTACTTCTTCTGATTCACCCTCCAGACTTCAACTTCTCCTTCTCCTTCTTCTGCTTCTTCTGATTCACCCTCCAGTCTTCACCTTCTCCTTCTCCTTCTTCTGCTTCTTCTGATTCACCCTCCAGACTTCACCTTCTCCTTCTCCTTCTTCTGCTTCTTCTGTTTCACCCTCCTGACTTCACCTTCTCCTTCTCCTTCTTCTGCTTCTTCTGATTCACCCTCCAGACTTCACCTTCTCCTTCTCCTTCTTCTACTTCTTCTGATTCACCCTCCAGACTTCACCTTCTCCTTCTACTTCTTCTGCTTCTTCTGATTCACCCTCCAGACTTCACCTTCTCCTTCTCCTTCTTCTGCTTCTTCTGATTCACCCTCCAGACTTCAACTTCCCTCCTCCTTCTTCTGCTTCTTCTGATTCACCCTCCAGACTTCCCCTTCTCCTTCTCCTTCTTCTGCTTCTTCTGATTCACCCTCCAGACTTCACCTTCTCCTTCTCCTTCTTCTACTTCTTCTGATTCACCCTCCAGACTTCACCTTCTCCTTCTCCTTCTTCTGCTTCTTCTGATTCACCCTCCAGACTTCAACTTCTCTTCTCCTTCTTCTACTTCTTCTGATTCAACCTCCAGACTTCACCTTCTCCTTCTACTTCATCTGCTTCTTCTGATTCACCCTCCAGACTTCACCTTCTCCTTCTCCTGCTTCTTCTGATTCACCCTCCAGACTTCACCTTCCCTTCTCCTTCTTCTGCTTCTTCTGATTCACCCTCCAGACTTCACCTTCTCGTTCTCCTTCTTCTGCTTCTTCTGATTCACCCTCCAGACTTCACCTTCTCCTTCTCCTTCTTCTACTTCTTCTGATTCACCCTCCAGACTTCACCTTCTCCTTCTCCTTCTTCTGCTTCTTCTGATTCACCCTCCAAACTTCACCTTCTCCTTCTCCTTCGCCTACTTCTTCTGATTCACCCTCCAGACTACACCTTCTCCTTCTCCTTCTTCTACTTCTTCTGATTCACCCTCCAGACTTCACCTTCTCCTTCTCCTTCTTCTGCTTCTTCTGATTCACCCTCCAGACTTCACCTTCTCCTTCTCCTTCTTATACTTCTTCTGATTCACCCTCCAGACTTCACCTTCTCCTTCTCCTTCTTCTACTTCTTCTGATTCACCCTCCAGACTTCACCTTCTCCTTCTCCTTCTTCTACTTCTTCTGCTTCTCCCTCCAGACTTCACCTTCTCCTTCTCCATCTTCTGCTTCTTCTGATTCACCCTCCAGACTTCACCTACTCCTTCTCCTTCTTCTACTTCTTCTGATTCACCCTGCAGACTTCTCCGTCTCCTTCTCCTTCTTCTACTTCTTCTGATTCACCCTCCAGACTTCACCTTCTCCTTCTCCTTCTTCTACTTCTTCTGCTTCACCCTCCAGACTTCACCTTCTCCTTCTCCTTCTTCTGCTTCTTCTGCTTCACCCTCCAGACTTCACCTTCTCCTGCTCCTTCTTCTGCTTCTTCTGCTTCACACTCCTGACTTCACCTTCTCCTTCTCCTTCTTCTACTTCTTCTGATTCACCCTCCAGACTTCATCTTCTTCTTCTCCTTCTTCTGCTTCTTCTGATTCAGCCTCCAGACTTCACCTTCTCCTTCTCCTTCTTCTGCTTCTTCTGATTCACCCTCCAGACTTCACCTTCTCCTTCTCCTTCTTCTACTTCTTCTGATTCACCCTCCAGACTTCACGTTCTCCTTCACCTTCTTCTACTTCTTCTGATTCACCCTCCAGACTTAACCTTCTCCTTCTCCTTCTTCTACTTCTTCTGATTCACCCTCCTGACTTCACCTTCTCCTTCTCCTTCTTCTGCTTCTTCTGCTTCACCCTCCAGACTTCACCTTCTCCTTCTCCTTCTTCTGCTTCTTCTGATTCACCCTCCAGACTTCACCTTCTCCTTCTCCTTCTTCTGCTTCTTCTGATTCACCCCTCCTGACTTCACCTTCTCCTTCTCCTTCTTCTGCTTCTTCTGATTCACCCTCCAGACTTCACCTTCTCCTTCTCCTTCTTCTACTTCTTCTGATTCACCCTGCAGACTTCTCCGTCTCCTTCTCCTTCTTCTACTTCTTCTGATTCACCCTCCAGACTTCACCTTCTCCTTCTCCTTCTTCTACTTCTTCTGATTCACCCTCCAGACTTCACCTTCTCCTTCTCCTTCTTCTACTTCTTCTGCTTCTCCCTCCAGACTTCACCTTCTCCTTCTCCATCTTCTGCTTCTTCTGATTCACCCTCCAGACTTCACCTACTCCTTCTCCTTCTTCTACTTCTTCTGATTCACCCTGCAGACTTCTCCGTCTCCTTCTCCTTCTTCTACTTCTTCTGATTCACCCTCCAGACTTCACCTTCTCCTTCTCCTTCTTCTACTTCTTCTGCTTCACCCTCCAGACTTCACCTTCTCCTTCTCCTTCTTCTGCTTCTTCTGCTTCACCCTCCAGACTTCACCTTCTCCTGCTCCTTCTTCTGCTTCTTCTGCTTCACACTCCTGACTTCACCTTCTCCTTCTCCTTCTTCTACTTCTTCTGATTCACCCTCCAGACTTCATCTTCTTCTTCTCCTTCTTCTGCTTCTTCTGATTCAGCCTCCAGACTTCACCTTCTCCTTCTCCTTCTTCTGCTTCTTCTGATTCACCCTCCAGACTTCACCTTCTCCTTCTCCTTCTTCTACTTCTTCTGATTCACCCTCCAGACTTCACGTTCTCCTTCACCTTCTTCTACTTCTTCTGATTCACCCTCCAGACTTAACCTTCTCCTTCTCCTTCTTCTACTTCTTCTGATTCACCCTCCTGACTTCACCTTCTCCTTCTCCTTCTTCTGCTTCTTCTGCTTCACCCTCCAGACTTCACCTTCTCCTTCTCCTTCTTCTGCTTCTTCTGATTCACCCTCCAGACTTCACCTTCTCCTTCTCCTTCTTCTGCTTCTTCTGATTCACCCTCCTGACTTCACCTTCTCCTTCTCCTTCTTCTGCTTCTTCTGATTCACCCTCCAGACTTCACCTTCTCCTTCTCCTTCTTCTACTTCTTCTGATTCACCCTGCAGACTTCTCCGTCTCCTTCTCCTTCTTCTACTTCTTCTGATTCACCCTCCAGACTTCACCTTCTCCTTCTCCTTCTTCTACTTCTTCTGCTTCACCCTCCAGACTTCACCTTCTCCTTCTCCTTCTTCTGCTTCTTCTGCTTCACCCTCCAGACTTCACCTTCTCCTGCTCCTCCTTCTGCTTCTTCTGCTTCACACTCCTGACTTCACCTTCTCCTTCTCCTTCTTCTACTTCTTCTGATTCACCCTTCAGACTTCACCTTCTCTTTCTCCTTCTTCTGCTTCTTCTGCTTCACCCTCCAGACTTCACCATCACTTTCTCCTTCTTCTCCTTCTTCTGCTTCACCCTCCTGACTTCACCTTCTCATTCTCCTTCTTCTACTTCTTCTGATTCACCCTCCAGACTTCACCTTCTCCTTCTCCTTCTTCTGCTTCTTCTGCTTCACCCTCCAGACTTCACCTTCTCCTTCTCCTTCTTCTGCTTCTTCTGTTTCACCCTCCAGACTTCACCTTCTCCTTCTCCTTCTTCTATTTCTTCTGATTCACCCTCCAGACTTCATCTTCTCCTTCTCCTTCTTCTGCTTCTTCTGATTCACCCTCCAGACTTCACCTTCTGCTTCTCCTTCTTCTACTTCTTCTGATTCACCCTCCAGACTTCACCTTCTCCTTCTCCTTCTTCTTCTTCTTCTGATTCACCCTCCAGACTTCACCTTCTCCTACTCCTTCTTCTGCTTCTTCTGATTCACCCTCCAGACTTCACCTTCTCCTTCTCCTTCTTCTGCTTCTTCTGATTCACCCTCCAGACTTCACCTTCTCCTTCTCCTTCTTCTGCTTCTTCTGATTCACCCTTCAGACTTCACCTACTCCTTCTCCTTCTTCTGCTTCTTCTGATTCACCCTCCAGACCTCACCTTCTCCTTCTCCTTCTTCTACTTCTTCTGATTCACCCTCCAGACTTCATCTTCTCCTTCTCCTTCTTCTGCTTCTTCTGATTCACACTCCAGACTTCACCTTCTCCTGCTCCTTCTTCTGCTTCTTCTGATTCACCCTCCAGACTTCGCCTTCTCCTTCTCCTTCTTCTACTTCTTCTGATTCACCCTCCAGACTTCACCTTCTCCTTCTCCTTCTTCTGCTTCTTCTGATTCACCCTCCAGTCTTCACCTTCTCCTTCTCCTTCTTCTGCTTCTTCTGCTTCACACTCCAGACTTCACCTTCTCCTTCTCTTTCTTCTGCTTCTTCTGATTCACCCTCCAGACTTCACCTTCTCCTTCTCCTTCTTCTGCTTCTTCTGATTCACCCTCCAGACTTCACCTTCTCATTCTCCTTATTCTGCTTCTTCTGATTCACACTCCAGACTTCACCTTCTCCTTCTCCTTCTTCTGCTTCTTCTGATTCACCCTCCAGACTTCACCTTCTCCTTCTCCTTCTTCTGCTTCTTCTGTTTCACCCTCCAGACTTCACCTTCTCCTTCTCCTTCTTCTATTTCTTCTGATTCACCCTCCAGACTTCATCTTCTCCTTCTCCTTCTTCTGCTTCTTCTGATTCACCCTCCAGACTTCACCTTCTCCTTCTCCTTCTTCTGCTTCTTCTGATTCACCCTCCAGACTTGACCTTCTGCTTCTACTTCTTCTGATTCACCCTCCAGACTTCACTTTCCCCTTCTCCTTCTTCTTCTTCTTCTGATTCACCCTCCAGACTTCACCTTCTCCTACTCCTTCTTCTGCTTCTTCCGATTCACCCTCCAGACTTCACCTTCTCCTTCTCCTTCTTCTGCTTCTTCTGATTCACCCTCCAGACTTCACCTTCTCCTTCTCCTTCTTCTGCTTCTTCTGATTCACCCTTCAGACTTCACCTTCTCCTTCTCCTTCTTCTGCTTCTTCTGATTCACCCTCCAGACCTCACCTTCTCCTTCTCCTTCTTCTACTTCTTCTGATTCACCCTCCAGACTTCATCTTCTCCTTCTCCTTCTTCTGCTTCTTCTGATTCACACTCCAGACTTCACCTTCTCCTTCTCCTTCTTCTGCTTCTTCTGCTTCACCCTCCTGACTTCACCTTCTCCTTCTCCTTCTTCTACTTCTTCTGATTCACCCTCCAGACTTCACCTTCTCCTTCTCCTTCGTCTGCTTCTTCTCCTTCACCCTCCTGACTTCAACTTCTCCTTCTCCTTCTTCTGCTTCTTCTGCTGCGCCCTCCAAACTTCACCTTCTCCTTCTCCTTCTTCTGCTTCTTCTGCTTCACCCTCCTGACTTCAACTTCTCCTTCTCCTTCTTCTGCTTCTTCTGCTTCACCCCCCTGACTTCACCTTCTCCTTCTCCTTCTTCTGCTTCTTCTGATTCACCCTCCTAACTTCACCTTCTGCTTCTCCTTCTTCTGCTTCTTCTGATTCACCCTCCAGACTTCACCTTCTCCTTCTCCTTCTTCTGCTTCTTCTGATTCACCCTCCAGACTTCACCTTCTCCTTCTCCTTCTTCTGCTTCTTCTGATTCACCCTCCAGACCTCACCTTCTCCTTCTCCTTCTTCTACTTCTTCTGATTCACCCTCCATACTTCATCTTCTCCTTCTCCTTCTTCTGCTTCTTCTGATTCACCCTCCAGACTTCACCTTCTCCTTCTCCTTATTCTGCTTCTTCTGATTCACCCTCCAGACTTCGCCTTCTTCTTCTCCTTTCTTCTACTTCTTCTGATTCACCCTCCAGACTTCACCTTCTCCTTCTCCTTCTTCTACTTCTTCTGATTCACCCTCCAGTCTTCACCTTCTCCTTCTCCTTCTTCTGCTTCTTCTGATTCACCCTCCAGACTTCACCTTCTCCTTCTCCTTCTTCTGCTTCTTCTGATTCACCCTCCTGACTTCACCTTCTCCTTCTCCTTCTTCTGCTTCTTCTGATTCACCCTCCAGACTTCACCTTCTCCTTCTCCTTCTTCTACTTCTTCTGATTCACCCTCCAGACTTCACCTTCTCCTTCTCCTTCTTCTACTTCTTCTGCTTCAACCTCCAGACTTCACCTTCTCCTTCTCCTTCTTCTGCTTCTTCTGCTTCACCCTCCAGACTTCAGCTTCTCCTTCTCCTTCTTCTGCTTCTTCTGCTTCACCCTCCTGACTTCACCTTCTCCTTCTCCTTCTTCTACTTCTTCTGATTCACCCTCCAGACTTCACCTTCTCCTTCTCCTTCTTCTGCTTCTTCTGCTTCACCCTCCAGGCTTCACCTTCTCCTTCTCCTACTTCTGCTTCTTCTGCTTCGCCCTCCAGACTTCACCTTCTCCTTCTCCTTCTTCTGCTTCTTCTGCTTCACCCTCCTGACTTCACCTTCTCCTTCTCCTTCTTCTACTTCTTCTGATTCACCCTCCAGACTTCACATTCTCCTTCTCCTTCTTCTGCTTCTTCTGCTTCACCCTCCGGACTTCACCTTCTCCTTCTCCTTCTTCTACTTCTTCTGCTGCGCCCTCCAGACTTCACCTTCTCCTTCTCCTTCTTCTGCTTCTTCTGATTCACCCTCCTGACTTCACCTTCTCCTTCTCCTTCTTCTACATCTTCTGCTTCGCCCCCCTGACTTCACCTTCTCCTTCTCCTTCTTCTGCTTCTTCTGATTCACCCTCCTGACTTCACCTTCTCCTTCTCCTTCTTCTGCTTCTTCTGATTCACCCTCCAGACTTCACCTTCTCCTTCTCCTTCTTCTGCTTCTTCTGATTCACCCTCCAGACTTCACCTTCTCCTTCTCCTTCTTCTGCTTCTTCTGATTCACCCTCCAGACTTCACCTTCTCCTTCTCCTTCTTCTACTTCTTCTGATTCACCCTCCAGACTTCACCTTCTCCTGCTCCTTCTTCTACTTCTTCTGATTCACCCTCCAGTCTTCACCTACTCCTTCTCCTTCTTCTGCTTCTTCTGCTTCACACTCCAGACTTCACCTTCTCCTTCTCTTTCTTTTGCTTCTTCTGATTCGCCCTCCAGACTTCACCTTCTCCTTCTCCTTCTTCTGATTCTTCTGATTCGCCCTCCAGACTTCACCTTCTCCTTCTCCTTCTTCTGCTTCTTCTGATTCACCCTCCTGACTTCACCTTCTCCTTCTCCTTCTTCTACTTCTTCTGATTCACCCTCCTGACTTCACCTTCTCCTTCTCCTCCTTCTACTTCTTCTGCTTCACCTCCAGACTTCACCTTCTCCTTCTCCTTCTTCTGCTTCTTCTGATTCACCCTCCAGACCTCACCTTCTCCTTCTCCTTCTTCTGCTTCTTCTGATTCACCCTCCAGACTTCACCTTCTCATTCTCCTTATTCTGCTTCTTCTGATTCACACTCCAGACTTCACCTTCTCCTTCTCCTTCTTCTGCTTCTTCTGATTCACCCTCCAGACTTCACCTTCTCCTTCTCCTTCTTCTGCTTCTTCTGTTTCACCCTCCAGACTTCACCTTCTCCTTCTCCTTCTTCTATTTCTTCTGATTCACCCTCCAGACTTCATCTTCTCCTTCTCCTTCTTCTGCTTCTTCTGATTCACCCTCCAGACTTCACCTTCTCCTTCTCCTTCTTCTGCTTCTTCTGATTCACCCTCCAGACTTCACCTTCTGCTTCTACTTCTTCTGATTCACCCTCCAGACTTCACCTTCCCCTTCTCCTTCTTCTTCTTCTTCTGATTCACCCTCCAGACTTCACCTTCTCCTACTCCTTCTTCTGCTTCTTCCGATTCACCCTCCAGACTTCACCTTCTCCTTCTCCTTCTTCTGCTTCTTCTGATTCACCCTCCAGACTTCACCTTCTCCTTCTCCTTCTTCTGCTTCTTCTGATTCACCCTTCAGACTTCACCTTCTCCTTCTCCTTCTTCTGCTTCTTCTGATTCACCCTCCAGACCTCACCTTCTCCTTCTCCTTCTTCTACTTCTTCTGATTCACCCTCCAGACTTCATCTTCTCCTTCTCCTTCTTCTGCTTCTTCTGATTCACACTCCAGACTTCACCTTCTCCTTCTCCTTCTTCTGCTTCTTCTGATTCACCCTCCAGTCTTCACCTTCTCCTTCTCCTTCTTCTGCTTCTTCTGATTCACCCTCCAGACTTCACCTTCTCCTTCTCCTTCTTCTGCTTCTTCTGATTCACCCTCCTGACTTCACCTTCTCCTTCTCCTTCTTCTGCTTCTTCTGATTCACCCTCCAGACTTCACCTTCTCCTTCTCCTTCTTCTACTTCTTCTGATACACCCTCCAGACTTCACCTTCTCCTTCTACTTCTTCTGCTTCTTCTGATTCACCCTCCAGACATCACCTTCTCCTTCTCCTTCTTCTGCTTCTTCTGATTCACCCTCCAGACTTCACCTTCTCTTCTGCTTCTTCTGCTTCTTCTGATTCACCCTCCAGACTTCACCTTCTCCTTCTCCTTCTTCTGCTTCTTCTGATTCACCCTCCAGACTTCACCTTCTCCTTCTCCTTCTTCTACTTCTTCTGATTCACCCTCCAGACTTCACCTTCTCCTTCTCCTTCTTCTGCTTCTTCTGATTCACCCTCCAGACTTCACCTTCTCCTTCTCCTTCTTCTACTTCTTCTGATTCACCCTCCAGACTTCACCTTCTCCTTCTCCTTCTTCTACTTCTTCTGATTCACCCTCCAGACTTCACCTTCTCCTTCTCCTTCTTCTGCTTCTTCTGATTCACCCTCCAGACTTCACCTTCTCCTTCTCCTTCTTCTGCTTCTTCTGATTCACCCTCCAGACTTCACCTTCTCCTTTTCCTCTTCTGCTTCTTCTGATTCACCCTTCAGACTTCACCTTCTCCTTCTCCTTCTTCTGCTTCTTCTGATTCACCCTCCAGACCTCACCTGCTCCTTCTCCTTCTTCTACTTCTTCTGATTCACCCTCCAGACTTCATCTTCTCCTTCTCCTTCTTCTGCTTCTTCTGATTCACCCTCCAGACTTCACCTTCTCCTGCTCCTTCTTCTGCTTCTTCTGATTCACCCTCCAGACTTCGCCTTCTCCTTCTCCTTCTTTTACTTCTTCTGATTCACCCTCCAGACTTCACCTTCTCCTTCTCCTTCTTCTACTTCTTCTGATTCACCCTCCAGTCTTCACCTTCTCCTTCTCCTTCTTCTGCTTCTTCTGATTCACCCTCCAGACTTCACCTTCTCCTTCTCCTTCTTCTGCTTCTTCTGATTCACCCTCCTGATTCACCTTCTCCTTCTTCTGCTTTTTCTGATTCACCCTCCAGACTTCACCTTCACTTCTCCTTCTTCTACTTCTTCTGATTCACCCTCCAGACTTCAACTTCTCCTTCTCCTTCTTCTACTTCTTCTGATTCACCCTCCAGACTTCACCTTCTCCTTCTCCTTCTTCTACTTCTTCTGATTCACCCTCCAGACTTCACCTTCTCCTTCTCCTTCTTCTGCTTCTTCTGATTCACCCTCCAGACTTCACCTTCTCCTTCTCCTTCGCCTACTTCTTCTGATTCACCCTCCAGACTACACCTTCTCCTTCTCCTTCTTCTACTTCTTCTGATTCACCCTCCAGACTTCACCTTCTCCTTCTCCTTCTTCTGCTTCTTCTGATTCACCCTCCACACTTCACCTTCTCCTTCTCCTTCTTCTACTTCTTCTGATTCACCCTCCAGACTTCACCTTCTCCTTCTCCTTCTTCTACTTCTTCTGATTCACCCTCCAGACTTCACCTTCTCCTTCTCCTTCTTCTACTTCTTCTGCTTCTCCCTCCAGACTTCACCTTCTCCTTCTCCATCTTCTGCTTCTTCTGATTCACCCTCCAGACTTCACCTTCTCCTTCTCCTTCTTCTACTTCTTCTGATTCACCCTGCAGACTACACCTTCTACTTCTCCTTCTTCTACTTCTTCTGCTCCTCCCTCCAGACTTCACCTTCTCCTTCTCCATCTTCTGCTTCTTCTGATTCACCCTCCAGACTTCACCTTCTCCTTCTCCTTCTTCTGCTTCTTCTGATTCACCCTTCAGACTTCACCTTCTCCTTCTCCTTCTTCTGCTTCTTCTGATTCACCCTCCAGACCTCACCTTCTCCTTCTCCTTCTTCTACTTCTTCTGATTCACCCTCCAGACTTCACCTTCTCCTTCTTCTACTTCTTCTGATTCACCCTCCAGACTTCACCTTCTCCTTCTCCTTCTTCTACTTCTTCTGATTCACCCTCCAGTCTTCACCTTCTCCTTCTCCTTCTTCTGCTTCTTCTGCTTCACCCTCCAGACTTCACCTTCTCCTTCTCTTTCTTCTGCTTCTTCTGATTCGCCCTCCAGACTTCACCTTCTCCTTCTCCTTCTTCTGATTCTTCTGATTCACCCTCCAGACTTCACCTTCTCCTTCTCCTTCTTCTACTTCTTCTGATTCACCCTCCTGACTTCACCTTCTCCTTCTCCTTCTTCTCCTTCTTCTGCTTCACCCTCCAGACTTCACCTTCTCCTTCTGCTTCTTCTACTTATTCTGATTCACCCTCCAGACTTCACCTTCTCCTTCTCCTTATTCTGCTTCTTCTGATTCACCCTCCAGACTTCACCTTCTCCTTCTCCTTCTTCTGCTTCTTCTGATTCACCCTCCAGACTTCACCTTCTCCTTCTCCTTCTTCTGCTTCTTCTGTTTCACCCTCCAGACTTCACCTTCTCCTTCTCCTTCTTCTACTTCTTCTGATTCACCCTCCAGACTTCATCTTCTCCTTCTCCTTCTTCTGCTTCTTCTGATTCACCCTCCAGACTTCACTTTCTCCTTCTCCTTCTTCTGCTTCTTCTGATTCACCCTCCAGACTTCACCTTCTCCTTCTCCTTCTTCTACTTCTTCTGATTCACCCTCCAGACTTCACCTTCTCCTTCTCCTGCTTCTACTTCTTCTGATTCACCCTCCAGATTCACCTTCTCCTTCTCCTTCTTCTGCTGCTTCTGATTCACCCTCCAGACTTCACCTTCTCCTTCTCCTTCTTCTGCTTCTTCTGATTCACCCTCCAGACTTCACCTTCTCCTTCTCCTTCTTCTGCTTCTTCTGATTCACCCTTCAGACTTCACCTTCTCCTTCTCCTTCTTCTGCTTCTTCTGATTCACCCTCCAGACCTCACCTTCTCCTTCTCCTTCTTCTACTTCTCCTGATTCACCCTCCAGACTTCATCTTCTCCTTCTCCTTCTTCTGCTTCTTCTGATTCACCCTCCAGACTTCACCTTCTCCTTCTACTTCTTCTGCTTCTTCTGATTCACCCTCCAGACTTCGCCTTCTCCTTCTACTTCTTCTGCTTCTTCTGATTCACCCTCCATACTTCACCTTCTCCTTCTACTTCTTCTGCTTCTTCTGATTCACCCTCCAGACTTCTTCTTCTTCTTCTCCTTCTTCTACTTCTTCTGATTCACCCTCCAGACTTCACCTTCTCCTTCTCCTTCTTCTACTTCTTCTGATTCACCCTCCAGTCTTCACCTTCTCCTTCTCCTTCTTCTGCTTCTTCTGATTCACCCTCCAGACTTCACCTTCTCCTTCTCCTTCTTCTGCTTCTTCTGATTCACCCTCCTGACTTCACCTTCTCCTTCTCCTTCTTCTGCTTCTTCTGATTCACCCTCCAGACTTCACCTTCTCCTTCTCCTTCTTCTACTTCTTCTGATTCACCCTCCAGACTTCACCTTCTCCTTCTACTTCTTCTGCTTCTTCTGATTCACTCTCCAGACTTCACCTTCTCCTTCTCCTTCTTCTGCTTCTTCTGCTTCACCCTCCAGACTTCACCTTCTCCTTCTCCTTCTTCTGCTTCTTCTGTTTCACCCTCCAGACTTCACCTTCTCCTTCTCCTTCTTCTATTTCTTCTGATTCACCCTCCAGACTTCATCTTCTCCTTCTCCTTCTTCTGCTTCTTCTGATTCACCCTCCAGACTTCACCTTCTCCTTCTCCTTCTTCTGCTTCTTCTGATTCACCCTCCAGACTTCACCTTCTGCTTCTCCTTCTTCTACTTCTTCTGATTCACCCTCCAGACTTCACCTTCTCCTTCTCCTTCTTCTTCTTCTTCTGATTCACCCTCCAGACTTCACCTTCTCCTACTCCTTCTTCTGCTTCTTCTGATTCACCCTCCAGACTTCACCTTCTCCTTCTCCTTCTTCTGCTTCTTCTGATTCACCCTCCAGACTTCACCTTCTCCTACTCCTTCTTCTGCTTCTTCTGATTCACCCTCCAGACCTCACCTTCTCCTTCTCCTTCTTCTACTTCTTCTGATTCACCCTCCAGACTTCATCTTCTCCTTCTCCTTCTTCTGCTTCTTCTGATTCACACTCCAGACTTCACCTTCTCCTGCTCCTTCTTCTGCTTCTTCTGATTCACCCTCCAGACATCGCCTTCTCCTTCTCCTTCTTCTACTTCTTCTGATTCACCCTCCAGACTTCACCTTCTCCTTCTCCTACTTCTGCTTCTTCTGATTCACCCTCCAGTCTTCACCTTCTCCTTCTCCTTCTTCTGCTTCTTCTGATTCACCCTCCAGACTTCACCTTCTCCTTCTCCTGCTTCTTCTGATTCACCCTCCTGACTTCACCTTCTCCTTCTCCTTCTTCTGCTTCTTCTGATTCACCCTCCAGACTTCACCTTCTCCTTCTCCTTCGTCTACTTCTTCTGATTCACCCTCCAGACTTCACCTTCTCCTTCTACTTCTTCTGCTTCTTCTGATTCACCCTCCAGACTTCACCTTCTCCTTCTCCTTCTTCTGCTTCTTCTGATTCACCCTCCAGACTTCACCTTCCCTTCTCCTCCTTCTGCTTCTTCTGATTCACCCTCCAGACTTCACCTTCTCCTTCTCCTTCTTCTGCTTCTTCTGATTCACCCTCCAGACTTCACCTTCTCCTTCTCCTTCTTCTACTTCTTCTGATTCACCCTCCAGACTTCACCTTCTCCTTCTCCTTCTTCTGCTTCTTCTGATTCACCCTCCAGACTTCACCTTCTCCTTCTCCTTCTTCTACTTCTTCTGATTCACCCTCCAGACTTCACCTTCTCCTTCTCCTTCTTCTACTTCTTCTGATTCACCCTCCAGACTTCACCTTCTCCTTCTCCTTCTTCTGCTTCTTCTGATTCACCCTCCAGACTTCACCTTCTCCTTCTCCTTCTTCTGCTTCTTCTGATTCACCCTCCAGACTTCACCTTCTCCTTTTCCTCTTCTGCTTCTTCTGATTCACCCTTCAGACTTCACCTTCTCCTTCTCCTTCTTCTGCTTCTTCTGATTCACCCTCCAGACCTCACCTTCTCCTTCTCCTTCTTCTACTTCTTCTGATTCACCCTCCAGACTTCATCTTCTCCTTCTCCTTCTTCTGCTTCTTCTGATTCACCCTCCAGACTTCACCTTCTCCTGCTCCTTCTTCTGCTTCTTCTGATTCACCCTCCAGACTTCACCTTCTCCTTCTCCTTCTTCTGCTTCTTCTGATTCACCCTCCTGATTCACCTTCTCCTTCTTCTGCTTCTTCTGATTCACCCTCCAGACTTCACCTTCACTTCTCCTTCTTCTACTTCTTCTGATTCACCCTCCAGACTTCACCTTCTCCTTCTCCTTCTTCTACTTCTTCTGATTCACCCTCCAGACTTCACCTTCTCCTTCTCCTTCTTCTACTTCTTCTGATTCACCCTCCAGACTTCACCTTCTCCTTCTCCTTCTCCTTCTTCTGCTTCTTCTGATTCACCCTCCAGACTTCACCTTCTCCTTCTCCTTCGCCTACTTCTTCTGATTCACCCTCCAGACTACACCTTCTCCTTCTCCTTCTTCTACTTCTTCTGATTCACCCTCCAGACTTCACCTTCTCCTTCTCCTTCTTCTGCTTCTTCTGATTCACCCTCCACACTTCACCTTCTCCTTCTCCTTCTTCTACTTCTTCTGATTCACCCTCCAGACTTCACCTTCTCCTTCTCCTTCTTCTACTTCTTCTGATTCACCCTCCAGACTTCACCTTCTCCTTCTCCTTCTTCTACTTCTTCTGCTTCTCCCTCCAGACTTCACCTTCTCCTTCTCCAT
Organism: Somniosus microcephalus; assembly: GCF_052327205.1. Lineage (NCBI taxonomy): Eukaryota > Metazoa > Chordata > Chondrichthyes > Squaliformes > Somniosidae > Somniosus > Somniosus microcephalus. Next base: position 8,310,144 of record NW_028225184.1, read on the forward strand.
CTTCTGCTTCTTCTGATTCACCCTCCAGACTTCACCTTCTCCTTCTCCTTCTTCTACTTCTTCTGATTCACCCTGCAGACTTCACCTTCTCCTTCTCCTTCTTCTACTTCTTCTGCTTCTCCCTCCAGACTTCACCTTCTCCTTCTCCATCTTCTGCTTCTTCTGATTCACCCTCCAGACTTCACCTTCTCCTTCTCCTTCTTCTGCTTCTTCTGATTCACCCTTCAGACTTCACCTTCTCCTTCTCCTTCTTCTGCTTCTTCTGATTCACCCTCCAGACCTCACCTTCTCCTTCTCCTTCTTCTACTTCTTCTGATTCACCCTCCAGACTTCACCTTCTCCTTCTCCTTCTTCAACTTCTTCTGATTCACCCTCCAGACTTCACCTTCTCCTTCTCCTTCTTCTACTTCTTCTGATTCACCCTCCAGACTGCACCTTCTCCTTCTCCTTCTTCTACTTCTTCTGATTCACCCTCCAGTCTTCAGCTTCTCCTTCTCCTTCTTCTGCTTCTTCTGCTTCACCCTCCAGACTTCACCTTCTCCTTCTCTTTCTTCTGCTTCTTCTGATTCACCCTCCAGACTTCACCTTCTCCTTCTCCTTCTTCTGATTCTTCTGATTCACCCTCCAGACTTCACCTTCTCCTTCTCCTTCTTCTACTTCTTCTGATTCACCCTCCTGACTTCACCTTCTCCTTCTCCTTCTTCTCCTTTTTCTGCTTCATCCTCCAGACTTCGCCTTCTCCTTCTGCTTCTTCTACTTCTTCTGATTCACCCTCCAGACTTCACCTTCTCCTTCTCCTTCTTCTGCTTCTTCTGATTCACCCTCCAGACTTCACCTTCTCCTTCTCCTTATTCTGCTTCTTCTGATTCACCCTCCAGACTTCACCTTCTCCTTCTCCTTCTTCTGCTTCTTCTGATTCACCCTCCAGACTTCACCTTCTCCTTCTCCTTCTTCTGCTTCTTCTGATTCACCCTCCAGACTTCACCTTCTCCTTCTCCTTCTTCTACTTCTTCTGATTCACCCTCCAGACTTCATCTTCTCCTTCTCCTTCTTCTGCTTCTTCTGATTCACCCTCCAGACTTCACCTTCTCCTTCTCCTTCTTCTGCTTCTTCTGATTCACCCTCCAGACATCACCTTCTCCTTCTCCTTCTTCTACTTCTTCTGATTCACCCTCCAGACTTCACCTTCTCCTTCTCCTTCTTCTACTTCTTCTGATTCACCCTCCAGACTTCACCTTCTCCTTCTCCTTCTTCTGCTTCTTCTGATTCACCCTCCAGACTTCACCTTCTCCTTCTCCTTCTTCTGCTTCTTCTGATTCACCCTCCAGACTTCACCTTCTCCTTCTCCTTCTTCTGCTTCTTCTGATTCACCCTTCAGACTTCACCTTCTCTTTCTCCTTCTTCTGCTTCTTCTGCTTCACCCTCCAGACTTCACCATCACTTTCTCCTTCTTCTCCTTCTTCTGCTTCACCCTCCTGACTTCACCTTCTCATTCTCCTTCTTCTACTTCTTCTGATTCACCCTCCAGACTTCACCTTCTCCTTCTCCTTCTTCTGCTTCTTCTGCTTCACCCTCCGGACTTCACCTTCTCCTTCTCCTTCTTCTGCTTCTTCTGCTGCGCCCTCCAGACTTCACCTTCTCCTTCTCCTTCTTCTGCTTCTTCTGATTCACCCTCCTGACTTCACCTTCTCCTTCTCCTTCTTCTACTTCTTCTGCTTCACCCCCCTGACTTCACCTTCTCCTTCTCCTTCTTCTGCTTCTTCTGATTCACCCTCCTAACTTCACCTTCTCCTTCTCCTTCTTCTGCTTCTTCTGATTCACCCTCCAGACTTCACCTTCTCCTTCTCCTTCTTCTGCTTCTTCTGATTCACCCTCCAGACTTCACCTTCTCCTTCTCCTTCTTCTGCTTCTTATGATTCACCCTCCAGACTTCACCTTCTCCTTCTCCTTCTTCTACTTCTTCTGATTCACCCTCCAGACTTCACCTTCTCCTTCTCCTTCTTCTACTTCTGCTGATTCACCCTCCAGTCTTCACCTTCTCCTTCTCCTTTTTCTGCATCTTCTGCTTCACCCTCCAGACTTCACCTTCTCCTTCTCTTTCTTCTGCTTCTTCTGATTCACCCTCCAGACTTCACCTTCTCCTTCTCCTTCTTCTGATTCTTCTGATTCACCCTCCAGATTTCACCTTCTCCTTCTCCTTCTTCTGCTTCTTCTGATTCACCCTCCTGACTTCACCTTCTCCTTCTCCTTCTTCTACTTCTTCTGATTCACCCTCCTGATTCACCTTCTCCTTCTCCTTCTTCTACTTCTTCTGCTTCACCCTCCAGACTTCACCTACTCCTTCTCCTTCTTCTACTTCTTCTGATTCACCCTCCAGACTTCACCTTCTCCTTCTCCTTCTTCTGCTTCTTCTGATTCACCCTCCAGACTTCACCTTCTCCTTCTCCTTATTCTGCTTCTTCTGATTCACACTCCAGACTTCACCTTCCCCTTCTCCTTCTTCTGCTTCTTCTGATTCACACTCCAGACTTCACCTTCTCCTTCTCCTTCTTCTGCTTCTTCTGTTTCACCCTCCAGACTTCACCTTCTCCTTCTCCTTCTTCTATTTCTTCTGATTCACCCTCCAGACTTCATCTTCTCCTTCTCCTTCTTCTGCTTCTTCTGATTCACCCTCCAGACTTCACGTTCTCCTTCTCCTTCTTCTGCTTCTTCTGATTCACCCTCCAGACTTCACGTTCTGCTTCTCCTTCTTCTACTTCTTCTGATTCACCCTCCAGACTTCACCTTCTCCTTCTCCTTCTTCTACTTCTTCTGATTCACCCTCCAGACTTCACCTTCTCCTACTCCTTCTTCTGCTTCTTCTGATTCACCCTCCAGACTTCACCTTCTCCTTCTCCTTCTTCTGCTTCTTCTGATTCACCCTCCAGACTTCACCTTCTCCTTCTCCTTCTTCTGCTTCTTCTGATTCACCCTTCAGACTTCACCTTCTCCTTCTCCTTCTTCTGCTTCTTCTGATTCACCCTCCAGACCTCACCTTCTCCTTCTCCTTGTTCTACTTCTTCTGATTCACCCTCCAGACTTCATCTTCTCCTTCTCCTTCTTCTGCTTCTTCTGATTCACACTCCAGACTTCACCTTCTGTTGCTTCTTCTGATTCACCCTCCAGACTTCGCCTTCTCCTTCTCCTTCTTCTACTTCTTCTGATTCACCCTCCAGACTTCAACTTCTCCTTCTCCTTCTTCTGCTTCTTCTGATTCACCCTCCAGTCTTCACCTTCTCCTTCTCCTTCTTCTGCTTCTTCTGATTCACCCTCCAGACTTCACCTTCTCCTTCTCCTTCTTCTGCTTCTTCTGTTTCACCCTCCTGACTTCACCTTCTCCTTCTCCTTCTTCTGCTTCTTCTGATTCACCCTCCAGACTTCACCTTCTCCTTCTCCTTCTTCTACTTCTTCTGATTCACCCTCCAGACTTCACCTTCTCCTTCTACTTCTTCTGCTTCTTCTGATTCACCCTCCAGACTTCACCTTCTCCTTCTCCTTCTTCTGCTTCTTCTGATTCACCCTCCAGACTTCACCTTCTCCTTCTCCTTCTTCTACTTCTTCTGATTCACCCTCCAGACTTCATCTTCTCCTTCTCCTTCTTCTGCTTCTTCTGATTCACCCTCCAGACTTCACCTTCTCCTTCTCCTTCTTCTGCTTCTTCTGATTCACCCTCCAGACATCACCTTCTCCTTCTCCTTCTTCTACTTCTTCTGATTCACCCTCCAGACTTCACCTTCTCCTTCTCCTTCTTCTACTTCTTCTGATTCACCCTCCAGACTTCACCTTCTCCTTCTCCTTCTTCTGCTTCTTCTGATTCACCCTCCAGACTTCACCTTCTCCTTCTCCTTCTTCTGCTTCTTCTGATTCACCCTCCAGACTTCACCTTCTCCTTCTCCTTCTTCTGCTTCTTCTGATTCACCCTTCAGACTTCACCTTCTCTTTCTCCTTCTTCTGCTTCTTCTGCTTCACCCTCCAGACTTCACCATCACTTTCTCCTTCTTCTCCTTCTTCTGCTTCACCCTCCTGACTTCACCTTCTCATTCTCCTTCTTCTACTTCTTCTGATTCACCCTCCAGACTTCACCTTCTCCTTCTCCTTCTTCTGCTTCTTCTGCTTCACCCTCCGGACTTCACCTTCTCCTTCTCCTTCTTCTGCTTCTTCTGCTGCGCCCTCCAGACTTCACCTTCTCCTTCTCCTTCTTCTGCTTCTTCTGATTCACCCTCCTGACTTCACCTTCTCCTTCTCCTTCTTCTACTTCTTCTGCTTCACCCCCCTGACTTCACCTTCTCCTTCTCCTTCTTCTGCTTCTTCTGATTCACCCTCCTAACTTCACCTTCTCCTTCTCCTTATTCTGCTTCTTCTGATTCACCCTCCAGACTTCACCTTCTCCTTCTCCTTCTTCTGCTTCTTCTGATTCACCCTCCAGACTTCACCTTCTCCTTCTCCTTCTTCTGCTTCTTATGATTCACCCTCCAGACTTCACCTTCTCCTTCTCCTTCTTCTACTTCTTCTGATTCACCCTCCAGACTTCACCTTCTCCTTCTCCTTCTTCTACTTCTGCTGATTCACCCTCCAGTCTTCACCTTCTCCTTCTCCTTTTTCTGCATCTTCTGCTTCACCCTCCAGACTTCACCTTCTCCTTCTCTTTCTTCTGCTTCTTCTGATTCACCCTCCAGACTTCACCTTCTCCTTCTCCTTCTTCTGATTCTTCTGATTCACCCTCCAGATTTCACCTTCTCCTTCTCCTTCTTCTGCTTCTTCTGATTCACCCTCCTGACTTCACCTTCTCCTTCTCCTTCTTCTACTTCTTCTGATTCACCCTCCTGATTCACCTTCTCCTTCTCCTTCTTCTACTTCTTCTGCTTCACCCTCCAGACTTCACCTACTCCTTCTCCTTCTTCTACTTCTTCTGATTCACCCTCCAGACTTCACCTTCTCCTTCTCCTTCTTCTGCTTCTTCTGATTCACCCTCCAGACTTCACCTTCTCCTTCTCCTTATTCTGCTTCTTCTGATTCACACTCCAGACTTCACCTTCCCCTTCTCCTTCTTCTGCTTCTTCTGATTCACACTCCAGACTTCACCTTCTCCTTCTCCTTCTTCTGCTTCTTCTGTTTCACCCTCCAGACTTCACCTTCTCCTTCTCCTTCTTCTATTTCTTCTGATTCACCCTCCAGACTTCATCTTCTCCTTCTCCTTCTTCTGCTTCTTCTGATTCACCCTCCAGACTTCACGTTCTCCTTCTCCTTCTTCTGCTTCTTCTGATTCACCCTCCAGACTTCACGTTCTGCTTCTCCTTCTTCTACTTCTTCTGATTCACCCTCCAGACTTCACCTTCTCCTTCTCCTTCTTCTGCTTCTTCTGATTCACCCTCCAGACTTCACCTTCTCCTTCTCCTTCTTCTGCTTCTTCTGATTCACCCTTCAGACTTCACCTTCTCCTTCTCCTTCTTCTGCTTCTTCTGATTCACCCTCCAGACCTCACCTTCTCCTTCTCCTTGTTCTACTTCTTCTGATTCACCCTCCAGACTTCATCTTCTCCTTCTCCTTCTTCTGCTTCTTCTGATTCACACTCCAGACTTCACCTTCTGTTGCTTCTTCTGATTCACCCTCCAGACTTCGCCTTCTCCTTCTCCTTCTTCTACTTCTTCTGATTCACCCTCCAGACTTCAACTTCTCCTTCTCCTTCTTCTGCTTCTTCTGATTCACCCTCCAGTCTTCACCTTCTCCTTCTCCTTCTTCTGCTTCTTCTGATTCACCCTCCAGACTTCACCTTCTCCTTCTCCTTCTTCTGCTTCTTCTGTTTCACCCTCCTGACTTCACCTTCTCCTTCTCCTTCTTCTGCTTCTTCTGATTCACCCTCCAGACTTCACCTTCTCCTTCTCCTTCTTCTACTTCTTCTGATTCACCCTCCAGACTTCACCTTCTCCTTCTACTTCTTCTGCTTCTTCTGATTCACCCTCCAGACTTCACCTTCTCCTTCTCCTTCTTCTGCTTCTTCTGATTCACCCTCCAGACTTCACCTTCTCCTTCTCCTTCTTCTACTTCTTCTGATTCACCCTCCAGACTTCATCTTCTCCTTCTCCTTCTTCTGCTTCTTCTGATTCACCCTCCAGACTTCACCTTCTCCTTCTCCTTCTTCTGCTTCTTCTGATTCACCCTCCAGACATCACCTTCTCCTTCTCCTTCTTCTACTTCTTCTGATTCACCCTCCAGACTTCACCTTCTCCTTCTCCTTCTTCTACTTCTTCTGATTCACCCTCCAGACTTCACCTTCTCCTTCTCCTTCTTCTGCTTCTTCTGATTCACCCTCCAGACTTCACCTTCTCCTTCTCCTTCTTCTGCTTCTTCTGATTCACCCTCCAGACTTCACCTTCTCCTTCTCCTTCTTCTGCTTCTTCTGATTCACCCTTCAGACTTCACCTTCTCTTTCTCCTTCTTCTGCTTCTTCTGCTTCACCCTCCAGACTTCACCATCACTTTCTCCTTCTTCTCCTTCTTCTGCTTCACCCTCCTGACTTCACCTTCTCATTCTCCTTCTTCTACTTCTTCTGATTCACCCTCCAGACTTCACCTTCTCCTTCTCCTTCTTCTGCTTCTTCTGCTTCACCCTCCGGACTTCACCTTCTCCTTCTCCTTCTTCTGCTTCTTCTGCTGCGCCCTCCAGACTTCACCTTCTCCTTCTCCTTCTTCTGCTTCTTCTGATTCACCCTCCTGACTTCACCTTCTCCTTCTCCTTCTTCTACTTCTTCTGCTTCACCCCCCTGACTTCACCTTCTCCTTCTCCTTCTTCTGCTTCTTCTGATTCACCCTCCTAACTTCACCTTCTCCTTCTCCTTATTCTGCTTCTTCTGATTCACCCTCCAGACTTCACCTTCTCCTTCTCCTTCTTCTGCTTCTTCTGATTCACCCTCCAGACTTCACCTTCTCCTTCTCCTTCTTCTGCTTCTTATGATTCACCCTCCAGACTTCACCTTCTCCTTCTCCTTCTTCTACTTCTTCTGATTCACCCTCCAGACTTCACCTTCTCCTTCTCCTTCTTCTACTTCTGCTGATTCACCCTCCAGTCTTCACCTTCTCCTTCTCCTTTTTCTGCATCTTCTGCTTCACCCTCCAGACTTCACCTTCTCCTTCTCTTTCTTCTGCTTCTTCTGATTCACCCTCCAGACTTCACCTTCTCCTTCTCCTTCTTCTGATTCTTCTGATTCACCCTCCAGATTTCACCTTCTCCTTCTCCTTCTTCTGCTTCTTCTGATTCACCCTCCTGACTTCACCTTCTCCTTCTCCTTCTTCTACTTCTTCTGATTCACCCTCCTGATTCACCTTCTCCTTCTCCTTCTTCTACTTCTTCTGCTTCACCCTCCAGACTTCACCTACTCCTTCTCCTTCTTCTACTTCTTCTGATTCACCCTCCAGACTTCACCTTCTCCTTCTCCTTCTTCTGCTTCTTCTGATTCACCCTCCAGACTTCACCTTCTCCTTCTCCTTATTCTGCTTCTTCTGATTCACACTCCAGACTTCACCTTCCCCTTCTCCTTCTTCTGCTTCTTCTGATTCACACTCCAGACTTCACCTTCTCCTTCTCCTTCTTCTGCTTCTTCTGTTTCACCCTCCAGACTTCACCTTCTCCTTCTCCTTCTTCTATTTCTTCTGATTCACCCTCCAGACTTCATCTTCTCCTTCTCCTTCTTCTGCTTCTTCTGATTCACCCTCCAGACTTCACGTTCTCCTTCTCCTTCTTCTGCTTCTTCTGATTCACCCTCCAGACTTCACGTTCTGCTTCTCCTTCTTCTACTTCTTCTGATTCACCCTCCAGACTTCACCTTCTCCTTCTCCTTCTTCTACTTCTTCTGATTCACCCTCCAGACTTCACCTTCTCCTACTCCTTCTTCTGCTTCTTCTGATTCACCCTCCAGACTTCACCTTCTCCTTCTCCTTCTTCTGCTTCTTCTGATTCACCCTCCAGACTTCACCTTCTCCTTCTCCTTCTTCTGCTTCTTCTGATTCACCCTTCAGACTTCACCTTCTCCTTCTCCTTCTTCTGCTTCTTCTGATTCACCCTCCAGACCTCACCTTCTCCTTCTCCTTGTTCTACTTCTTCTGATTCACCCTCCAGACTTCATCTTCTCCTTCTCCTTCTTCTGCTTCTTCTGATTCACACTCCAGACTTCACCTTCTGTTGCTTCTTCTGATTCACCCTCCAGACTTCGCCTTCTCCTTCTCCTTCTTCTACTTCTTCTGATTCACCCTCCAGACTTCAACTTCTCCTTCTCCTTCTTCTGCTTCTTCTGATTCACCCTCCAGTCTTCACCTTCTCCTTCTCCTTCTTCTGCTTCTTCTGATTCACCCTCCAGACTTCACCTTCTCCTTCTCCTTCTTCTGCTTCTTCTGTTTCACCCTCCTGACTTCACCTTCTCCTTCTCCTTCTTCTGCTTCTTCTGATTCACCCTCCAGACTTCACCTTCTCCTTCTCCTTCTTCTACTTCTTCTGATTCACCCTCCAGACTTCACCTTCTCCTTCTACTTCTTCTGCTTCTTCTGATTCACCCTCCAGACTTCACCTTCTCCTTCTCCTTCTTCTGCTTCTTCTGATACACCCTCCAGACTTCAACTTCCCTCCTCCTTCGTCTGCTTCTTCTGATTCACCCTCCAGACTTCCCCTTCTCCTTCTCCTTCTTCTGCTTCTTCTGATTCACCCTCCAGACTTCACCTTCTCCTTCTCCTTCTTCTACTTCTTCTGATTCACCCTCCAGACTTCACCTTCTCCTTCTCCTTCTTCTGCTTCTTCTGATTCACCCTCCAGACTTCAACTTCCCTTCTCCTTCTTCTACTACTTCTGATTCAACCTCCAGACTTCACCTTCTCCTTCTACTTCATCTGCTTCTTCTGATTCACCCTCCAGACTTCACCTTCTCCTTCTCCTGCTTCTTCTGATTCACCCTCCAGACTTCACCTTCCCTTCTCCTTCTTCTGCTTCTTCTGATTCACCCTCCAGACTTCACCTTCTCCTTCTCCTTCTTCTGCTTCTTCTGATTCACCCTCCAGACTTCACCTTCTCGTTCTCCTTCGCCTACTTCTTCTGATTCACCCTCCAGACTACACCTTCTCCTTCTCCTTCTTCTACTTCTTCTGATTCACCCTCCAGACTTCACCTTCTCCTTCTCCTTCTTCTGCTTCTTCTGATTCACCCTCCAGACTTCACCTTCTCCTTCTCCTTCTTATACTTCTTCTGATTCACACTCCAGACTTCACCTTCTCCTTCTCCTTCTTCTACTTCTTCTGATTCACCCTCCAGACTTCACCTTCTCCTTCTCCTTCTTCTACTTCTTCTGCTTCTCCCTCCAGACTTCACCTTCTCCTTCTCCATCTTCTGCTTCTTCTGATTCACCCTCCAGACTTCACCTACTCCTTCTCCTGCTTCTACTTCTTCTGATTCACCCTGCAGACTTCTCCGTCTCCTTCTCCTTCTTCTACTTCTTCTGATTCACCCTCCAGACTTCACCTTCTCCTTCTCCTTCTTCTACTTCTTCTGCTTCACCCTCCAGACTTCACCTTCTCCTTCTCCTTCTTCTGCTTCTTCTGCTTCACCCTCCAGACTTCACCTTCTCCTGCTCCTTCTTCTGCTTCTTCTGCTTCACACTCCTGACTTCACCTTCTCCTTCTCCTCCTTCTACTTCTTCTGATTCACCCTCCAGACTTCATCTTCTTCTTCTCCTTCTTCTGCTTCTTCTGATTCAGCCTCCAGACTTCACCTTCTCCTTCTCCTTCTTCTGCTTCTTCTGATTCACCCTCCAGACTTCACCTTCTCCTTCTCCTTCTTCTACTTCTTCTGATTCACCCTCCAGACTTCACGTTCTCCTTCACCTTCTTCTACTTCTTCTGATTCACCCTCCAGACTTAACCTTCTCCTTCTCCTTCTTCTACTTCTTCTGATTCACCCTCCTGACTTCACCTTCTCCTTCTCCTTCTTCTGCTTCTTCTGCTTCACCCTCCAGACTTCACCTTCTCCTTCTCCTTCTTCTGCTTCTTCTGATTCACCCTCCAGACTTCACCTTCTCCTTCTCCTTCTTCTGCTTCTTCTGATTCACCCTCCTGACTTCACCTTCTCCTTCTCCTTCTTCTGCTTCTTCTGATTCACCCTCCAGACTTCACCTTCTCCTTCTCCTTCTTCTACTTCTTCTGATTCACCCTGCAGAGTTCTCCGTCTCCTTCTCCTTCTTCTACTTCTTCTGATTCACCCTCCAGACTTCACCTTCTCCTTCTCCTTCTTCTACTTCTTCTGCTTCACCCTCCAGACTTCACCTTCTCCTTCTCCTTCTTCTGCTTCTTCTGCTTCACCCTCCAGACTTCACCTTCTCCTGCTCCTTCTTCTGCTTCTTCTGCTTCACACTCCTGACTTCACCTTCTCCTTCTCCTTCTTCTACTTCTTCTGATTCACCCTCCAGACTTCATCTTCTTCTTCTCCTTCTTCTGCTTCTTCTGATTCACCCTCCAGACTTCACCTTCTCCTGCTCCTTCTTCTGCTTCTTCTGATTCACCCTCCAGACTTCGCCTTCTCCTTCTCCTTCTTCTACTTCTTCTGATTCACCCTCCAGACTTCACCTTCTCCTTCTCCTTCTTCTACTTCTTCTGATTCACCCTCCAGTCTTCACCTTCTCCTTCTCCTTCTTCTGCTTCTTCTGATTCACCCTCCAGACTTCACCTTCTCCTTCTCCTTATTCTGCTTCTTCTGATTCACACTCCAGACTTCACCTTCTCCTTCTCCTTCTTCTGCTTCTTCTGATTCACACTCCAGACTTCACCTTCTCCTTCTCCTTCTTCTGCTTCTTCTGTTTCACCCTCCAGACTTCACCTTCTCCTTCTCCTTCTTCTATTTCTTCTGATTCACCCTCCAGACTTCATCTTCTCCTTCTCCTTCTTCTGCTTCTTCTGATTCACCCTCCAGACTTCACGTTCTCCTTCTCCTTCTTCTGCTTCTTCTGATTCACCCTCCAGACTTCACGTTCTGCTTCTCCTTCTTCTACTTCTTCTGATTCACCCTCCAGACTTCACCTTCTCCTTCTCCTTCTTCTACTTCTTCTGATTCACCCTCCAGACTTCACCTTCTCCTACTCCTTCTTCTGCTTCTTCTGATTCACCCTCCAGACTTCACCTTCTCCTTCTCCTTCTTCTGCTTCTTCTGATTCACCCTCCAGACTTCACCTTCTCCTTCTCCTTCTTCTGCTTCTTCTGATTCACCCTTCAGACTTCACCTTCTCCTTCTCCTTCTTCTGCTTCTTCTGATTCACCCTCCAGACCTCACCTTCTCCTTCTCCTTGTTCTACTTCTTCTGATTCACCCTCCAGACTTCATCTTCTCCTTCTCCTTCTTCTGCTTCTTCTGATTCACACTCCAGACTTCACCTTCTGTTGCTTCTTCTGATTCACCCTCCAGACTTCGCCTTCTCCTTCTCCTTCTTCTACTTCTTCTGATTCACCCTCCAGACTTCAACTTCTCCTTCTCCTTCTTCTGCTTCTTCTGATTCACCCTCCAGTCTTCACCTTCTCCTTCTCCTTCTTCTGCTTCTTCTGATTCACCCTCCAGACTTCACCTTCTCCTTCTCCTTCTTCTGCTTCTTCTGTATCACCCTCCTGACTTCACCTTCTCCTTCTCCTTCTTCTGCTTCTTCTGATTCACCCTCCAGACTTCACCTTCTCCTTCTCCTTCTTCTACTTCTTCTGATTCACCCTCCAGACTTCACCTTCTCCTTCTACTTCTTCTGCTTCTTCTGATTCACCCTCCAGACTTCACCTTCTCCTTCTCCTTCTTCTGCTTCTTCTGATTCACCCTCCAGACTTCAACTTCCCTCCTCCTTCTTCTGCTTCTTCTCATTCACCCTCCAGACTTCCCCTTCTCCTTCTCCTTCTTCTGCTTCTTCTGATTCACCCTCCAGACTTCACCTTCTCCTTCTCCTTCTTCTACTTCTTCTGATTCACCCTCCAGACTTCACCTTCTCCTTCTCCTTCTTCTGCTTCTTCTGATTCACCCTCCAGACTTCAACTTCTCTTCTCCTTCTTCTACTTCTTCTGATTCAACCTCCAGACTTCACCTTCTCCTTCTACTTCATCTGCTTCTTCTGATTCACCCTCCAGACTTCACCTTCTCCTTCTCCTGCTTCTTCTGATTCACCCTCCAGACTTCACCTTCCCTTCTCCTTCTTCTGCTTCTTCTGATTCACCCTCCAGACTTCACCTTCTCGTTCTCCTTCTTCTGCTTCTTCTGATTCACCCTCCAGACTTCACCTTCTCCTTCTCCTTCTTCTACTTCTTCTGATTCACCCTCCAGACTTCACCTTCTCCTTCTCCTTCTTCTGCTTCTTCTGATTCACCCTCCAGACTTCACCTTCTCCTTCTCCTTCGCCTACTTCTTCTGATTCACCCTCCAGACTACACCTTCTCCTTCTCCTTCTTCTACTTCTTCTGATTCACCCTCCAGACTTCACCTTCTCCTTCTCCTTCTTCTGCTTCTTCTGATTCACCCTCCAGACTTCACCTTCTCCTTCTCCTTCTTATACTTCTTCTGATTCACCCTCCAGACTTCACCTTCTCCTTCTCCTTCTTCTACTTCTTCTGATTCACCCTCCAGACTTCACCTTCTCCTTCTCCTTCTTCTACTTCTTCTGCTTCTCCCTCCAGACTTCACCTTCTCCTTCTCCATCTTCTGCTTCTTCTGATTCACCCTCCAGACTTCACCTACTCCTTCTCCTTCTTCTACTTCTTCTGATTCACCCTGCAGACTTCTCCGTCTCCTTCTCCTTCTTCTACTTCTTCTGATTCACCCTCCAGACTTCACCTTCTCCTTCTCCTTCTTCTACTTCTTCTGCTTCACCCTCCAGACTTCACCTTCTCCTTCTCCTTCTTCTGCTTCTTCTGCTTCACCCTCCAGACTTCACCTTCTCCTGCTCCTTCTTCTGCTTCTTCTGCTTCACACTCCTGACTTCACCTTCTCCTTCTCCTTCTTCTACTTCTTCTGATTCACCCTCCAGACTTCATCTTCTTCTTCTCCTTCTTCTGCTTCTTCTGATTCAGCCTCCAGACTTCACCTTCTCCTTCTCCTTCTTCTGCTTCTTCTGATTCACCCTCCAGACTTCACCTTCTCCTTCTCCTTCTTCTACTTCTTCTGATTCACCCTCCAGACTTCACGTTCTCCTTCACCTTCTTCTACTTCTTCTGATTCACCCTCCAGACTTAACCTTCTCCTTCTCCTTCTTCTACTTCTTCTGATTCACCCTCCTGACTTCACCTTCTCCTTCTCCTTCTTCTGCTTCTTCTGCTTCACCCTCCAGACTTCACCTTCTCCTTCTCCTTCTTCTGCTTCTTCTGATTCACCCTCCAGACTTCACCTTCTCCTTCTCCTTCTTCTGCTTCTTCTGATTCACCCTCCTGACTTCACCTTCTCCTTCTCCTTCTTCTGCTTCTTCTGATTCACCCTCCAGACTTCACCTTCTCCTTCTCCTTCTTCTACTTCTTCTGATTCACCCTGCAGACTTCTCCGTCTCCTTCTCCTTCTTCTACTTCTTCTGATTCACCCTCCAGACTTCACCTTCTCCTTCTCCTTCTTCTACTTCTTCTGCTTCACCCTCCAGACTTCACCTTCTCCTTCTCCTTCTTCTGCTTCTTCTGCTTCACCCTCCAGACTTCACCTTCTCCTGCTCCTCCTTCTGCTTCTTCTGCTTCACACTCCTGACTTCACCTTCTCCTTCTCCTTCTTCTACTTCTTCTGATTCACCCTCCAGACTTCATCTTCTTCTTCTCCTTCTTCTGCTTCTTCTGATTCACCCTCCAGACTTCACCTTCTCCTGCTCCTTCTTCTGCTTCTTCTGATTCACCCTCCAGTCTTCACCTTCTCCTTCTCCTTCTTCTGCTTCTTCTGATTCACCCTCCAGACTTCACCTTCTCCTTCTCCTTCTTCTGCTTCTTCTGATTCACCCTCCTGATTCACCTTCTCCTTCTTCTGCTTCTTCTGATTCACCCTCCAGACTTCACCTTCACTTCTCCTTCTTCTACTTCTTCTGATTCACCCTCCAGACTTCAGTTCTCCTTCTCCTTCTTCTACTTCTTCTGATTCACCCTCCAGACTTCACCTTCTCCTTCTCCTTCTTCTACTTCTTCTGATTCACCCTCCAGACTTCACCTTCTCCTTCTCCTTCTTCTGCTTCTTCTGATTCACCCTCCAGACTTCACCTTCTCCTTCTCCTTCGCCTACTTCTTCTGATTCACCCTCCAGACTACACCTTCTCCTTCTCCTTCTTCTACTTCTTCTGATTCACCCTCCAGACTTCACCTTCTCCTTCTCCTTCTTCTGCTTCTTCTGATTCACCCTCCACACTTCACCTTCTCCTTCTCCTTCTTCTACTTCTTCTGATTCACCCTCCAGACTTCAACTTCTCCTTCTCCTTCTTCTACTTCTTCTGATTCACCCTCCAGACTTCACCTTCTCCTTCTCCTTCTTCTACTTCTTCTGCTTCTCCCTCCAGACTTCACCTTCTCCTTCTCCATCTTCTGCTTCTTCTGATTCACCCTCCAGACTTCACCTTCTCCTTCTCCTTCTTCTACTTCTTCTGATTCACCCTGCAGACTTCACCTTCTCCTTCTCCTTCTTCTACTTCTTCTGCTTCTCCCTCCAGACTTCACCTTCTCCTTCTCCATCTTCTGCTTCTTCTGATTCACCCTCCAGACTTCACCTTCTCCTTCTCCTTCTTCTGCTTCTTCTGATTCACCCTTCAGACTTCACCTTCTCCTTCTCCTTCTTCTGCTTCTTCTGATTCACCCTCCAGACCTCACCTTCTCCTTCTCCTTCTGCTACTTCTTCTGATTCACCCTCCAGACTTCACCTTCTCCTTCTCCTTCTTCTACTTCTTCTGATTCACCCTCCAGACTTCACCTTCTCCTTCTCCTTCTTCTCCTTCTTCTGATTCACCCTCCAGACTTCACCTTCTCCTTCTCCTTCTTCTACTTCTTCTGATTCACCCTCCAGTCTTCAGCTTCTCCTTCTCCTTCTTCTGCTTCTTCTGCTTCACCCTCCAGACTTCACCTTCTCCTTCTCTTTCTTCTGCTTCTTCTGATTCACCCTCCAGACTTCACCTTCTCCTTCTCCTTCTTCTGATTCTTCTGATTCACCCTCCAGACTTCACCTTCTCCTTCTCCTTCTTCTACTTCTTCTGATTCACCCTCCTGACTTCACCTTCTCCTTCTCCTTCTTCTCCTTTTTCTGCTTCATCCTCCAGACTTCACCTTCTCCTTCTGCTTCTTCTACTTCTTCTGATTCACCCTCCAGACTTCACCTTCTCCTTCTCCTTCTTCTGCTTCTTCTGATTCACCCTCCAGACTTCACCTTCTCCTTCTCCTTATTCTGCTTCTTCTGATTCACCCTCCAGACTTCACCTTCTCCTTCTCCTTCTTCTGCTTCTTCTGATTCACCCTCCAGACTTCACCTTCTCCTTCTCCTTCTTCTGCTTCTTCTGATTCACCCTCCAGACTTCACCTTCTCCTTCTCCTTCTTCTACTTCTTCTGATTCACCCTCCAGACTTCATCTTCTCCTTCTCCTTCTTCTGCTTCTTCTGATTCACCCTCCAGACTTCACCTTCTCCTTCTCCTTCTTCTGCTTCTTCTGATTCACCCTCCAGACATCACCTTCTCCTTCTCCTTCTTCTACTTCTTCTGATTCACCCTCCAGACTTCACCTTCTCCTTCTCCTTCTTCTACTTCTTCTGATTCACCCTCCAGACTTCACCTTCTCCTTCTCCTTCTTCTGCTTCTTCTGATTCACCCTCCAGACTTCACCTTCTCCTTCTCCTTCTTCTGCTTCTTCTGATTCACCCTCCTGACTTCATCTTCTCCTTCTCCTTCTTCTCCTTTTTCTGCTTCATCCTCCAGACTTCACCTTCTCCTTCTGCTTCTTCTACTTCTTCTGATTCACCCTCCAGACTTCACCTTCTCCTTCTCCTTCTTCTGCTTCTTCTGATACACCCTCCAGACTTCACCTTCTCCTTCTCCTTATTCTGCTTCTTCTGATTCACCCTCCAGACTTCACCTTCTCCTTCTCCTTCTTCTGCTTCTTCTGATTCACCCTCCAGACTTCACCTTCTCCTTCTCCTTCTTCTGCTTCTTCTGATTCACCCTCCAGACTTCACCTTCTCCTTCTCCTTCTTCTACTTCTTCTGATACACCCTCCAGACTTCATCTTCTCCTTCTCCTTCTTCTGCTTCTTCTGATTCACCCTCCAGACTTCACCTTCTCCTTCTCCTTCTTCTGCTTCTTCTGATTCACCCTCCAGACATCACCTTCTCCTTCTCCTTCTTCTACTTCTTCTGATTCACCCTCCAGACTTCACCTTCTCCTTCTCCTTCTTCTACTTCTTCTGATTCACCCTCCAGACTTCACCTTCTCCTTCTCCTTCTTCTGCTTCTTCTGATTCATCCTCCAGACTTCACCTTCTCCTTCTCCTTCTTCTGCTTCTTCTGATTCACCCTCCAGACTTCACCTTCTCCTTCTCCTTCTTCTGCTTCTTCTGATTCACCCTTCAGACTTCACCTTCTCCTTCTCCTTCTTCTGCTTCTTCTGCTTCACCCTCCTGACTTCACCTTCTCATTCTCCTTCTTCTACTTCTTCTGATTCACCCTCCAGACTTCACCTTCTCCTTCTCCTTCTTCTGCTTCTTCTGCTTCACCCTCCGGACTTCACCTTCTTCTTCTCCTTCTTCTGCTTCTTCTGCTGCGCCCTCCAGACTTCACCTTCTCCTTCTCCTTCTTCTGCTTCTTCTGATTCACCCTGCTGACTTCACCTTCTCCTTCTCCTTCTTCTACTTCTTCTGCTTCACCCCCCTGACTTCACCTTCTCCTTCTCCTTCTTCTGCTTCTTCTGATTCACCCTCCTAACTTCACCTTCTCCTTCTCCTTCTTCTGCTTCTTCTGATTCACCCTCCAGACTTCACCTTCTCCTTCTCCTTCTTCTGCTTCTTCTGATTCACCCTCCAGACTTCACCTTCTCCTTCTCCTTCTTCTGCTTCTTCTGATTCACCCTCCAGACTTCACCTTCTCCTTCTCCTTCTTCTACTTCTTCTGATTCACCCTCCAGACTTCACCTTCTCCTTCTCCTTCTTCTACTTCTGCTGATTCACCCTCCAGTCTTCACCTTCTCCTTCTCCTTTTTCTGCTTCTTCTGCTTAACCCTCCAGACTTCACCTTCTCCTTCTCTTTCTTCTGCTTCTTCTGATTCACCCTCCAGACTTCACCTTCTCCTTCTCCTTCTTCTGATTCTTCTGATTCACCCTCCAGACTTCACCTTCTCCTTCTCCTTCTTCTGCTTCTTCTGATTCACCCTCCTGACTTCACCTTCTCCTTCTCCTTCTTCTACTTCTTCTGATTCACCCTCCTGACTTCACCTTCTCCTTCTCCTTCTTCTACTTCTTCTGCTTCACCCTCCAGACTTCACCTACTCCTTCTCCTTCTTCTACTTCTTCTGATTCACCCTCCAGACTTCACCTTCTCCTTCTCCTTCTTCTGCTTCTTCTGATTCACCCTCCAGACTTCACCTTCTCCTTCTCCTTATTCTGCTTCTTCTGATTCACACTCCAGACTTCACCTTCTCCTTCTCCTTCTTCTGCTTCTTCTGATTCACCCTCCAGACTTCACCTTCTCCTTCTCCTTCTTCTGCTTCTTCTGATTCATCCTCCAGACTTCACCTTCTCCTTCTCCTTCTTCTGCTTCTTCTGATTCACCCTCCAGACTTCACCTTCTCCTTCTCCTTCTTCTGCTTCTTCTGATTCACCCTTCAGACTTCACCTTCTCCTTCTCCTTCTTCTGCTTCTTCTGCTTCACCCTCCTGACTTCACCTTCTCATTCTCCTTCTTCTACTTCTTCTGATTCACCCTCCAGACTTCACCTTCTCCTTCTCCTTCTTCTGCTTCTTCTGCTTCACCCTCCGGACTTCACCTTCTTCTTCTCCTTCTTCTGCTTCTTCTGCTGCGCCCTCCAGACTTCACCTTCTCCTTCTCCTTCTTCTGCTTCTTCTGATTCACCCTGCTGACTTCACCTTCTCCTTCTCCTTCTTCTACTTCTTCTGCTTCACCCCCCTGACTTCACCTTCTCCTTCTCCTTCTTCTGCTTCTTCTGATTCACCCTCCTAACTTCACCTTCTCCTTCTCCTTCTTCTGCTTCTTCTGATTCACCCTCCAGACTTCACCTTCTCCTTCTCCTTCTTCTGCTTCTTCTGATTCACCCTCCAGACTTCACCTTCTCCTTCTCCTTCTTCTGCTTCTTCTGATTCACCCTCCAGACTTCACCTTCTCCTTCTCCTTCTTCTACTTCTTCTGATTCACCCTCCAGACTTCACCTTCTCCTTCTACTTCTTCTACTTCTGCTGATTCACCCTCCAGTCTTCACCTTCTCCTTCTCCTTTTTCTGCTTCTTCTGCTTCACCCTCCAGACTTCACCTTCTCCTTCTCTTTCTTCTGCTTCTTCTGATTCACCCTCCAGACTTCACCTTCTCCTTCTCCTTCTTCTGATTCTTCTGATTCACCCTCCAGACTTCACCTTCTCCTTCTCCTTCTTCTGCTTCTTCTGATTCACCCTCCTGACTTCACCTTCTCCTTCTCCTTCTTCTACTTCTTCTGATTCACCCTCCTGACTTCACCTTCTCCTTCTCCTTCTTCTACTTCTTCTGCTTCACCCTCCAGACTTCACCTACCCCTTCTCCTTCTTCTACTTCTTCTGATTCACTCTCCAGACTTCACCTTCTCCTTCTCCTTCTTCTGCTTCTTCTGATTCACCCTCCAGACTTCACCTTCTCCTTCTCCTTATTCTGCTTCTTCTGATTCACACTCCAGACTTCACCTTCTCCTTCTCCTTCTTCTGCTTCTTCTGATTCACACTCCAGACTTCACCTTCTCCTTCTCCTTCTTCTGCTTCTTCTGTTTCACCCTCCAGACTTCACCTTCTCCTTCTTCTTCTTCTATTTCTTCTGATTCACCCTCCAGACTTCATCTTCTCCTTCTCCTTCTTCTGCTTCTTCTGATTCACCCTCCAGACTTCACGTTCTCCTTCTCCTTCTTCTGCTTCTTCTGATTCACCCTCCAGACTTCACGTTCTGCTTCTCCTTCTTCTACTTCTTCTGATTCACCCTCCAGACTTCACCTTCTCCTTCTCCTTCTTCTACTTCTTCTGATTCACCCTCCAGACTTCACCTTCTCCTACTCCTTCTTCTGCTTCTTCTGATTCACCCTCCAGACTTCACCTTCTCCTTCTCCTTCTTTGCTTCTTCTGATTCACCCTCCAGACTTCACCTTCTCCTTCTCCTTCTTCTGCTTCTTCTGATTCACCCTTCAGACTTCACCTTCTCCTTCTCCTTCTTCTGCTTCTTCTGATTCACCCCTCCAGACCTCACCTTCTCCTTCTCCTTGTTCTACTTCTTCTGATTCACCCTCCAGACTTCATCTTCTCCTTCTCCTTCTTCTGCTTCTTCTGATTCACACTCCAGACTTCACCTTCTGTTGCTTCTTCTGATTCACCCTCCAGACTTCGCCTTCTCCTTCTCCTTCTTCTACTTCTTCTGATTCACCCTCCAGACTTCAACTTCTCCTTCTCCTTCTTCTGCTTCTTCTGATTCACCCTCCAGTCTTAACCTTCTCCTTCTCCTTCTTCTGCTTCTTCTGATTCACCCTCCAGACTTCACCTTCTCCTTCTCCTTCTTCTGCTTCTTCTGTTTCACCCTCCTGACTTCACCTTCTCCTTCTCCTTCTTCTGCTTCTTCTGATTCACCCTCCAGACTTCACCTTCTCCTTCTCCTTCTTCTACTTCTTCTGATTCACCCTCCAGACTTCACCTTCTCCTTCTACTTCTTCTGCTTCTTCTGATTCACCCTCCAGACTTCACCTTCTCCTTCTCCTTCTTCTGCTTCTTCTGATTCACCCTCCAGACTTCAACTTCCCTTCTCCTTCTTCTGCTTCTTCTGATTCACCCTCCAGACTTCCCCTTCTCCTTCTCCTTCTTCTGCTTCTTCTGATTCACCCTCCAGACTTCACCTTCTCCTTCTCCTTCTTCTACTTCTTCTGATTCACCCTCCCAGACTTCACCTTCTCCTTCTCCTTCTTCTGCTTCTTCTGATTCACCCTCCAGACTTCAACTTCCCTTCTCCTTCTTCTACTTCTTCTGATTCAACCTCCAGACTTCACCTTCTCCTTCTACTTCTTCTGCTTCTTCTGATTCACCCTCCAGACTTCACCTTCTCCTTCTCCTGCTTCTTCTGATTCACCCTCCAGACTTCACCTTCCCTTCTCCTTCTTCTGCTTCTTCTGATTCACCCTCCAGACTTCACCTTCTCCTTCTCCTTCTTCTGCTTCTTCTGATTCACCCTCCAGACTTCACCTTCTCCTTCTCCTTCTTCTACTTCTTCTGATTCACCCTCCAGACTTCACCTTCTCCTTCTCCTTCTTCTGCTTCTTCTGATTCACCCTCCAGACTTTACCTTCTCCTTCTCCTTCGCCTACTTCTTCTGATTCACCCTCCAGACTACACCTTCTCCTTCTCCTTCTTCTACTTCTTCTGATTCACCCTCCAGACTTCACCTTCTCCTTCTCCTTCTTCTGCTTCTTCTGATTCGCCCTCCAGACTTCACCTTCTCCTTCTCCTTCTTATACTTCTTCTGATTCACCCTCCAGACTTCACCTTCTCCTTCTCCTTCTTCTACTTCTTCTGATTCACCCTCCAGACTTCAGCTTCTCCTTCTCCTTCTTCTACTTCTTCTGCTTCTCCCTCCAGACTTCACCTTCTCCTTCTCCATCTTCTGCTTCTTCTGATTCACCCTCCAGACTTCACCTACTCCTTCTCCTTCTTCTACTTCTTCTGATTCACCCTGCAGACTTCTCCGTCTCCTTCTCCTTCTTCTACTTCTTCTGATTCACCCTCCAGACTTCACCTTCTCCTTCTCCTTCTTCTACTTCTTCTGCTTCACCCTCCAGACTTCACCTTCTCCTTCTCCTTCTTCTGCTTCTTCTGCTTCACCCTCCAGACTTCACCTTCTCCTGCTCCTTCTTCTGCTTCATCTGCTTCACACTCCTGACTTCACCTTCTCCTTCTTCTACTTCTTCTGATTCACCCTCCAGACTTCATCTTCTTCTTCTCCTTCTTCTGCTTCTTCTGATTCAGCCTCCAGACTTCACCTTCTCCTTCTCCTTCTTCTGCTTCTTCTGATTGACCCTCCAGACTTCACCTTCTCCTTCTCCTTCTTCTACTTCTTCTGATTCACCCTCCAGACTTCACGTTCTCCTTCACCTTCTTCTACTTCTTCTGATTCACCCTCCAGACTTAACCTTCTCCTTCTCCTTCTTCTACTTCTTCTGATTCACCCTCCTGACTTCACCTTCTCCTTCTCCTTCTTCTGCTTCTTCTGCTTCACCCTCCAGACTTCACCTTCTCCTTCTCCTTCTTCTGCTTCTTCTGATTCACCCTCCAGACTTCACCTTCTCCTTCTCCTTCTTCTGCTTCTTCTGATTCACCCTCCTGACTTCACCTTCTCCTTCTCCTTCTTCTGCTTCTTCTGATTCACCCTCCAGACTTCACCTTCTCCTTCTCCTTCTTCTACTTCTTCTGATTCACCCTGCAGACTTCTCCGTCTCCTTCTCCTTCTTCTACTTCTTCTGATTCACCCTCCAGACTTCACCTTCTCCTTCTCCTTCTTCTACTTCTTCTGCTTCACCCTCCAGACTTCACCTTCTCCTGCTCCTTCTTCTGCTTCTTCTGCTTCACACTCCTGACTTCACCTTCTCCTTCTCCTTCTTCTACTTCTTCTGATTCACACTCCAGACTTCATCTTCTTCTTCTCCTTCTTCTGCTTCTTCTGATTCAGCCTCCAGACTTCACCTTCTCCTTCTCCTTCCTCTGCTTCTTCTGATTCACCCTCCAGACTTCACCTTCTCCTTCTCCTTCTTCTACTTCTTCTGATTCACCCTCCAGACTTCACCTTCTCCTTCACCTTCTTCTACTTCTTCTGATTCACCCTCCAGACTTAACCTTCTCCTTCTCCTTCTTCTACTTCTTCTGATTCACCCTCCTGACTTCACCTTCTCCTTCTCCTTCGTCTGCTTCTTCTGCTTCACCCTCCAGACTTCACCTTCTCCTTCTCCTTCTTCTGCTTCTTCTGATTTACCCTCCAGACTTCACCTTCTCCTTCTCCTTCTTCTGCTTCTTCTGATTCACCCTCCTGACTTCACCTTCTCCTTCTCCTTCTTCTGCTTCTTCTGATTCACCCTCCAGACTTCACCTTCTCCTTCTCCTTCTTCTACTTCTTCTGATTCACCCTCCAGACTTCACCTTCTCCTTCTACTTCTTCTGCTTCTTCTGATTCACCCTCCAGACTTCACCTTCTCCTTCTCCTTCTTCTGCTTCTTCTGATTCACCCTCCAGACTTCAACTTCTCTTCTCCTTCTTCTGCTTCTTCTGATTCACCCTCCAGACTTCCCCTTCTCCTTCTCCTTCTTCTGCTTCTTCTGATTCACCCTCCAGACTTCACCTTCTCCTTCTCCTTCTTCTCCTTCTTCTGATTCACCCTCCAGACTTCACCTTCTCCTTCTCCTTCTTCTGCTTCTTCTGATTCACCCTCCAGACTTCACCTTCTCCTTCTCCTTCTTCTACTTCTTCTGATTCACCCTCCAGACTTCACCTTCCCCTTCTCCTTCTTCTACTTCTTCTGATTCACCCTCCAGACTTCACCTTCTCCTTCTCCTTCTTCTGCTTCTTCTGATTCACCCTCCAGATTGCACCTTCTCCTTCTCCTTCTTCTGCTTCTTCTGATTCACCCTCCAGACTTCACCTTCTCCTTCTCCTTCTTCTGCTTCTTCTGGTTCACCCTTCAGACTTCACCTTCTCCTTCTCCTTCTTCTGCTTCTTCTGATTCACCCTCCAGACCTCACCTTCTCCTTCTCCTTCTTCTACTTCTTCTGATTCACCCTCCAGACTTCATCTTCTCCTTCTCCTTCTTCTGCTTCTTCTGATTCACCCTCCAGACTTCACCTTCTCCTGCTCCTTCTTCTGCTTCTTCTGATTCACCCTCCAGACTTCGCCTTCTCCTTCTCCTTCTTCTACTTCTTCTGATTCACCCTCCAGACTTCACCTTCTCCTTCTCCTTCTTCTACTTCTTCTGATTCACCCTCCAGTCTTCACCTTCTCCTTCTCCTTCTTCTGCTTCTTCTGATTCACCCTCCAGACTTCACCTTCTCCTTCTCCTTCTTCTGCTTCTTCTGATTCACCCTCCTGACTACACCTTCTCCTTCTTCTACTTCTTCTGATTCACCCTCCAGACTTCACCTTCTCTTTCTACTTCTTCTGCTTCTTCTGATTCACCCTCCAGACTTCACCTTCTCCTTCTCCTTCTTCTGCTTCTTCTGATTCACCCTCCAGACTTCACCTTCCCTTCTGCTTCTTCTGCTTCTTCTGATTCACCCTCCAGGCTTCACCTTCTCCTTCTCCTTCTTCTGCTTCTTCTGATTCACCCTCCAGACTTCACCTTCTCCTTCTCCTTCTTCTACTTCTTCTGATTCACCCTCCAGACTTCACCTTCTCCTTCTCCTTCTTCTGCTTCTTCTGATTCACCCTCCAGACTTCACCTTCTCTTTCTCCTTCCCCTACTTCTTCTGATTCACCCTCCAGACTACACCTTCTCCTTCTCCTTCTTCTACTTCTTCTGATTCTCCCTCCAGACTTCACCTTCTCCTTCTCCTTCTTCTGCTTCTTCTGATTCACCCTCCAGACTTCACCTTCTCCTTCTCCTTCTTATACTTCTTCTGATTCACCCTCCAGACTTCACCTTCTCCTTCTCCTTCTTCTACTTCTTCTGATTCACCCTCCAGACTTCACCTTCTCCTTCTCCTTCTTCTACTTCTTCTGCTTCTCCCTCCAGACTTCACCTTCTCCTTCTCCATCTTCTGCTTCTTCTGATTCACCCTCCATACTTCACCTTCTCCTTCTCCTTCTTTTACTTCTTCTGATTCACCCTGCAGACTTCTCCTTCTCCTTCTCCTTCTTCTACTTCTTCTGATTCACCCTCCAGACTTCACCTTCTCCTTCTCCTTCTTCTACTTCTTCTGCTTCACCCTCCAGACTTCACCTTCTCCTTCTCCTTCTTCTGCTTCTTCTGCTTCACCCTCCAGACTTCACCTTCTCCTGCTCCTTCTTCTGCTTCTTCTGCTTCACACTCCTGACTTCACCTTCTCCTTTTCCTTCTTCTACTTCTTCTGATTCACCGTCCAGACTTCACCTTCTCCTTTTCCTTCTTCTGCTTCATCTGCTTCACCCTCCAGACTTCACCTTCTCCTTCTCCTTCTTCTGCTTCTTCTGCTTCGCCCTCCAGACTTCACCTTCTCCTTCTCCTTCTTCTGCTTCTACTGCTTCACCCTCCAGACTTCACCTTCTCCTTCTCCTTCTTCTGCTTCTTCTGCTTCACCCTCCTGACTTCACCTTCTCCTTCTCCTTCTTCTACGTCTTCTGATTCACCCTCCAGACTTCACCGTCTCCTTCTCCTTCTTCTGCTTCTTCTGCTTCACCCTCCAGACTTCACCTTCTCCTTCTCCTTCTTCTGCTTCTTCTGCTGCGCCCTCCAGACCTCACCTTCTCCTTCTCCTTCTTCTACTTCTTCTGATTCACCCTCCAGACTTCATCTTCTCCTTCTCCTTCTTCTGCTTCTTCTGATTCACCCTCCAGACTTCACCTTCTCCTTCTCCATCTTCTGCTTCTTCTGATTCACACTCCAGACTTCACCTTCTCCTGCTTCTTCTGATTCACCCTCCAGACTTCGCCTTCTCCTTCTCCTTCTTCTACTTCTTCTGATTCACCCTCCAGACTTCAACTTCTCCTTCTCCTTCTTCTGCTTCTTCTGATTCACCCTCCAGTCTTCACCTTCTCCTTCTCCTTCTTCTGCTTCTTCTGATTCACCCTCCAGACTTCACCTTCTGCTTCTTCTGATTCACCCTCCTGACTTCACCTTCTCCTTCTCCTTCTTCTGCTTCTTCTGATTCACCCTCCAGACTTCACCTTCTCCTTCTCCTTCTTCTACTTCTTCTGATTCACCCTCCAGACTTCACCTTCTCCTTCTACTTCTTCTGCTTCTTCTGATTCACCCTCCAGACTTCACCTTCTCCTTCTCCTTCTTCTGCTTCTTCTGATTCACCCTCCAGACTTCAACTTCCCTTCTCCTTCTTCTGCTTCTTCTGATTCACCCTCCAGACTTCACCTTCTCCTTCTCCTTCTTCTGCTTCTTCTGATTCACCCTCCAGACTTCACCTTCTCCTTCTCCTTCTTCTACTTCTTCTGATTCACCCTCCAGACTTCACCTTCTCCTTCTCCTTCTTCTGCTTCTTCTGATTCACCCTCCAGACTTCACCTTCTCCTTCTCCTTCTTCTGCTTCTTCTGGTTCACCCTTCAGACTTCACCTTCTCCTTCTCCTTCTTCTGCTTCTTCTGATTCACCCTCCAGACCTCACCTTCTCCTTCTCCTTCTTCTACTTCTTCTGATTCACCCTCCAGACTTCATCTTCTCCTTCTCCTTCTTCTGCTTCTTCTGATTCACCCTCCAGACTTCACCTTCTCCTGCTCCTTCTTCTGCTTCTTCTGATTCACCCTCCAGACTTCGCCTTCTCCTTCTCCTTCTTCTACTTCTTCTGATTCACCCTCCAGACTTCACCTTCTCCTTCTCCTTCTTCTACTTCTTCTGATTCACCCTCCAGTCTTCACCTTCTCCTTCTCCTTCTTCTGCTTCTTCTGATTCACCCTCCAGACTTCACCTTCTCCTTCTCCTTCTTCTGCTTCTTCTGATTCACCCTCCTGACTTCAGCTTCTCCTTCTCCTTCTTCTACTTCTTCTGATTCACCCTCCAGACTTCACCTTCTCCTTCTCCTTCTTCTGCTTCTTCTGATTCACCCTCCAGACTTCAGCTTCTCCTTCTCCTTCTTCTACTTCTTCTGATTCACCCTCCAGACTTCACCTTCTCCTTCTACTTCTTCTGCTTCTTCTGATTCACCCTCCAGACTTCACCTTCTCCTTCTCCTTCTTCTGCTTCTTCTGATTCACCCTCCAGACTTCACCTTCCCTTCTCCTTCTTCTGCTTCTTCTGATTCACCCTCCAGACTTCACCTTCTCCTTCTCCTTCTTCTGCTTCTTCTGATTCACCCTCCAGACTTCACCTTCTCCTTCTCCTTCTTCTACTTCTTCTGATTCACCCTCCAGACTTCACCTTCTCCTTCTCCTTCTTCTGCTTCTTCTGATTCACCCTCCAGACTTCACCTTCTCCTTCTCCTTCGCCTACTTCTTCTGATTCACCCTCCAGACTACACCTTCTCCTTCTTCTACTTCTTCTGATTCGCCCTCCAGACTTCACCTTCTCCTTCTCCTTCTTCTGCTTCTTCTGATTCACCCTCCAGACTTCACCTTCTCCTTCTCCTTCTTATACTTCTTCTGATTCATCCTCCAGACTTCACCTTCTCCTTCTCCTTCTTCTACTTCTTCTGATTCACCCTCCAGACTTCACCTTCTCCTTCTCCTTCTTCTACTTCTTCTGCTTCTCCCTCCAGACTTCACTTTCTCCTTCTCCATCTTCTGCTTCTTCTGATTCACCCTCCAGACTTCACCTTCTCCTTCTCCTTCTTCTACTACTTCTGATTCACCCTGCAGACTTCTCCTTCTCCTTCTCCTTCTTCTACTTCTTCTGATTCACCCTCCAGACTTCACCTTCTCCTTCTCCTTCTTCTACTACTTCTGCTTCACCCTCCAGACTTCACCTTCTCCTTCTCCTTCTTCTGCTTCTGCTGCTTCACCCTCCAGACTTCACCTTCTCCTGCTCCTTCTTCTGCTTCTTCTGCTTCACACTCCTGACTTCACCTTCTCCTTCTCCTTCTTCTACTTCTTCTGATTCACCCTCCAGACTTCACCTTCTCCTTTTCCTTCTTCTGCTTCTTCTGCTTCACCCTCCAGACTTCACCATCTCCTTCTCCTTCTTCTGCTTCTTCTGCTTCGCCCTCCTGACTTCACCTTCTCCTTCTACTTCTTCTACGTCTTCTGATTCACCCTCCAGACTTCACCTTCTCCTTCTCCTTCTTCTGCTTCTTCTGCTTCACCCTCCAGACTTCACCTTCTCCTTCTCCTTCTTCTGCTTCTTCTGCTGCGCCCTCCAGACCTCACCTTCTCCTTCTCCTTCTTCTACTTCTTCTGATTCACCCTCCAGACTTCATCTTCTCCTTCTCCTTCTTCTGCTTCTTCTGATTCACCCTCCAGAATTCACCTTCTCCTTCTCCTTCTTCTGCTTCTTCTGATTCACCCTCCAGACTTCACCTTCTCCTTCTCCTTCTTCTACTTTTTTTGATTCACCCTCCAGACTTCACCTTCTCCTTCTCCTTCTTCTACTTCTTCTGATTCACCCTCCAGTCTTCACCTTCTCCTTCTCCTTCTTCTGCTTCTTCTGCTTCACCCTCCAGACTTCACCTTCTCCTTCTCTTTCTTCTGCTTCTTCTGATTCACCCTCCAGACTTCACCTTCTCCTTCTGCTTCTTCTGATTCTTCTGATTCACCCTCCAGACTTCACCTTCTCCTTCTCTTTCTTCCACTTCTTCTGATTCACCCTCCAGACTTCACCTTCTCCTTCTCCTTCTTCTGCTTCTTCTGATTCACCCTTCAGACTTCACCTTCTACTTCTCCTTCTTCTGCTTCTTCTGATTCACCCTTCACACTTCACCTTCTCCTTCTCTTTCTTCTGCTTCTTCTGATTCACCCTCCAGACCTCACCTTCTCCTTCTCCTTCTTCTACTTCTTCTGATTCACCCTCCAGACTTCATCTTCTCCTTCTCCTTCTTCTGCTTCTTCTGATTCACCCTCCAGACTTCACTTTCTCCTTCTCCTTCTTCTGCTTCTTCTGATTCACCCTCCAGACTTCGCCTTCTCCTTCTCCTTCTTCTACTTCTTCTGATTCACCCTCCAGACTTCACCATCTCCTTCTCCTGCTTCTATTTCTTCTGATTCACCCTCCAGTCTTCACCTTCTCCTTCTCCTTCTTCTGCTTCTTCTGATTCACCCTCCAGACTTCACCTTCTCCTTCTCCTTCTTCTGCTTCTTCTGATTCACCCTCCTGACTTCACCTTCTCCTTCTCCTTCTTCTGCTTCTTCTGATTGACCCTCCAGACTTCAACTTCTCCATCTCCTTCTTCTATTTCTCCTGATTCACCCTCCAGACTTCACCTTCTCCTTCTACTTCTTCTGCTTCTTCTGATTCACCCTCCAGACTTCACCTTCTCCTTCTCCTTCTTCTGCTTCTTCTGATTCACCCTCCAGACTTCACCTCCTCCTTCTCCTTCTTCTGCTTCTTCTGATTCACCCTCCAGACTTCACCTTCTCCTTCTCCTTCTTCTGCTTCTTCTGATTCACCCTCCAGACTTCACCATCTCCTTCTCCTTCTTCTACTTCTTCTGATTCACCCTCCAGATTTCACCCTCTCCTTCTCCTTCTTCTGCTTCTTCTGATTCACCCTCCAGACTTCACCTTCTCCTTCTCCTTCGTCTCCTTCTTTTGATTCAGCCTCCAGACTACACCTTCTCCTTCTCCTTCTTTTACTTCTTCTGATTCACCCTCCAGACTTCACCTTCTCCTTCTCCTTCTTCTACTTCTTCTGATTCACCCTCCAGACTTCACCTTCTCCTTCTCCTTCTTCTACTTCTTCTGATTCACCCTCCAGACATCACCTTCTTCTTCTCCTTCTTCTACTGCTTCTGATTCACCCTCCAGACTTCACCTTCTCCTTCTCCTTCTTCTGCTTCTTCTGCTTCACCCTCCAATCTTCACCTTCTCCTTCTCCTTATTCTGCTTCTTCTGCTGCGCCCTCCAGACTTCACCTTCTCCTTCTCCTTCTTCCGCTTCTTCTGCTTCACCCTCCTGACTTCACCTTCTCCTTCTCCTTCTTCTACTTCTTCTGCTTCACCCCCCTGACTTCACCTTCTCCTTCTCCTTCTTCTGCTTCTTTTGATTCAACCTCCTAACTTCACCTTCTCCTTCTCCTTCTTCTGCTTCTTCTGATTCACCCTCCTGACTTCACCTTCTCCTTCTCCTTCTTCTGCTTCTTCTGATTCACCCTCCAGACTTCACCTTCTCCTTCTCCTTCTTCTGCTTCTTCTGATTCACCCTCCAGACTTCACCTTCTCCTTCTTCTGCTTCTTCTGATTCACCCTCCAGACCTCACCTTCTCCTTCTCCTTCTTCTACTTCTTCTGATTCACCCTCCAGACTTCTTCTTCTCCTTCTCCTTCTTCTGCTTCTTCTGATTCACCTTCCAGACTTCATCTTCTCCTTCTCCTTCTTCTGCTTCTTCTGATTCACCCTCCAGATTTCACCTTCTCCTGCTCCTTCTTCTAATTCTTCTGATTCACCCTCCAGACTTCACCTTCTCCTTC
The DNA here is from genome assembly GCF_052327205.1 of Somniosus microcephalus. Lineage (NCBI taxonomy): Eukaryota > Metazoa > Chordata > Chondrichthyes > Squaliformes > Somniosidae > Somniosus > Somniosus microcephalus. The sequence continues at coordinate 8,339,636 of NW_028225184.1, forward strand.
TCCTTCTTCTGCTTCTTCTGATTCACCCTCCAGACTTCACCTTCTCCTTCTCCTTATTCAGCTTCTTCTGATTCACCCTCCAGACTTCAACTTCTCCTTCTCCTTCTTCTGCTTCTTCTGATTCACCCTCCAGACTTCACCTTCTCCTTCTCCTTCTTCTGCTTCTTCTGATTCACCCTCCAGACTTCACCTTCTCCTTCCCCCTCTTCTACTTCTTCTGATTCACCCTCCAGACTTCATCTTCTCCTTCTCCTTCTTCTGCTTCTTCTGATTCACCCTCCAGACTTCACCTTCTCCTTCTCCTTCTTCTGCTTCTTCTGATTCACCCTCCAGACTTCACCTTCTCCTTCTCCTTCTTCTGCTTCTTCTGATTCACCCTCCAGACTTCACCTTCTCCTTCTCCTTCTTCTACTTCTTCTGATTCACCCTCCAGACTTCATCTTCTCCTTCTCCTTCTTCTGCTTCTTCTGATTCACCTTCCAGACTTCACCTTCTCCTTCTCCTTCTTCTGCTTCTTCTGATTCACCCTCCAGACTTCGCCTTCTCCTTCTCCTTCTTCTACTTCTTCTGATTCACCCTCCAGACTTCACCTTCTCCTTCTCCGTCTTCTGCTTCTTCTGATTCACCCTCCAGACTTCACCTTCTCCTTCCCCTTCTTCTACTTCTTCTGATTCACCCTCCAGACTTCATCTTCTCCTTCTCCTTCTTCTGCTTCTTCTGATTCACCCTCCAGACTTCACCTTCTCCTTCTCCTTCTTCTGCTTCTTCTGATTCACCCTCCAGATTCACCTTCTCCATCTCCTTCTTCTGCTTCTTCTGATTCACCCTCCAGACTTCACCTTCTCCTTCTCCTTCTTCTGCTTCTTCTGATTCACCATTCAGACTTCAGCTTCTCCTTCTCCTTCTCCTGCTTCTTCTGATTCACACTCCAGACCTCACCTTCTCCTTCTCCTTCTTCTACTTCTTCTGATTCACCCTCCAGACTTCATCTTCTCCTTCTCCTTCTTCTGCTTCTTCTGATTCACCTTCCAGACTTCACCTTCTCCTTCTCCTTGTTCTGCTTCTTCTGATTCACCCTCCAGACTTCGCCTTCTCCTTCTCCTTCTTCTACTTCTTCTGATTCACCCTGCAGACTTCACCTTCTCCTTCTCCTTCTTCTACTTCTTCTGATTCACCCTCCAGTCTTCACCTTCTCCTTCTCCTTCTTCTGCTTCTTCTGATTCACCCTCCAGACTTCACCTTCTCCTTCTCCTTCTTCTGCTTCTTCTGATTCACCCTCCTGACTTCACCTTCTCCTTCTCCTTCTTCTGCTTCTTCTGATTCACCCTCCAGACTTCACCTTCTCCTTCTCCTTCTTCTACTTCTTCTGATTCACCATCCAGACTTCACCTTCTCCTTCTACTTCTTCTGCTTCTTCTGATTCACCCTCCAGACTTCACCTTCTCCTTCTCCTTCTTCTGCTTCTTCTGATTCACCCTCCAGACTTCACCTTCTCCTTCTCCTTCTTCTGCTTCTTCTGATTCACCCTCCAGACTTCACCTTCTCCTTTTCCTTCTTCTGGTTCTTCTGATTCACCCTCCAGACTTCAACTTCTCCTTCTCCTTCTTCTACTTCTTCTGATTCACCCTCCAGACTTCACCTTCTCCTTCTCCTTCTTCTGCTTCTTCTGCTTCACCCTCCAGACTTCACCTTCTCCTTCTCCTTCGTCTAATTCTTCTGATTCACCCTCCAGACTACACCTTCTCCTTCTCCTTCTTCTACTTCTTCTGATTCACCCTCCAGACTTCACCTTCTCCTTCTCCTTCTTCTGCTTGTTCTGATTCACCCTCCAGACTTCACCTTCTCCTTCGCCTTCTTCTACTTCTTCTGATTCACCCTCCAGACTTCACCTTCTCCTTCTCCTTCTTCTACTTCTTCTGATTCACCCTCCAGACTTCACCTTCTCCTTCTCCTTCTACTACTTCTTCTGCTTCTCCCTCCAGACTTCACCTTCTTCTTCTCCTTCTTCTGCTTCTTCTGATTCACCCTCCAGACTTCACCTTCTCCTTCTCCTTCTTCTGCTTCTTCTGATTCACCCTCCAGACTTCACCTTCTCCTTCTCCTTCTTCTGCTTCTTCTGATTCACCCTCCAGACCTCACCTTCTCCTTCTCCTTCTTCCACTTCTTCTGATTCACCCTCCAGACTTCATCTTCTCCTTCTCTTTCTTCTGCTTCTTCTGATTCACCCTCCAGACTTCACCTTCTCCTTCTCCTTCTTCTGCTTCTTCTGATTCACCCTCCAGACTTCACCTTCTACTTCTCCTTCTTCTACTTCTTCTGATTCACCCTCCAGACTTCACCTTCTCCTTCTCCTTCTTCTGCTTCTTCTGATTCACCCTCCAGACTTCACCTTCTCCTTCTCCTTATTCAGCTTCTTCTGATTCACCCTCCAGACTTCACCTTCTCCTTCTCCTTCTTCTGCTTCTTCTGATTCACCCTCCAGACTTCACCTTCTCCTTCTCCTTCTTCTGCTTCTTCTGATTCACCCTCCAGACTTCACCTTCTCCTTCTCCTTCTTCCACTTCTTCTGATTCACCCTCCAGACTTCATCTTCTCCTTCTCCTTCTTCTGCTTCTTCTGATTCACCCTCCAGACTTCACCCTCTCCTTCTCCTTCTTCTGCTTCTTCTGATTCACCCTCCAGACTTCACCTTCTCCTTCTCCTTCTTCTACTTCTTCTGATTCACCCTCCAGACTTCACCTTCTCCTTCTCCTTCTTCTACTTCTTCTGATTCACCCTCCAGACTTCACCTTCTCCTTCTCCTTCTTCTGCTTCTTCTGATTCACCCTCCAGACTTCACCTTCTAGTTCTCCTTCTTCTGCTTCTTCTGATTCACCCTCCAGTCTTCACCATCTCCTTCTCCTTCTTCTGCTTCTTCTGATTCACCCTCCAGACTTCACCTTCTCCTTCTTCTACTTCTTCTGATTCACCCTCCAGACTTCACCTTCTCCTTCTCCTTCTTCTACTTCTTCTGATTAACCCTCCAGACTTCACCTTCTCCTTCTCCTTCTTCTGCTTCTTCTGATTCACCCTCCAGACTTCACCTTCTCCTTCTCCTTAATCTGCTTCTTCTGATTCACCCTCCAGACTTCACCTTCTCCTTCTCCTTCTTCTGCTTCTTCTGATTCACCCTCCAGACTTCACCTTCTCCTTCTCCTTCTTCTGCTTCTTCTGATTCACCCTCCAGACTTCACCTTCTCCTTCTCCTTCTTCTACTTCTTCTGATTCACCCTCCAGACTTCATCTTCTCCTTCTCCTTCTTCTGCTTCTTCTGATTCACCCTCCAGACTTCACCTTCTCCTTCTCCTTCTTCTGCTTCTTCTGATTCACCCTCCAGACTTCACCTTCTCCTTCTCCTTCTTCTGCTTCTTCTGATTCACCCTCCAGACTTCACCTTCTCCTTCTCCTTCTTCTGCTTCTTCTGATTCACCCTTCAGACTTCACCTTCTCCTTCTCCTTCTTCTGCTTCTGCTGATTCACCCTTCAGACTTCACCTTCTCCTACTCTTTCTTCTGCTTCTTCTGATTTACCCTCCAGACCTCACCTTCTCCTTCTCCTTCTTCTACTTCTTCTGATTCACCCTCCAGTCTTCACCTTCTCCTTCTCCTTCTTCTGCTTCTTCTGATTCACCCTCCAGACTTCACCTTCTCCTTCTCCTTCTTCTACTTCTTCTGATTCACCCTCCAGACTTCACCTTCTCCTTCTACTTCTTCTGCTTCTTCTGATTCACCCTCCAGACTTCACCTTCTCCTTCTCCTTCTTCTGCTTCTTCTGATTCACCCTCCAGACTTCACCTTCTCCTTCTCCTTCTTCTGCTTCTTCTGATTCACCCTCCAGACTTCACCTTCTCCTTCTCCTTCTTCTACTTCTTCTGATTCACCCTCCAGACTTCACCTTCTCCTTCTCCATCTTCTGCTTCTTCTGCTTCACCCTCCAGGCTTCACCTTCTCCTTCTCCTTCGTCTACTTCTTCTGATTCACCCTCCAGACTTCACCTTCTCCTTTTCCTTCTTCTGCTTCTTCTGATTCACCCTCCAGACTTCACCTTCTCCTTCTCCTTCTTCTACTTCTTCTGATTCACCCTCCAGACTTCACCTTCTCCTTCTCCATCTTCTGCTTCTTCTGCTTCACCCTCCAGGCTTCACCTTCTCCTTCTCCTTCGTCTACTTCTTCTGATTCACCCTCCAGACTTCAACTTCTCCTTCTCCTTCTTCTACTTCTTCTGATTCACCCTCCAGACTTCACCTTCTCCTTCTACTTCTTCTGCTTCTTCTGATTCACCCTCCAGACTTCACCTTCTCCTTCTCCTTCTTCTGCTTCTTCTGATTCACCCTCCAGACTTCACCTTCTTCTTCTCCTTCTTCTGCTTCTTCTGATTCACCCTCCAGACTTCACCTTCTCCTTTTCCTTCTTCTGCTTCTTTTGCTTCACCCTCCAGACTTCACCTTCTCCTTCTCCTTCGTCTACTTCTTCTGATTCACCCTCCAGACTACATCTTCTCCTTCTCCTTCTTCTACTTCTTCTGATTCACCCTCCAGACTTCACCTTCTCCTTCTCCTTCTTCTGCTTGTTCTGATTCACCCTCCAGACTTCACCTTCTCCTTCGCCTTCTTCTACTTCTTCTGATTCACCCTCCAGACTTCACCTTCTCCTTCTCCTTCTTCTACTTCTTCTGATTCACCCTCCAGACTTCACCTTCGCCTTCTCCTTCTACTACTTCTTCTGCTTCTCCCTCCAGACTTCACCTTCTCCTTCTCCTTCTTCTGCTTCTTCTGATTCACCCTCCAGACTTCACCTTCTCCTTCTCCTTCTTCTACTTCTTCTGATTCACCCTCCAGACTTCACCTTCTCCTTCTCCTTCTTCTACTTCTTCTGATTAACCCTCCAGACTTCACCTTCTCATTCTCCTTCTTCTGCTTCTTCTGATTCACCCTCCAGACTTCACCTTCTCCTTCTCCTTAATCTGCTTCTTCTGATTCACCCTCCAGACTTCACCTTCTCCTTCTCCTTCTTCTGCTTCTTCTGATTCAACCTCCAGACTTCACCTTCTCCTTCTCCTTCTTCTGCTTCTTCTGATTCACCCTCCAGACTTCACCTTCTCCTTCTCCTTCTTCTACTTCTTCTGATTCACCCTCCAGACTTCATCTTCTCCTTCTCCTTCTTCTGCTTCTTCTGATTCACCCTCCAGAATTCACCTTCTCCTTCTCCTTCTTCTGCTTCTTCTGATTCACCCTCCAGACTTCACCTTCTCCTTCTCCTTCTTCTGCTTCTTCTGATTCACCCTCCAGACTTCACCTTCTCCTTCTCCTTCTTCTGCTTCTTCTGATTCACCCTTCAGACTTCACCTTCTCCTTCTCCTTCTTCTGCTTCTGCTGATTCTCCCTTCAGACTTCACCTTCTCCTTCTCTTTCTTCTGCTTCTTCTGATTCACCCTCCAGTCCTCATCTTCACCTTCTCCTTCTTCTACTTCTTCTGATTCACCCTCCAGACTTCATCTTCTCCTTCTCCTTCTTCTGCTTCTTCTGATTCACCCTCCAGACTTCACTTTCTCCTTCTCCTTCTTCTGCTTCTTCTGATTCACCCTCCAGACTTCGCCTTCTCCTTCTCCTTCTTCTACTTCTTCTGATTCACCCTCCAGACTTCACCGTCTCCTTCTCCTTCTTCTACTTCTTCTGATTCACCCTCCAGTCTTCACCTTCTCCTTCTCCTTCTTCTGCTTCTTCTGATTCACCCTCCAGACTTCACCTTCTCCTTCTCCTTCTTCTGCTTCTTCTGATTCACCCTCCAGACTTCACCTTCTCCTTCTCCTTCTTCTACTTCTTCTGATTCACCCTCCAGACTTCATCTTCTCCTTCTCCTTCTTCTGCTTCTTCTGATTCACCCTCCAGACTTCACCTTCTCCTTCTCCTTCTTCTGCTTCTTCTGATTCACCCTCCAGACTTCACCTTCTCCTTCTCCTTCTTCTGCTTCTTCTGATTCACCCTCCAGACTTCACCTTCTCCTTCTCCTTCTTCTGCTTCTTCTGATTCACCCTTCAGACTTCACCTTCTCCTTCTCCTTCTTCTGCTTCTGCTGATTCACCCTTCAGACTTCACCTTCTCCTTCTCTTTCTTCTGCTTCTTCTGATTTACCCTCCAGACCTCACCTTCTCCTTCTCCTTCTTCTACTTCTTCTGATTCACCCTCCAGTCTTCACCTTCTCCTTCTCCTTCTTCTGCTTCTTCTGATTCACCCTCCAGACTTCACCTTCTCCTTCTCCTTCTTCTACTTCTTCTGATTCACCCTCCAGACTTCACCTTCTCCTTCTACTTCTTCTGCTTCTTCTGATTCACCCTCCAGACTTCACCTTCTCCTTCTCCTTCTTCTGCTTCTTCTGATTCACCCTCCAGACTTCACCTTCTCCTTCTCCTTCTTCTGCTTCTTCTGATTCACCCTCCAGACTTCACCTTCTCCTTCTCCTTCTTCTACTTCTTCTGATTCACCCTCCAGACTTCACCTTCTCCTTCTCCATCTTCTGCTTCTTCTGCTTCACCCTCCAGGCTTCACCTTCTCCTTCTCCTTCGTCTACTTCTTCTGATTCACCCTCCAGACTTCACCTTCTCCTTTTCCTTCTTCTGCTTCTTCTGATTCACCCTCCAGACTTCACCTTCTCCTTCTCCTTCTTCTACTTCTTCTGATTCACCCTCCAGACTTCACCTTCTCCTTCTCCATCTTCTGCTTCTTCTGCTTCACCCTCCAGGCTTCACCTTCTCCTTCTCCTTCGTCTACTTCTTCTGATTCACCCTCCAGACTTCACCTTCTCCTTCTCCTTCTTCTACTTCTTCTGATTCACCCTCCAGACTTCACCTTCTCCTTCTACTTCTTCTGCTTCTTCTGATTCACCCTCCAGACTTCACCTTCTCCTTCTCCTTCTTCTGCTTCTTCTGATTCACCCTCCAGACTTCACCTTCTTCTTCTCCTTCTTCTGCTTCTTCTGATTCACCCTCCAGACTTCACCTTCTCCTTTTCCTTCTTCTGCTTCTTCTGCTTCACCCTCCAGACTTCACCTTCTCCTTCTCCTTCGTCTACTTCTTCTGATTCACCCTCCAGACTACATCTTCTCCTTCTCCTTCTTCTACTTCTTCTGATTCACCCTCCAGACTTCACCTTCTCCTTCTCCTTCTTCTGCTTGTTCTGATTCACCCTCCAGACTTCACCTTCTCCTTCGCCTTCTTCTACTTCTTCTGATTCACCCTCCAGACTTCACCTTCTCCTTCTCCTTCTTCTACTTCTTCTGATTCACCCTCCAGACTTCACCTTCGCCTTCTCCTTCTACTACTTCTTCTGCTTCTCCCTCCAGACTTCACCTTCTCCTTCTCCTTCTTCTGCTTCTTCTGATTCACCCTCCAGACTTCACCTTCTCCTTCTCCTTCTTCTACTTCTTCTGATTCACCCTCCAGACTTCACCTTCTCCTTCTCCTTCTTCTACTTCTTCTGATTAACCCTCCAGACTTCACCTTCTCATTCTCCTTCTTCTGCTTCTTCTGATTCACCCTCCAGACTTCACCTTCTCCTTCTCCTTAATCTGCTTCTTCTGATTCACCCTCCAGACTTCACCTTCTCCTTCTCCTTCTTCTGCTTCTTCTGATTCAACCTCCAGACTTCACCTTCTCCTTCTCCTTCTTCTGCTTCTTCTGATTCACCCTCCAGACTTCACCTTCTCCTTCTCCTTCTTCTACTTCTTCTGATTCACCCTCCAGACTTCATCTTCTCCTTCTCCTTCTTCTGCTTCTTCTGATTCACCCTCCAGAATTCACCTTCTCCTTCTCCTTCTTCTGCTTCTTCTGATTCACCCTCCAGACTTCACCTTCTCCTTCTCCTTCTTCTGCTTCTTCTGATTCACCCTCCAGACTTCACCTTCTCCTTCTCCTTCTTCTGCTTCTTCTGATTCACCCTTCAGACTTCACCTTCTCCTTCTCCTTCTTCTGCTTCTGCTGATTCTCCCTTCAGACTTCACCTTCTCCTTCTCTTTCTTCTGCTTCTTCTGATTCACCCTCCAGTCCTCATCTTCACCTTCTCCTTCTTCTACTTCTTCTGATTCACCCTCCAGACTTCATCTTCTCCTTCTCCTTCTTCTGCTTCTTCTGATTCACCCTCCAGACTTCACTTTCTCCTTCTCCTTCTTCTGCTTCTTCTGATTCACCCTCCAGACTTCGCCTTCTCCTTCTCCTTCTTCTACTTCTTCTGATTCACCCTCCAGACTTCACCGTCTTCTTCTCCTTCTTCTACTTCTTCTGATTCACCCTCCAGTCTTCACCTTCTCCTTCTCCTTCTTCTGCTTCTTCTGATTGACCCTCCAGACTTCACCTTCTCCTTCTCCTTCTTCTGCTTCTTCTGATTCACCCTCCTGACTTCACCTTCTCCTTCTCCTTCTTCTGCTTCTTCTGATTCACCCTCCAGACTTCACCTTCTCCATCTCCTTCTTCTACTTCTTCTGATTCACCCTCCAGACTTCACCTTCTCCTTCTACTTCTTCTGCTTCTTCTGATTCACCCTCCAGACTTCACCTTCTCCTTCTCCTTTTTCTGCTTCTTCTGATTCACCCTCCTGACTTCACCTTCTCCTTCTCCTTCTTCTGCTTCTACTTCCTCTGATTCACCCTCCAGACTTCACCTTCTCCTTCTACTTCTTCTGCTTCTTCTGATTCACCCTCCAGACTTCACCTTCTCCTTCTCCTTCTTCTACTTCTTCTGATTCACCCTCCAGACTTCACCTTCTCCTTCTACTTCTTCTGCTTCTTCTGATTCACCCTCCAGACTTCACCTTCTCCTTCTCCTTCTTCTGCTTCTTCTGATTCACCCTCCAGACTTCACCTTCTCCTTCTCCTTCTTCTGCTTCTTCTAATTCACCCTCCAGACTTCACCTTCTCCTTTTCCTTCTTCTGCTTCTTCTGATTCACCCTCCAGACTTCACCTTCTCCTTCTCCTTCTTCTACTTCTTCTGATTCACCCTCCAGACTTCACCTTCTCCTTCTCCTTCTTCTGCTTCTTCTCCTTCACGCTCCAGACTTCACCTTCTCCTTCTCCTTCGTCCAATTCTTCTGATTCACCCTCCAGACTACACCTTCTCCTTCTCCTTCTTCTACTTCTTCTGATTCACCCTCCAGACTTCACCTTCTCCTTCTCCTTCTTCTGCTTGTTCTGATTCACCCTCCAGACTGCACCTTCTCCTTCGCCTTCTTCTACTTCTTCTGATTCACCCTCCAGACTTCACCTTCTCCTTCTCCTTCTTCTACTTCTTCTGATTCACCCTCCAGACTTCACCTTCTCCTTCTCCTTTTACTACTTCTTCTGCTTCTCCCTCCAGACTTCACCTTCTCCTTCTCCTTCTTCTGCTTCTTCTGATTCACCCTCCAGACTTCACCTTCTCCTTCTCCTTCTTCTACTTCTTCTGATTCACCCTCCAGACTTCACCTTCTCCTTCTCCTTCTTCTACTTCTTCTGATTAACCCTCCAGACTTCACCTTCTCCTTCTCCTTCGTCTGCTTCTTCTGATTCACCCTCCAGACTTCACCTTCTCCTTCTCCTTAATCTGCTTCTTCTGATTCACCCTCCAGACTTCACCTTCTCCTTCTCCTTCTTCTGCTTCTTCTGATTCACCCTCCAGACTTCACCTTCTCCTTCTCCTTCTTCTGCTTCTTCTGATTCACCCTCCAGACTTCACCTTCTCCTTCTCCTTCTTCTACTTCTTCTGATTCACCCTCCAGACTTCATCTTCTCCTTCTCCTTCTTCTGCTTCTTCTGATTCACCCTCCAGACTTCACCTTCTCCTTCTCCTTCTTCTGCTTCTTCTGATTCTCCCTCCAGACTTCACCTTCTCCTTCTCCTTCTTCTGCTTCTTCTGATTCACCCTCCAGACTTCACCTTCTCCTTCTCCTTCTTCTGCTTCTGCTGATTCACCCTTCAGACCTCACCTTCTCCTTCTCCTTCTTCTGCTTCTTCTGATTCACCCTTCAGACTTCACCTTCTCCTTCTCTTTCTTCTGCTTCTTCTGATTCACCCTCCAGACCTCACCTTCTCCTTCTCCTTCTTCTACTTCTTCTGATTCACCCTCCAGACTTCATCTTCTCCTTCTCCTTCTTCTGCTTCTTCTGATTCACCCTTCAGACTTCACTTTCTCCTTCTCCTTCTTCTGCTTCTTCTGATTCACCCTCCAGACTTCGCCTTCTCCTTCTCCTTCTTCTACTTCTTCTGATTCACCCTCCAGACTTCACCGTCTCCTTCTCCTTCTTCTACTTCTTCTGATTCACCCTCCAGTCTTCACCTTCTCCTTCTTCTTCTACTGCTTCTTCTGATTCACCCTCCAGACTTTACCTTCTCCTTCTCCTTCTTCTGCTTCTTCTGATTCACCCTCCTGACTTCACCTTCTCCTTCTCCTTCTTCTGCTTCTTCTGATTCACCCTCCAGACTTCACCTTCTCCATCTCCTTCTTCTACTTCTTCTGATTCACCCTCCAGACTTCACCTTCTCCTTCTACTTCTTCTGCTTCTTCTGATTCACCCTCCAGACTTCACTATCTCCTTCTCCTTCTTCTGCTTCTTCTGATTCACCCTCCAGACTTCACCTCCTCCTTCTCCTTCTTCTGCTTCTTCTGATTCACCCTTCAGACTTCACCATCTCCTTCTCCTTCTTCTGCTTCTTCTGATTCACCCTCCAGACTTCACCACCTCCTTCTCCTTCTTCTGCTTCTTCTGATTCACCCTCCAGACTTCACCTTCTCCTTCTCCTTCTTCTGCTTCTTCTGATTCACCCTTCAGACTTCACCTTCTCCTTCTCCTTCTTCTGCTTCTGCTGATTCTCCCTTCAGACTTCACCTTCTCCTTCTCTTTCTTCTGCTTCTTCTGATTCACCCTCCAGTCCTCATCTTCACCTTCTCCTTCTTCTACTTCTTCTGATTCACCCTCCAGACTTCATCTTCTCCTTCTCCTTCTTCTGCTTCTTCTGATTCACCCTCCAGACTTCACTTTCTCCTTCTCCTTCTTCTGCTTCTTCTGATTCACCCTCCAGACTTCGCCTTCTCCTTCTCCTTCTTCTACTTCTTCTGATTCACCCTCCAGACTTCACCGTCTTCTTCTCCTTCTTCTACTTCTTCTGATTCACCCTCCAGTCTTCACCTTCTCCTTCTCCTTCTTCTGCTTCTTCTGATTCACCCTCCAGACTTCACCTTCTCCTTCTCCTTCTTCTGCTTCTTCTGATTCACCCTCCTGACTTCACCTTCTCCTTCTCCTTCTTCTGCTTCTTCTGATTCACCCTCCAGACTTCACCTTCTCCATCTCCTTCTTCTACTTCTTCTGATTCACCCTCCAGACTTCACCTTCTCCTTCTACTTCTTCTGCTTCTTCTGATTCACCCTCCAGACTTCACCTTCTCCTTCTCCTTTTTCTGCTTCTTCTGATTCACCCTCCTGACTTCACCTTCTCCTTCTCCTTCTTCTGCTTCTACTTCCTCTGATTCACCCTCCAGACTTCACCTTCTCCTTCTACTTCTTCTGCTTCTTCTGATTCACCCTCCAGACTTCACCTTCTCCTTCTCCTTCTTCTACTTCTTCTGATTCACCCTCCAGACTTCACCTTCTCCTTCTACTTCTTCTGCTTCTTCTGATTCACCCTCCAGACTTCACCTTCTCCTTCTCCTTCTTCTGCTTCTTCTGATTCACCCTCCAGACTTCACCTTCTCCTTCTCCTTCTTCTGCTTCTTCTAATTCACCCTCCAGACTTCACCTTCTCCTTTTCCTTCTTCTGCTTCTTCTGATTCACCCTCCAGACTTCACCTTCTCCTTCTCCTTCTTCTACTTCTTCTGATTCACCCTCCAGACTTCACCTTCTCCTTCTCCTTCTTCTGCTTCTTCTCCTTCACGCTCCAGACTTCACCTTCTCCTTCTCCTTCGTCCAATTCTTCTGATTCACCCTCCAGACTACACCTTCTCCTTCTCCTTCTTCTACTTCTTCTGATTCACCCTCCAGACTTCACCTTCTCCTTCTCCTTCTTCTGCTTGTTCTGATTCACCCTCCAGACTGCACCTTCTCCTTCGCCTTCTTCTACTTCTTCTGATTCACCCTCCAGACTTCACCTTCTCCTTCTCCTTCTTCTACTTCTTCTGATTCACCCTCCAGACTTCACCTTCTCCTTCTCCTTTTACTACTTCTTCTGCTTCTCCCTCCAGACTTCACCTTCTCCTTCTCCTTCTTCTGCTTCTTCTGATTCACCCTCCAGACTTCACCTTCTCCTTCTCCTTCTTCTACTTCTTCTGATTCACCCTCCAGACTTCACCTTCTCCTTCTCCTTCTTCTACTTCTTCTGATTAACCCTCCAGACTTCACCTTCTCCTTCTCCTTCGTCTGCTTCTTCTGATTCACCCTCCAGACTTCACCTTCTCCTTCTCCTTAATCTGCTTCTTCTGATTCACCCTCCAGACTTCACCTTCTCCTTCTCCTTCTTCTGCTTCTTCTGATTCACCCTCCAGACTTCACCTTCTCCTTCTCCTTCTTCTGCTTCTTCTGATTCACCCTCCAGACTTCACCTTCTCCTTCTCCTTCTTCTACTTCTTCTGATTCACCCTCCAGACTTCATCTTCTCCTTCTCCTTCTTCTGCTTCTTCTGATTCACCCTCCAGACTTCACCTTCTCCTTCTCCTTCTTCTGCTTCTTCTGATTCTCCCTCCAGACTTCACCTTCTCCTTCTCCTTCTTCTGCTTCTTCTGATTCACCCTCCAGACTTCACCTTCTCCTTCTCCTTCTTCTGCTTCTGCTGATTCACCCTTCAGACCTCACCTTCTCCTTCTCCTTCTTCTGCTTCTTCTGATTCACCCTTCAGACTTCACCTTCTCCTTCTCTTTCTTCTGCTTCTTCTGATTCACCCTCCAGACCTCACCTTCTCCTTCTCCTTCTTCTACTTCTTCTGATTCACCCTCCAGACTTCATCTTCTCCTTCTCCTTCTTCTGCTTCTTCTGATTCACCCTTCAGACTTCACTTTCTCCTTCTCCTTCTTCTGCTTCTTCTGATTCACCCTCCAGACTTCGCCTTCTCCTTCTCCTTCTTCTACTTCTTCTGATTCACCCTCCAGACTTCACCGTCTCCTTCTCCTTCTTCTACTTCTTCTGATTCACCCTCCAGTCTTCACCTTCTCCTTCTTCTTCTACTGCTTCTTCTGATTCACCCTCCAGACTTTACCTTCTCCTTCTCCTTCTTCTGCTTCTTCTGATTCACCCTCCTGACTTCACCTTCTCCTTCTCCTTCTTCTGCTTCTTCTGATTCACCCTCCAGACTTCACCTTCTCCATCTCCTTCTTCTACTTCTTCTGATTCACCCTCCAGACTTCACCTTCTCCTTCTACTTCTTCTGCTTCTTCTGATTCACCCTCCAGACTTCACTATCTCCTTCTCCTTCTTCTGCTTCTTCTGATTCACCCTCCAGACTTCACCTCCTCCTTCTCCTTCTTCTGCTTCTTCTGATTCACCCTTCAGACTTCACCATCTCCTTCTCCTTCTTCTGCTTCTTCTGATTCACCCTCCAGACTTCACCACCTCCTTCTCCTTCTTCTACTTCTTCTGATTCACCCTCCAGACTTCACCTTCTCCTTCTCCTTCTTCTGCTTCTTCTGATTCACCCTCCAGACTTCACCTTCTCCTTCTCCTTCGTCTCCTTCTTTTGATTCACCCTCCAGACTACACCTTCTCCTTCTCCTTCTTTTACTTCTTCTGATTCACCCTCCAGACTTCACCTTCTCCTTCTCCTTCTTCTGCTTCTTCTGATTCACCCTCCAGACTTCACCTTCTCCGTCTCCTTCTTCTACTTCTTCTGATTCACCCTCCAGACTTCACCTTCTCCTTCTCCTTCTTCTTCTTCTTCTGATTCACCCTCCAGACTTCACCTTCTTCTTCTCCTTCTTCTACTTCTTCTGCTTCTCCCTCCAGACTTCACCTTCTCCTTCTCCTTCTTCTGCTTCTTCTGATTCACCCTCCAGACTTCACCTTCTCCTTCTCCTTCATCTACTTCTTCTGATTCACGCTCCAGACCTCACCTTCTCCTTCTCCTCCTTCTACTTCTTCTGATTCACCCTCCAGACTTCACCTTCTCCTTCTCCTTCTTCTACTTCTTCTGATTCACCCTCCTGACTTCACCATCTCCTTCTCCTTCTTCTGCTTCTTCTGCTTCACCCTCCAGACTTCACCTTCTCCTTCTCCTTCTTCTGCTTCTTCTGCTTCACCCTCCTGACTTCACCTTCTCCTTCTCCTTCTTCTACTTCTACTGATTCACCCTCCAGACTTCACCTTCTCCTTCTCCTTCTTCTGCTTCTTCTGCTTCACCCTCCAGACTTCACCTTCTCCTTCTCCTTCTTCTGTTTCTTCTGCTTCGCCCTCCAGACTTCACCTTCTCCTTCTCCTTCTTCTGCTTCTTCTGCTTCACCCTCCAGACTTCACCTTCTCCTTCTCCTTCTTCTGCTTCTTCTGCTTCAACCTCCTGACTTCACCGTCTCCTTCTCCTTCTTCTGCTTCTTCTGATTCACCCTCCAGACTTCACCTTCTCCTTCTCCTTCTTCTGCTTCTTCTGCTTCACCCTCCAATCTTCACCTTCTGCTTCTCCTTATTCTGCTTCTTCTGCTGCGCCCTCCAGACTTCACCTTCTCCTTCTCCTTCTTCTGCTTCTTCTGCTTCACCCTCCTGACTTCACCTTCTCCTTCTCCTTCTTCTAATTCTTCTGCTTCACCCCCCTGACTTCACCTTCTCCTTCTCCTTCTTCTGCTTCTTCTGATTCACCCTCCTAACTTCACCTTCTCCTTCTCCTTCTTCTGCTCCTTCTGATTCACCCTCCTGACTTCACCTTCTCCTTCTCCTTCTTCTGCTTCTTCTGATTCACCCTCCAGACTTCACCTTCTCCTTCTCCTTCTTCTGCTTCTTCTGATTCACCCTCCAGACTTCACCTCCTCCTTCTCCTTCTTCTGCTTCTTCTGATTCACCCTCCAGACCTCACCTTCTCCTTCTCCTTCTTCTATTTCTTCTGATTCACCCTCCAGACTTCATCTTCTCCTTCTCCTTCTTCTGCTTCTTCTGATTCACCCTCCAGACTTCACCTTCTCCTTCTCCTTCTTCTGCTGCTTCTGATTCACCCTCCAGACTTCACCTTCTCCTTCTCCTTCTTCTGCTTCTTCTGATTCACCCTCCAGACTTCACCTTCTCCTTCTCCTTCTTCTACTTCTTCTGATTCACCCTCCAGACTTCATCTTCTCCTTCTCCTTCTTCTGCTTCTTCTGATTCACCCTCCAGACTTCACCTTCTCCTTCTCCTTCTTCTGCTTCTTCTGATTCACCCTCCAGACTTCACCTTCTCCTTCTCCTTCTACTTCTTCTGATTCACCCTCCAGACTTCACCTTCTCCTTCTCCTTCCTCTACTTCTTCTGATTCACTCTCCAGACTTCACCTTCTCCTTCTCCTTCTTCTCCTTCTTCTGATTCACCCTCCAGACTTCACCTTCTCCTTCTCCTTCTTCTGCTTCTGCTGATTCACCCTCCAGACTTCACCTTCTCCTTCTCCTTCTTCTGCTTCTTCTGATTCACCCTCCTGACTTCACCTTCTCCTTCTCCTTCTTCTGCTTCTTCTGATTCACCCTCCAGACTTCACCTTCTCCTTCTCCTTCTTCTACTTCTTCTGATTCACCCTCCAGACTTCACCTTCTCCTTCTACTTCTTCTGCTTCTTCTGATTCACCCTCCAGACTTCACCTTCTCCTTCTCCTTCTTCTGCTTCTTCTGATTCACCCTCCAGACTTCACCTTCTCCTTTTCCTTCTTCTGCTTCTTCTGATTCACCCTCCAGTCTTCACCTTCTCCTTCTCCTTCTTCTGCTTCTTCTGATCCACCCTCCAGACTTCACCTTCTCCTTCTCCTTCTTCTGCTTCTTCTGATTCACCCTCCTGACTTCACCTTCTCCTTCTCCTTCTTCTGCTTCTTCTGATTCACCCTCCAGACTTCACCTTCTCCTTCTCCTTCTTCTACTTCTTCTGATTCACCCTCCAGACTTCACCTTCTCCTTCTACCTCTTCTGCTTCTTCTGATTCACCCTCCAGACTCCACCTTCTCCTTCTCCTTCTTCTGCTTCTTCTGATTCACCCTCCAGACTTCACCTTATCCTTTTCCTTCTTCTGCTTCTTCTGATTCACCCTCCTGACTTCACCTTCTCCTTCTCCTTCTTCTACTTCTTCTGATTCACCCTCCAGACTTCACCTTCTCCTTCTCCTTCTTCTGCTTCTTCTGCTTCACCCTCCAGACTTCACCTTCTCCTTCTCCTTCATCTACTTCTTCTGATTCACCCTCCAGACTTCATCTTCTCCTTCTCCTTCTTCTGCTTCTTCTGATTCACCCTCCAGACTTCACCTTCTCCTTCTCCTTCTTCTGCTTCTTCTGATTCACCCTCCAGACTTCGCCTTCTCCTTCTCCTTCTTCTACTTCTTCTGATTCACCCTCCAGACTTCACCTTCTCCTTCTCCTTCTTCTACTTCTTCTGATTCACCCTCCAGTCTTCACCTTCTCCTTCTCCTTCTTCTGCTTCTTCTGATTCACCTTCCAGACTTCACCTTCTCCTTCTCCTTCTTCTGCTTCTTCTGATTCACCCTCCTGACTTCACCTTCTCCTTCTCCTTCTTCTGCTTCTTCTGATTCACCCTCCAGACTTCACCTTCTCCTTCTCCTTCTTCTACTTCTTCTGATTCACCCTCCAGACTTCACCTTCTCCTTCTACTTCTTCTGCTTCTTCTGATTCACCCTCCAGACTTCACCTTCTCCTTCTCCTTCTTCTGCTTCTTCAGATTCACCATCCAGACTTCACCTTCTCCTTTTCCTTCTTCTGCTTCTTCTGATTCACCCTCCATGCTTCACCTTCTCCTTTTCCTTCTTCTGCTTCTTCTGATTCACCCTCCAGACTTCACCTTCTCCTTCTCCTTCTTCTACTTCTTCTGATTCACCCTCCAGACTTCACCTTCTCCTTCTCCTTCTTCTGCTTCTTCTGCTTCACCCTCCAGACTTCACCTTCTCCTTCTCCTTCTTCTACTTCTTCTGATTCACCCTCCAGACTTCACCTTCTCCTTCTCCTTCTTCTACTTCTTCTGATTCACCCTCCAGACATCACCTTCTCCTTCTCCTTCTACTACTTCTTCTGCTTCTCCCTCCAGACTTCACCTTCTCCTTCTCCTTCTTCTGCTTCTTCTGATTCACCCTCCAGACTTCACCTTCTCCTTCTCCTTCTTCTACTTCTTCTGATTCACCCTCCAGACTTCACCTTCTCCTTCTCCTTCTTCTGCTTCTTCTGATTCACCCTCCAGACTTCACCTTCTCCTTCTCCTTCTACTACTTCTTCTGCTTCTCCCTCCAGACTTCACCTTCTCCTTCTCCTTCTTCTGCTTCTTCTGATTCATCCTCCAGACTTCATCTTCCCTTTCTCCTTCTTCTGCTTCTTCTGATTCACCCTCCAGACTTCAGCTTCTCCTTCTCCTTCTTCTGCTTCTTCTGATTCACCCTTCAGACTTCACCTTCTCCTTCTCCTTCTTCAGCTTCTTCTGATTCACCCTCCAGACCTCACCTTCTCCTTCTCCTTCTTCTACTTCTTCTGATTCACCCTCCAGACTTCATCTTCCCTTTCTCCTTCTTCTGCTTCTTCTGATTCACCCTCCAGACTTCACCTTCTACTTCTCCTTCTTCTGCTTCTTCTGATTCACCCTCCAGACTTCTCCTTCTCCTTCTCCTTCTTCTACTTCTTCTGATTCACCCTCCAGACTTCACCTTCTCCTTCTCCTTCTTCTACTTCTTCTGATTCACCCTCCAGTCTTCACCTTCTCCTTCTCCTTCTTCTGCTTCTTCTGATTCACCCTCCAGACTTCACCTTCTCCTTCTCCTTCTTCTGCTTCTTCTGATTCACCCTCCTGACTTCACCTTCTCCTTCTCCTTCTTCTGCTTCTTATGATTCACCCTCCAGACTTCACCTTCTCCTTCTCCTTCTTCTACTTCTTCTGATTCACCCTCCAGACTTCACCTTCTCCTTCTCCTTCTTCTACTTCTTCTGATTCACCCTCCAGACTTCACCTTCTCCTTCTCCTTCTTCTGCTTCTTCTGATTCACCCTCCAGACTTCACCTTCTAGTTCTCCTTCTTCTGCTTCTTCTGATTCACCCTCCAGTCTTCACCATTTCCTTCTCCTTCTTCTGCTTCTTCTGATTCACCCTCCAGACTTCACCTTCTCCTTCTTCTACTTCTTCTGATTCACCCTCCAGACTTCACCTTCTCCTTCTCCTTCTTCTACTTCTTCTGATTAACCCTCCAGACTTCACCTTCTCCTTCTCCTTCTTCTGCTTCTTCTGATTCACCCTCCAGACTTCACCTTCTCCTTCTCCTTAATCTGCTTCTTCTGATTCACCCTCCAGACTTCACCTTCTCCTTCTCCTTCTTCTGCTTCTTCTGATTCACCCTCCAGACTTCACCTTCTCCTTCTCCTTCTTCTGCTTCTTCTGATTCACCCTCCAGACTTCACCTTCTCCTTCTCCTTCTTCTACTTCTTCTGATTCACCCTCCAGACTTCATCTTCTCCTTCTCCTTCTTCTGCTTCTTCTGATTCACCCTCCAGACTTCACCTTCTCCTTCTCCTTCTTCTGCTTCTTCTGATTCACCCTCCAGACTTCACCTTCTCCTTCTCCTTCTTCTGCTTCTTCTGATTCACCCTCCAGACTTCACCTTCTCCTTCTCCTTCTTCTGCTTCTTCTGATTCACCCTTCAGACTTCACCTTCTCCTTCTCCTTCTTCTGCTTCTGCTGATTCACCCTTCAGACTTCACCTTCTCCTTCTCTTTCTTCTGCTTCTTCTGATTTACCCTCCAGACCTCACCTTCTCCTTCTCCTTCTTCTACTTCTTCTGATTCACCCTCCAGTCTTCACCTTCTCCTTCTCCTTCTTCTGCTTCTTCTGATTCACCCTCCAGACTTCACCTTCTCCTTCTCCTTCTTCTACTTCTTCTGATTCACCCTCCAGACTTCACCTTCTCCTTCTACTTCTTCTGCTTCTTCTGATTCACCCTCCAGACTTCACCTTCTCCTTCTCCTTCTTCTGCTTCTTCTGATTCACCCTCCAGACTTCACCTTCTCCTTCTCCTTCTTCTGCTTCTTCTGATTCACCCTCCAGACTTCACCTTCTCCTTTTCCTTCTTCTGCTTCTTCTGATTCACCCTCCAGACTTCACCTTCTCCTTCTCCTTCTTCTACTTCTTCTGATTCACCCTCCAGACTTCACCTTCTCCTTCTCCATCTTCTGCTTCTTCTGCTTCACCCTCCAGGCTTCACCTTCTCCGTCTCCTTCGTCTACTTCTTCTGATTCACCCTCCAGACTTCACCTTCTCCTTTTCCTTCTTCTGCTTCTTCTGATTCACCCTCCAGACTTCACCTTCTCCTTCTCCTTCTTCTACTTCTTCTGATTCACCCTCCAGACTTCACCTTCTCCTTCTCCATCTTCTACTTCTTCTGCTTCACCCTCCAGGCTTCACCTTCTCCTTCTCCTTCGTCTACTTCTTCTGATTCACCCTCCAGACTTCACCTTCTCCTTCTTCTTCTTCTACTTCTTCTGATTCACCCTCCAGACTTCACCTTCTCCTTCTACTTCTTCTGCTTCTTCTGATTCACCCTCCAGACTTCACCTTCTCCTTCTCCTTCTTCTGCTTCTTCTGATTCACCCTCCAGACTTCACCTTCTTCTTCTCCTTCTTCTGCTTCTTCTGATTCACCCTCCAGACTTCACCTTCTCCTTTTCCTTCTTCTGCTTCTTCTGCTTCACCCTCCAGACTTCACCTTCTCCTTCTCCTTCGTCTACTTCTTCTGATTCACCCTCCAGACTACACCTTCTCCTTCTCCTTCTTCTACTTCTTCTGATTCACCCTCCAGACTTCACCTTCTCCTTCTCCTTCTTCTCCTTGTTCTGATTCACCCTCCAGACTTCAACTTCTCCTTCGCCTTCTTCTACTTCTTCTGATTCACCCTCCAGACTTCACCTTCTCCTTCTCCTTCTTCTACTTCTTCTGATTCACCCTCCAGACTTCACCTTCGCCTTCTCCTTCTACTACTTCTTCTGCTTCTCCCTCCAGACTTCACCTTCTCCTTCTCCTTCTTCTGCTTCTTCTGATTCACCCTCCAGACTTCACCTTCTCCTTCTCCTTCTTCTACTTCTTCTGATTCACCCTCCAGACTTCACCTTCTCCTTCTCCTTCTTCTACTTCTTCTGATTAACCCTCCAGACTTCACCTTCTCATTCTCCTTCTTCTGCTTCTTCTGATTCACCCTCCAGACTTCACCTTCTCCTTCTCCTTAATCTGCTTCTTCTGATTCACCCTCCAGACTTCACCTTCTCCTTCTCCTTCTTCTGCTTCTTCTGATTCACCCTCCAGACTTCACCTTCTCCTTCTCCTTCTTCTGCTTCTTCTGATTCACCCTCCAGACTTCACCTTCTCCTTCTCCTTCTTCTACTTCTTCTGATTCACCCTCCAGACTTCATCTTGTCCTTCTCCTTCTTCTGCTTCTTCTGATTCACCCTCCAGAATTCACCTTCTCCTTCTCCTTCTTCTGCTTCTTCTGATTCACCCTCCAGACTTCACCTTCTCCTTCTCCTTCTTCTGCTTCTTCTGATTCACCCTCCAGACTTCACCTTCTCCTTCTCCTTCTTCTGCTTCTTCTGATTCACCCTCCAGACTTCACCTTCTCCTTTTCCTTCTTCTGCTTCTTCTGATTCACCCTCCAGACTTCACCTTCTCCTTCTCCTTCTTCTACTTCTTCTGATTCACCCTCCAGACTTCACCTTCTCCTTCTCCATCTTCTGCTTCTTCTGCTTCACCCTCCAGGCTTCACCTTCTCCGTCTCCTTCGTCTACTTCTTCTGATTCACCCTCCAGACTTCACCTTCTCCTTTTCCTTCTTCTGCTTCTTCTGATTCACCCTCCAGACTTCACCTTCTCCTTCTCCTTCTTCTACTTCTTCTGATTCACCCTCCAGACTTCACCTTCTCCTTCTCCATCTTCTACTTCTTCTGCTTCACCCTCCAGGCTTCACCTTCTCCTTCTCCTTCGTCTACTTCTTCTGATTCACCCTCCAGACTTCACCTTCTCCTTCTTCTTCTTCTACTTCTTCTGATTCACCCTCCAGACTTCACCTTCTCCTTCTACTTCTTCTGCTTCTTCTGATTCACCCTCCAGACTTCACCTTCTCCTTCTCCTTCTTCTGCTTCTTCTGATTCACCCTCCAGACTTCACCTTCTTCTTCTCCTTCTTCTGCTTCTTCTGATTCACCCTCCAGACTTCACCTTCTCCTTTTCCTTCTTCTGCTTCTTCTGCTTCACCCTCCAGACTTCACCTTCTCCTTCTCCTTCGTCTACTTCTTCTGATTCACCCTCCAGACTACACCTTCTCCTTCTCCTTCTTCTACTTCTTCTGATTCACCCTCCAGACTTCACCTTCTCCTTCTCCTTCTTCTCCTTGTTCTGATTCACCCTCCAGACTTCAACTTCTCCTTCGCCTTCTTCTACTTCTTCTGATTCACCCTCCAGACTTCACCTTCTCCTTCTCCTTCTTCTACTTCTTCTGATTCACCCTCCAGACTTCACCTTCGCCTTCTCCTTCTACTACTTCTTCTGCTTCTCCCTCCAGACTTCACCTTCTCCTTCTCCTTCTTCTGCTTCTTCTGATTCACCCTCCAGACTTCACCTTCTCCTTCTCCTTCTTCTACTTCTTCTGATTCACCCTCCAGACTTCACCTTCTCCTTCTCCTTCTTCTACTTCTTCTGATTAACCCTCCAGACTTCACCTTCTCATTCTCCTTCTTCTGCTTCTTCTGATTCACCCTCCAGACTTCACCTTCTCCTTCTCCTTAATCTGCTTCTTCTGATTCACCCTCCAGACTTCACCTTCTCCTTCTCCTTCTTCTGCTTCTTCTGATTCACCCTCCAGACTTCACCTTCTCCTTCTCCTTCTTCTGCTTCTTCTGATTCACCCTCCAGACTTCACCTTCTCCTTCTCCTTCTTCTACTTCTTCTGATTCACCCTCCAGACTTCATCTTGTCCTTCTCCTTCTTCTGCTTCTTCTGATTCACCCTCCAGAATTCACCTTCTCCTTCTCCTTCTTCTGCTTCTTCTGATTCACCCTCCAGACTTCACCTTCTCCTTCTCCTTCTTCTGCTTCTTCTGATTCACCCTCCAGACTTCACCTTCTCCTTCTCCTTCTTCTGCTTCTTCTGATTCACCCTTCAGACTTCACCTTCTCCTTCTCCTTCTTCTGCTTCTGCTGATTCACCCTTCAGACTTCACCTTCTCCTTCTCTTTCTTCTGCTTCTTCTGATTCACCCTCCAGTCCTCATCTTCACCTTCTCCTTCTTCTACTTCTTCTGATTCACCCTCCAGACTTCATCTTCTCCTTCTCCTTCTTCTGCTTCTTCTGATTCACCCTCCAGACTTCACTTTCTCCTTCTCCTTCTTCTGCTTCTTCTGATTCACCCTCCAGACTTCGCCTTCTCCTTCTCCTTCTTCTACTTCTTCTGATTCACCCTCCAGACTTCACCGTCTCCTTCTCCTTCTTCTACTTCTTCTGATTCACCCTCCAGTCTTCACCTTCTCCTTCTCCTTCTTCTGCTTCTTCTGATTCACCCTCCAGACTTCACCTTCTCCTTCTCCTTCTTCTGCTTCTTCTGATTCACCCTCCTGACTTCACCTTCTCCTTCTCCTTCTTCTGCTTCTTCTGATTCACCCTCCAGACTTCACCTTCTCCATCTCCTTCTTCTACTTCTTCTGATTCACCCTCCAGACTTCACCTTCTCCTTCTACTTCTTCTGCTTCTTCTGATTCACCCTCCAGACTTCACCTTCTCCTTCTCCTTCTTCTGCTTCTTCTGATTCACCCTCCTGACTTCACCTTCTCCTTCTCCTTCTTCTGCTTCTACTTCTTCTGATTCACCCTCCAGACTTCACCTTCTCCTTCTACTTCTTCTGCTTCTTCTGATTCACCCTCCAGACTTCACCTTCTACTACTCCTTCTTCTACTTCTTCTGATTCACCCTCCAGACTTCACCTTCTCCTTCTACTTCTTCTGCTTCTTCTGATTCACCCTCCAGACTTCACCTTCTCCTTCTCCTTCTTCTGCTTCTTCTGATTCACCCTCCAGACTTCACCTTCTCCTTCTCCTTCTTCTGCTTCTTCTGATTCACCCTCCAGACTTCACCTTCTCCTTTTCCTTCTTCTGCTTCTTCTGATTCACCCTCCAGACTTCACCTTCTCCTTCTCCTTCTTCTACTTCTTCTGATTCACCCTCCAGACTTCACCTTCTCCTTCTCCTTCTTCTGCTTCTTCTGCTTCATGCTCCAGACTTCACCTTCTCCTTCTCCTTCGTCTACTTCTTCTGATTCACCCTCCAGACTACACCTTCTCCTTCTCCTTCTTCTACTTCTTCTGATTCACCCTCCAGACTTCACCTTCTCCTTCGCCTTCTTCTACTTCTTCTGATTCACCCTCCAGACTTCACCTTCTCCTTCTCCTTCTTCTACTTCTTCTGATTCACCCTCCAGGCTTCACCTTCTCCTTCTCCTTTTACTACTTCTTCTGCTTCTCCCTCCAGACTTCACCTTCTCCTTCTCCTTCTTCTGCTTCTTCTGATTCACCCTCCAGACTTCACCTTCTCCTTCTCCTTCTTCTACTTCTTCTGATTCACCCTCCAGACTTCACCTTCTCCTTCTCCTTCTTCTACTTCTTCTGATTAACCCTCCAGACTTCACCTTCTCCTTCTCCTTCTTCTGCTTCTTCTGATTCACCCTCCAGACTTCACCTTCTCCTTCTCCTTAATCTGCTTCTTCTGATTCACCCTCCAGACTTCACCTTCTCCTTCTCCTTCTTCTGCTTCTTCTGATTCACCCTCCAGACTTCACCTTCTCCTTCTCCTTCTTCTGCTTCTTCTGATTCACCCTCCAAACTTCACCTGCTCCTTCTCCTTCTTCTACTTCTTCTGATTCACCCTCCAGACTTCATCTTCTCCTTCTCCTTCTTCTGCTTCTTCTGATTCACCCTCCAGACTTCACCTTCTCCTTCTCCTTCTTCTGCTTCTTCTGATTCTCCCTCCAGACTTCACCTTCTCCTTCTCCTTCTTCTGCTTCTTCTGATTCACCCTCCAGACTTCACCTTCTCCTTCTCCTTCTTCTGCTTCTTCTGATTCACCCTTCAGACTTCACCTTCTCCTTCTCCTTCTTCTGCTATTCTGATTCACCCTTCAGACTTCACCTTCTCCTTCTCTTTCTTCTGCATCTTCTGATTCACCCTCCAGACCTCACCTTCTCCTTCTCCTTCTTCTACTTCTTCTGATTCACCCTCCAGACTTCATCTTCTCCTTCTCCTTCTTCTGCTTCTTCTGATTCACCCTTCAGACTTCACTTTCTCCTTCTCCTTCTTCTGCTTCTTCTGATTCGCCCTCCAGACTTCGCCTTCTCCTTCTCCTTCTTCTACTTCTTCTGACTCACCCTCCAGACTTCACCGTCTCCTTCTCCTTCTTCTACTTCTTCTGATTCACCCTCCAGTCTTCACCTTCTCCTTCTCCTTCTACTGCTTCTTCTGATTCACCCTCCAGACTTCACCTTCTCCTTCTCCTTCTTCTGCTTCTTCTGATTCACCCTCCTGACTTCACCTTCTCCTTCTCCTTCTTCTGCTTCTTCTGATTCACCCTCCAGACTTCACCTTCTCCATCTCCTTCTTCTACTTCTTCTGATTCACCCTCCAGACTTCACCTTCTCCTTCTCCTTCTTCTACTTCTTCTGATTAACCCTCCAGACTTCACCTTCTCCTTCTCCTTCTTCTGCTTCTTCTGATTCACCCTCCAGACTTCACCTTCTCCTTCTCCTTAATCTGCTTCTTCTGATTCACCCTCCAGACTTCACCTTCTCCTTCTCCTTCTTCTGCTTCTTCTGATTCACCCTCCAGACTTCACCTTCTCCTTCTCCTTCTTCTGCTTCTTCTGATTCACCCTCCAAACTTCACCTGCTCCTTCTCCTTCTTCTACTTCTTCTGATTCACCCTCCAGACTTCATCTTCTCCTTCTCCTTCTTCTGCTTCTTCTGATTCACCCTCCAGACTTCACCTTCTCCTTCTCCTTCTTCTGCTTCTTCTGATTCTCCCTCCAGACTTCACCTTCTCCTTCTCCTTCTTCTGCTTCTTCTGATTCACCCTCCAGACTTCACCTTCTCCTTCTCCTTCTTCTGCCTCTTCTGATTCACCCTTCAGACTTCACCTTCTCCTTCTCCTTCTTCTGCTATTCTGATTCACCCTTCAGACTTCACCTTCTCCTTCTCTTTCTTCTGCATCTTCTGATTCACCCTCCAGACCTCACCTTCTCCTTCTCCTTCTTCTACTTCTTCTGATTCACCCTCCAGACTTCATCTTCTCCTTCTCCTTCTTCTGCTTCTTCTGATTCACCCTTCAGACTTCACTTTCTCCTTCTCCTTCTTCTGCTTCTTCTGATTCACCCTCCAGACTTCGCCTTCTCCTTCTCCTTCTTCTACTTCTTCTGACTCACCCTCCAGACTTCACCGTCTCCTTCTCCTTCTTCTACTTCTTCTGATTCACCCTCCAGTCTTCACCTTCTCCTTCTCCTTCTACTGCTTCTTCTGATTCACCCTCCAGACTTCACCTTCTCCTTCTCCTTCTTCTGCTTCTTCTGATTCACCCTCCTGACCTCACCTTCTCCTTCTCCTTCTTCTGCTTCTTCTGATTCACCCTCCAGACTTCACCTTCTCCATCTCCTTCTTCTACTTTTTCTGATTCACCCTCCAGACTTCACCTTCTCCTTCTACTTCTTCTGTTTCTTCTGATTCACCCTCCAGACTTCACTATCTCCTTCTCCTTCTTCTGCTTCTTCTGATTCACCCTCCAGACTTCACCTCCTCCTTCTCCTTCTTCTGCTTCTTCTGATTCACCCTCCAGACTTCACCATCTCCTTCTCCTTCTTCTGCTTCTTCTGATTCACCCTCCAGACTTCACCATCTCCTTCTCCTTCTTCTACTTCTTCTGATTCACCCTCCAGACTTCACCTTCTCCTTCTCCTTCTTCTGCTTCTTCTGATTCACCCTCCAGACTTCACCTTCTCCTTCTCCTTCGTCTCCTTCTTTTGATTCACCCTCCAGACTACACCTTCTCCTTCTCCTTCTTTTATTTCTTCTGATTCACCCTCCAGACTTCACCTTCTCCTTCTCCTTCTTCTGCTTCTTCTGATTCACCCTCCAGACTTCACCTTCTCCGTCTCCTTCTTCTACTTCTTCTGATTCACCCTCCAGACTTCACCTTCTCCTTCTCCTTCTTCTTCTTCTTCTGATTCACCCTCCAGACTTCACCTTCTTCTTCTCCTTCTTCTACTTCTTCTGCTTCTCCCTCCAGACTTCACCTTCTCCTTCTCCTTCTTCTGCTTCTTCTGATTCACCCTCCAGACTTCACCTTCTCCTTCTCCTTCATCTACTTCTTCTGATTCACCCTCCAGACCTCACCTTCTCCTTCTCCTCCTTCTACTTCTTCTGATTCACCCTCCAGACTTGACCTTCTCCTTCTCCTTCTTCTACTTCTTCTGATTCACCCTCCTGACTTCACCATCTCCTTCTCCTTCTTCTGCTTCTTCTGCTTCACCCTCCAGACTTCACCTTCTCCTTCTCCTTCTTCTGCATCTTCAGCTTCACCCTCCTGACTTCACCTTCTCCTTCTCCTTCTTCTACTTCTACTGATTCACCCTCCAGACTTCACCTTCTCCTTCTCCTTCTTCTGCTTCTTCTGCTTCACCCTCCAGACTTCACCTTCTCCTTCTCCTTCTTCTGTTTCTTCTGCTTCGCCCTCCAGACTTCACCTTCTCCTTCTCCTTCTTCTGCTTCTTCTGCTTCACCCTCCAGACTTCACCCTCTCCTTCTCCTTCTTCTGCTTCTTCTGCTTCAACCTCCTGACTTCACCGTCTCCTTCTCCTTCTTCTGCTTCTTCTGATTCACCCTCCAGACTTCACCTTCTCCTTCTCCTTCTTCTGCTTCTTCTGCTTCACCCTCCAATCTTCACCTTCTGCTTCTCCTTATTCTGCTTCTTCTGCTGCGCCCTCCAGACTTCACCTTCTCCTTCTCCTTCTTCTGCTTCTTCTGCTTCTTCTGCTTCACCCTCCTGACTTCACCTTCTCCTTCTCCTTCTTCTAATTCTTCTGCTTCACCCCCCTGACTTCACCTTCTCCTTCTCCTTCTTCTGCTTCTTCTGATTCACCCTCCTAACTTCACCTTCTCCTTCTCCTTCTTCTGCTTCTTCTGATTCACCCTCCTGACTTCACCTTCTCCTTCTCCTTCTTCTGCTTCTTCTGATTCACCCTCCAGACTTCACCTTCTCCTTCTCCTTCTTCTGCTTCTTCTGATTCACCCTCCAGACTTCACCTCCTCCTTCTCCTTCTTCTGCTTCTTCTGATTCACCCTCCAGACCTCACCTTCTCCTTCTCCTTCTTCTATTTCTTCTGATTCACCCTCCAGACTTCATCTTCTCCTTCTCCTTCTTCTGCTTCTTCTGATTCACCCTCCAGACTTCACCTTCTCCTTCTCCTTCTTCTGCTTCTTCTGATTCACCCTCCAGACTTCACCTTCTCCTTCTCCTTCTTCTGCTTCTTCTGATTCACCCTCCAGACTTCACCTTCTCCTTCTCCTTCTTCTACTTCTTCTGATTCACCCTCCAGACTTCATCTTCTCCTTCTCCTTCTTCTGCTTCTTCTGATTCACTCTCCAGACTTCAACTTCTCCTTCTCCTTCTTCTCCTTCTTCTGATTCACCCTCCAGACTTCACCTTCTCCTACTCCTTCTTCTGCTTCTGCTGATTCACCCTCCAGACTTCACCTTCTCCTTCTCCTTCATCTGCTTCTTTTTATCCACCCTCCTGACTTCACCTTCTCCTTCTCCTTCTTCTGCTTCTTCTGATTCACCCTCCAGACTTCACCTTCTCCTTCTCCTTCTTCTACTTCTTCTGATTCACCCTCCAGACTTCACCTTCTCCTTCTACTTCTTCTGCTTCTTCTGATTCACCCTCCAGACTTCACCTTCTCCTTCTCCTTCTTCTGCTTCTTCTGATTCACCCTCCAGACTTCACCTTCTCCTTTTCCTTCTTCTGCTTCTTCTGATTCACCCTCCAGTCTTCACCTTCTCCTTCTCCTTCTTCTGCTTCTTCTGATTCACCCTCCAGACTTCACCTTCTCCTTCTCCTTCTTCTGCTTCTTCTGATTCACCCTCCTGACTTCACCTTCTCCTTCTCCTTCTTCTGCTTCTTCTGACTCACCCTCCAGACTTCACCTTCTCCTTCTCCTTCTTCTACTTCTTCTGATTCACCCTCCAGACTTCACCTTCTCCTTCTACTTCTTCTGCTTCTTCTGATTCACCCTCCAGACTTCACCTTCTCCTTCTCCTTCTTCTGCTTCTTCTGATTCACCCTCCAGACTTCACCTTATCCTTTTCCTTCTTCTGCTTCTTCTGATTCACCCTCCTGACTTCACCTTCTCCTTCTCCTTCTTCTACTTCTTCTGATTCACCCTCCAGACTTCACCTTCTCCTTCTCCTTCTTCTGCTTCTTCTGCTTCACCCTCCAGACTTCACCTACTCCTTCTCCTTCGTCTACTTCTTCTGATTCACCCTCCAGACTTCATCTTCTCCTTCTCCTTCTTCTGCTTCTTCTGATTCACCTTCCAGACTTCACCTTCTCCTTCTCCTTCTTCTGCTTCTTCTGATTCACCCTCCTGACTTCACCTTCTCCTTCTCCTTCTTCTGCTTCTTCTGATTCACCCTCCAGACTTCACCTTCTCCTTCTCCTTCTTCTACTTCTTCTGATTCACCCTCCAGACTTCACCTTCTCCTTCTACTTCTTCTGCTTCTTCTGATTCACCCTCCAGACTTCACCTTCTTCTTCTCCTTCTTCTACTTCTTCTGCTTCTCCCTCCAGACTTCACCTTCTCCTTCTCCTTCTTCTGCTTCTTCTGATTCACCCTCCAGACTTCACCTTCTCCTTCTCCTTCATCTACTTCTTCTGATTCACCCTCCAGACCTCACCTTCTCCTTCTCCTCCTTCTACTTCTTCTGATTCACCCTCCAGACTTGACCTTCTCCTTCTCCTTCTTCTACTTCTTCTGATTCACCCTCCTGACTTCACCATCTCCTTCTCCTTCTTCTGCTTCTTCTGCTTCACCCTCCTGACTTCACCTTCTCCTTCTCCTTCTTCTACTTCTACTGATTCACCCTCCAGACTTCACCTTCTCCTTCTCCTTCTTCTGCTTCTTCTGCTTCACCCTCCAGACTTCACCTTCTCCTTCTCCTTCTTCTGTTTCTTCTGCTTCGCCCTCCAGACTTCACCTTCTCCTTCTCCTTCTTCTGCTTCTTCTGCTTCACCCTCCAGACTTCACCCTCTCCTTCTCCTTCTTCTGCTTCTTCTGCTTCAACCTCCTGACTTTACCGTCTCCTTCTCCTTCTTCTGCTTCTTCTGATTCACCCTCCAGACTTCACCTTCTCCTTCTCCTTCTTCTGCTTCTTCTGCTTCACCCTCCAATCTTCACCTTCTGCTTCTCCTTATTCTGCTTCTTCTGCTGCGCCCTCCAGACTTCACCTTCTCCTTCTCCTTCTTCTGCTTCTTCTGCTTCTTCTGCTTCACCCTCCTGACTTCACCTTCTCCTTCTCCTTCTTCTAATTCTTCTGCTTCACCCCCCTGACTTCACCTTCTCCTTCTCCTTCTTCTGCTTCTTCTGATTCACCCTCCTAACTTCACCTTCTCCTTCTCCTTCTTCTGCTTCTTCTGATTCACCCTCCTGACTTCACCTTCTCCTTCTCCTTCTTCTGCTTCTTCTGATTCACCCTCCAGACTTCACCTTCTCCTTCTCCTTCTTCTGCTTCTTCTGATTCACCCTCCAGACTTCACCTCCTCCTTCTCCTTCTTCTGCTTCTTCTGATTCACCCTCCAGACCTCACCTTCTCCTTCTCCTTCTTCTATTTCTTCTGATTCACCCTCCAGACTTCATCTTCTCCTTCTCCTTCTTCTGCTTCTTCTGATTCACCCTCCAGAGTTCACCTTCTCCTTCTCCTTCTTCTGCTTCTTCTGATTCACCCTCCAGACTTCACCTTCTCCTTCTCCTTCTTCTGCTTCTTCTGATTCACCCTCCAGACTTCACCTTCTCCTTCTCCTTCTTCTACTTCTTCTGATTCACCCTCCAGACTTCATCTTCTCCTTCTCCTTCTTCTGCTTCTTCTGATTCACTCTCCAGACTTCAACTTCTCCTTCTCCTTCTTCTCCTTCTTCTGATTCACCCTCCAGACTTCACCTTCTCCTACTCCTTCTTCTGCTTCTGCTGATTCACCCTCCAGACTTCACCTTCTCCTTCTCCTTCATCTGCTTCTTTTTATCCACCCTCCTGACTTCACCTTCTCCTTCTCCTTCTTCTGCTTCTTCTGATTCACCCTCCAGACTTCACCTTCTCCTTCTCCTTCTTCTACTTCTTCTGATTCACCCTCCAGACTTCACCTTCTCCTTCTACTTCTTCTGCTTCTTCTGATTCACCCTCCAGACTTCACCTTCTCCTTCTCCTTCTTCTGCTTCTTCTGATTCACCCTCCAGACTTCACCTTCTCCTTTTCCTTCTTCTGCTTCTTCTGATTCACCCTCCAGTCTTCACCTTCTCCTTCTCCTTCTTCTGCTTCTTCTGATTCACCCTCCAGACTTCACCTTCTCCTTCTCCTTCTTCTGCTTCTTCTGATACACCCTCCTGACTTCACCTTCTCCTTCTCCTTCTTCTGCTTCTTCTGACTCACCCTCCAGACTTCACCTTCTCCTTCTCCTTCTTCTACTTCTTCTGATTCACCCTCCAGACTTCACCTTCTCCTTCTACTTCTTCTGCTTCTTCTGATTCACCCTCCAGACTTCACCTTCTCCTTCTCCTTCTTCTGCTTCTTCTGATTCACCCTCCAGACTTCACCTTATCCTTTTCCTTCTTCTGCTTCTTCTGATTCACCCTCCTGACTTCACCTTCTCCTTCTCCTTCTTCTACTTCTTCTGATTCACCCTCCAGACTTCACCTTCTCCTTCTCCTTCTTCTGCTTCTTCTGCTTCACCCTCCAGACTTCACCTTCTCCTTCTCCTTCGTCTACTTCTTCTGATTCACCCTCCAGACTTCATCTTCTCCTTCTCCTTCTTCTGCTTCTTCTGATTCACCTTCCAGACTTCACCTTCTCCTTCTCCTTCTTCTGCTTCTTCTGATTCACCCTCCTGACTTCACCTTCTCCTTCTCCTTCTTCTGCTTCTTCTGATTCACCCTCCAGACTTCACCTTCTCCTTCTCCTTCTTCTACTTCTTCTGATTCACCCTCCAGACTTCACCTTCTCCTTCTACTTCTTCTGCTTCTTCTGATTCACCCTCCAGACTTCACCTTCTCCTTCTCCTTCTTCTACTTCTTCTGATTCACCATCCAGACTTCACCTTCTCCTTTTCCTTCTTCTGCTTCTTCTGATTCACCCTCCATGCTTCACCTTCTCCTTTTCCTTCTTCTGCTTCTTCTGATTCACCCTCCAGACTTCACCTTCTCCTTCTCCTTCTTCTACTTCTTCTGATTCACCCTCCAGACTTCACCTTCTCCTTCTCCTTCTTCTGCTTCTTCTGCTTCACCCTCCAGACTTCACCTTCTCCTTCTCCTTCGTCTCCTTCTTCTGATTCACCCTCCAGACTACACCTTCTCCTTGTCCTTCTTCTACTTCTTCTGATTCACCCTCCAGACTTCACCTTCTCCTTCTCCTTCTTCTGCTTCTTCTGATTCACCCTCCAGACTTCACCTTCTCCTTCGCCTTCTTCTACTTCTTCTGATTCACCCTCCAGACTTCACCTTCTCCTTCTCCTTCTTCTACTTCTTCTGATTCACCCTCCAGACATCACCTTCTCCTTCTCCTTCTACTACTTCTTCTGCTTCTCCCTCCAGACTTCACCTTCTCCTTCTCCTTCTTCTGCTTCTTCTGATTCACCCTCCAGACTTCACCTTCTCCTTCTCCTTCTTCTACTTCTTCTGATTCACCCTCCAGACTTCACCTTCTCCTTCTCCTTCTTCTGCTTCTTCTGATTCACCCTCCAGACTTCACCTTCTCCTTCTCCTTCTACTACTTCTTCTGCTTCTCCCTCCAGACTTCATCTTCTCCTTCTCCTTCTTCTGCTTCTTCTGATTCATCCTCCAGACTTCACCTTCTCCTTCTCCTTCTTCTGCTTCTTCTGATTCACCCTCCAGACCTCACCTTCTCCTTCTCCTTCTTCTACTTCTTCTGATTCATCCTCCAGACTTCATCTTCCCTTTCTCCTTCTTCTGCTTCTTCTGATTCACCCTCCAGACTTCACCTTCTCCTTCTCCTTCTTCTGCTTCTTCTGATTCACCCTTCAGACTTCACCTTCTCCTTCTCCTTCTTCTGCTTCTTCTGATTCACCATCCAGACCTCACCTTCTCCTTCTCCTTCTTCTACTTCTTCTGATTCACCCTCCAGACTTCATCTTCCCTTTCTCCTTCTTCTGCTTCTTCTGATTCACCCTCCAGACTTCACCTTCTACTTCTCCTTCTTCTGCTTCTTCTGATTCACCCTCCAGACTTCGCCTTCTCCTTCTCCTTCTTCTACTTCTTCTGATTCACCCTCCAGACTTCACCTTCTCCTTCTCCTTCTTCTACTTCTTCTGATTCACCCTCCAGTCTTCACCTTCTCCTTCTCCTTCTTCTGCTTCTTCTGATTCACCCTCCAGACTTCACCTTCTCCTTCTCCTTCTTCTGCTTCTTCTGATTCACCCTCCTGACTTCACCTTCTCCTTCTCCTTCTTCTGCTTCTTCTGATTCACCCTCCAGACTTCACCTTCTCCTTCTCCTTCTTCTGCTTCTTCTGATTCACCCTCCAGACTTAACCTTCTCCTTCTCCTTCTTCTGCTTCTTCTGACTCACCATTCAGACTTCACCTTCTCCTTCTCCTTTTTCTGCTTCTTCTGATTCACCCTCCAGACTTCAACTTCTCCTTGTCCTTTTTCTACTTCTTCTGATTCACCCTCCAGACTTCATCTTCTCCTTCTCCTTCTACTATTTCTTCTGCTTCTCCCTCCAGACTTCACCTTCTCCTTCTCCTTCTTCTGCTTCTTCTGATTCACCCTCCAGACTTCACCTTCTCCTTCTCCTCCTTCTACTTCTTCTGATTCACCCTCCAGACTTCACCTTCTCCTTCTCCTTCTTCTACTTCTTCTGATTCACCCTCCAGACTTCACCTTCTCCTTCTCCTTCTTCTACTTCTTCTGATTCACCCTCCTGACTTCAGCTTCTCCTTCTCCTTCTTCTGCTTCTTCTGCTTCACCCTCCTGACTTCACCTTCTCCTTCTCCTTCTTCTACTTCTTCGGCTTCACCCCCCTGACTTCACCTTCTCCTTCTCCTTCTTCTGCTTCTTCTGATTCACCCTCCAGACTTCGCCTTCTCCTTCTCCTTCTTCTGCTTCTTCTGATTCACCCTCCAGACTTCACCTTCTCCTTCTCCTTCTTCTACTTCTTCTGATTCACCCTCCAGACTTCACCTTCTCCTTCTACTTCTTCTGCTTCTTCTGATTCACCCTCCAGACTTCACCTTCTCCTTCTCCTTCTTCTGCTTCTTCTGATTCACCCTCCAGACTTCACCTTCTCCTTTTCCTTCTTCTGCTTCTTCTGATTCACCCTCCATGCTTCACCTTCTCCTTCTCCTTCTTCTGCTTCTTCTGATTCACCCTCCAGACTTCGCCTTCTCCTTCTCCTTCTTCTGCTTCTTCTGATTCACCCTCCAGACTTCACCTTCTCCTTCTCCTTCTTCTACTTCTTCTGATTCACCCTCCAGACTTCACCTTCTCCTTCTACTTCTTCTGCTTCTTCTGATTCACCCTCCAGACTTCACCTTCTCCTTCTCCTTCTTCTACTTCTTCTGATTCACCCTCCAGACTTCACCTTCTCCTTCTCCTTCTTCTGCTTCTTCTGCTTCACCCTCCAGACTTCACCTTCTCCTTCTCCTTCGTCTCCTTCTTCTGATTCACCCTCCAGACTACAGCTTCTCCTTCTCCTTCTTCTACTTCTTCTGATTCACTCTCCAGACTTCACCTTCTCCTTCTCCTTCTTCTGCTTCTTCTGATTCACCCTCCAGACTTCACCTTCTCCTTCGCCTTCTTCTACTTCTTCTGATTCACCCTCCAGACTTCACCTTCTCCTTCTCCTTCTTCCACTTCTTCTGATTCACCCTCCAGACATCACCTTCTCCTTCTCCTTCTACTACTTCTTCTGCTTCTCCCTCCAGACTTCACCTTCTCCTTCTCCTTCTTCTGCTTCTTCTGATTCACCCTCCAGACTTCACCTTCTCCTTCTCCTTCTTCTACTTCTTCTGATTCACCCTCCAGACTTCACCTTCTCCTTCTCCTTCTTCTGCTTCTTCTGATTCACCCTCCAGACTTCACCTTCTCCTTCTCCTTCTACTACTTCTTCTGCTTCTCCCTCCAGACTTCACCTTCTCCTTCTCCTTCTTCTGCTTCTTCTGATTCATCCTCCAGACTTCACCTTCTCCTTCTCCTTCTTCTGCTTCTTCTGATTCACCCTCCAGACCTCACCTTCTCCTTCTCCTTCTTCTACTTCTTCTGATTCATCCTCCAGACTTCATCTTCCCTTTCTCCTTCTTCTGCTTCTTCTGATTCACTCTCCAGACTTCACCTTCTCCTTCTCCTTCTTCTGCTTCTTCTGATTCTCCCTTCAGACTTCACCTTCTCCTTCTCCTTCTTCTCCTTCTTCTGATTCACCCTCCAGACTTCACCTTCTACTTCTCCTTCTTCTGCTTCTTCTGATTCACCCTCCAGACTTCTCCTTCTCCTTCTCCTTCTTCTACTTCTTCTGATTCACCCTCCAGACTTCACCTTCTCCTTCTC
Source organism: Somniosus microcephalus (assembly GCF_052327205.1). NCBI lineage: Eukaryota > Metazoa > Chordata > Chondrichthyes > Squaliformes > Somniosidae > Somniosus > Somniosus microcephalus. The sequence goes on from NW_028225184.1 coordinate 8,374,656, forward strand.
CTTCTTCTACTTCTTCTGATTCACCCTCCAGTCTTCACCTTCTCCTTCTCCTTCTTCTGCTTCTTCTGATTCACCCTCCAGACTTCACCTTCTCCTTCTCCTTCTTCTGCTTCTTCTGATTCACCCTCCTGACTTCACCTTCTCCTTCTCCTTCTTCTACTTCTTCTGATTCACCCTCCAGACTTCACCTTCTCCTTCTCCTTCTTCTACTTCTTCTGATTCACCCTCCAGACCTCACCTTCTCCTTCTCCTTCTTCTACTTCTTCTGATTCATCCTCCAGACTTCATCTTCCCTTTCTCCTTCTTCTGCTTCTTCTGATTCACCCTCCAGACTTCACCTTCTCCTTCTCCTTCTTCTGCTTCTTCTGATTCACCCTTCAGACTTCACCTTCTCCTTCTCCTTCTTCTGCTTCTTCTGATTCACCATCCAGACCTCACCTTCTCCTTCTCCTTCTTCTACTTCTTCTGATTCACCCTCCAGACTTCATCTTCCCTTTCTCCTTCTTCTGCTTCTTCTGATTCACCCTCCAGACTTCACCTTCTACTTCTCCTTCTTCTGCTTCTTCTGATTCACCCTCCAGACTTCGCCTTCTCCTTCTCCTTCTTCTACTTCTTCTGATTCACCCTCCAGACTTCACCTTCTCCTTCTCCTTCTTCTACTTCTTCTGATTCACCCTCCAGTCTTCACCTTCTCCTTCTCCTTCTTCTGCTTCTTCTGATTCACCCTCCAGACTTCACCTTCTCCTTCTCCTTCTTCTGCTTCTTCTGATTCACCCTCCTGACTTCACCTTCTCCTTCTCCTTCTTCTGCTTCTTCTGATTCACCCTCCAGACTTCACCTTCTCCTTCTCCTTCTTCTGCTTCTTCTGATTCACCCTCCAGACTTAACCTTCTCCTTCTCCTTCTTCTGCTTCTTCTGACTCACCATTCAGACTTCACCTTCTCCTTCTCCTTTTTCTGCTTCTTCTGATTCACCCTCCAGACTTCAACTTCTCCTTGTCCTTTTTCTACTTCTTCTGATTCACCCTCCAGACTTCATCTTCTCCTTCTCCTTCTACTATTTCTTCTGCTTCTCCCTCCAGACTTCACCTTCTCCTTCTCCTTCTTCTGCTTCTTCTGATTCACCCTCCAGACTTCACCTTCTCCTTCTCCTCCTTCTACTTCTTCTGATTCACCCTCCAGACTTCACCTTCTCCTTCTCCTTCTTCTACTTCTTCTGATTCACCCTCCAGACTTCACCTTCTCCTTCTCCTTCTTCTACTTCTTCTGATTCACCCTCCTGACTTCAGCTTCTCCTTCTCCTTCTTCTGCTTCTTCTGCTTCACCCTCCTGACTTCACCTTCTCCTTCTCCTTCTTCTACTTCTTCGGCTTCACCCCCCTGACTTCACCTTCTCCTTCTCCTTCTTCTGCTTCTTCTGATTCACCCTCCAGACTTCGCCTTCTCCTTCTCCTTCTTCTGCTTCTTCTGATTCACCCTCCAGACTTCACCTTCTCCTTCTCCTTCTTCTACTTCTTCTGATTCACCCTCCAGACTTCACCTTCTCCTTCTACTTCTTCTGCTTCTTCTGATTCACCCTCCAGACTTCACCTTCTCCTTCTCCTTCTTCTGCTTCTTCTGATTCACCCTCCAGACTTCACCTTCTCCTTTTCCTTCTTCTGCTTCTTCTGATTCACCCTCCATGCTTCACCTTCTCCTTCTCCTTCTTCTGCTTCTTCTGATTCACCCTCCAGACTTCGCCTTCTCCTTCTCCTTCTTCTGCTTCTTCTGATTCACCCTCCAGACTTCACCTTCTCCTTCTCCTTCTTCTACTTCTTCTGATTCACCCTCCAGACTTCACCTTCTCCTTCTACTTCTTCTGCTTCTTCTGATTCACCCTCCAGACTTCACCTTCTCCTTCTCCTTCTTCTACTTCTTCTGATTCACCCTCCAGACTTCACCTTCTCCTTCTCCTTCTTCTGCTTCTTCTGCTTCACCCTCCAGACTTCACCTTCTCCTTCTCCTTCGTCTCCTTCTTCTGATTCACCCTCCAGACTACAGCTTCTCCTTCTCCTTCTTCTACTTCTTCTGATTCACTCTCCAGACTTCACCTTCTCCTTCTCCTTCTTCTGCTTCTTCTGATTCACCCTCCAGACTTCACCTTCTCCTTCGCCTTCTTCTACTTCTTCTGATTCACCCTCCAGACTTCACCTTCTCCTTCTCCTTCTTCCACTTCTTCTGATTCACCCTCCAGACATCACCTTCTCCTTCTCCTTCTACTACTTCTTCTGCTTCTCCCTCCAGACTTCACCTTCTCCTTCTCCTTCTTCTGCTTCTTCTGATTCACCCTCCAGACTTCACCTTCTCCTTCTCCTTCTTCTACTTCTTCTGATTCACCCTCCAGACTTCACCTTCTCCTTCTCCTTCTTCTGCTTCTTCTGATTCACCCTCCAGACTTCACCTTCTCCTTCTCCTTCTACTACTTCTTCTGCTTCTCCCTCCAGACTTCACCTTCTCCTTCTCCTTCTTCTGCTTCTTCTGATTCATCCTCCAGACTTCACCTTCTCCTTCTCCTTCTTCTGCTTCTTCTGATTCACCCTCCAGACCTCACCTTCTCCTTCTCCTTCTTCTACTTCTTCTGATTCATCCTCCAGACTTCATCTTCCCTTTCTCCTTCTTCTGCTTCTTCTGATTCACTCTCCAGACTTCACCTTCTCCTTCTCCTTCTTCTGCTTCTTCTGATTCTCCCTTCAGACTTCACCTTCTCCTTCTCCTTCTTCTCCTTCTTCTGATTCACCCTCCAGACTTCACCTTCTACTTCTCCTTCTTCTGCTTCTTCTGATTCACCCTCCAGACTTCTCCTTCTCCTTCTCCTTCTTCTACTTCTTCTGATTCACCCTCCAGACTTCACCTTCTCCTTCTCCTTCTTCTACTTCTTCTGATTCACCCTCCAGTCTTCACCTTCTCCTTCTCCTTCTTCTGCTTCTTCTGATTCACCCTCCAGACTTCACCTTCTCCTTCTCCTTCTTCTGCTTCTTCTGATTCACCCTCCTGACTTCACCTTCTCCTTCTCCTTCTTCTACTTCTTCTGATTCACCCTCCAGACTTCACCTTCTCCTTCTCCTTCTTCTACTTCTTCTGATTCACCCTCCAGACTTCACCTTCTCCTTCTCCTTCTTCTGCTTCTTCTGATTCACCCTCCAGACTTCACCTTCTAGTTCTCCTTCTTCTGCTTCTTCTGATTCACCCTCCAGTCTTCACCATTTCCTTCTCCTTCTTCTGCTTCTTCTGATTCACCCTCCAGACTTCACCTTCTCCTTCTTCTACTTCTTCTGATTCACCCTCCAGACTTCACCTTCTCCTTCTCCTTCTTCTACTTCTTCTGATTAACCCTCCAGACTTCACCTTCTCCTTCTCCTTCTTCTGCTTCTTCTGATTCACCCTCCAGACTTCACCTTCTCCTTCTCCTTAATCTGCTTCTTCTGATTCACCCTCCAGACTTCACCTTCTCCTTCTCCTTCTTCTGCTTCTTCTGATTCACCCTCCAGACTTCACCTTCTCCTTCTCCTTCTTCTGCTTCTTCTGATTCACCCTCCAGACTTCACCTTCTCCTTCTCCTTCTTCTACTTCTTCTGATTCACCCTCCAGACTTCATCTTCTCCTTCTCCTTCTTCTGCTTCTTCTGATTCACCCTCCAGACTTCACCTTCTCCTTCTCCTTCTTCTGCTTCTTCTGATTCACCCTCCAGACTTCACCTTCTCCTTCTCCTTCTTCTGCTTCTTCTGATTCACCCTCCAGACTTCACCTTCTCCTTCTCCTTCTTCTGCTTCTTCTGATTCACCCTTCAGACTTCACCTTCTCCTTCTCCTTCTTCTGCTTCTGCTGATTCACCCTTCAGACTTCACCTTCTCCTTCTCTTTCTTCTGCTTCTTCTGATTTACCCTCCAGACCTCACCTTCTCCTTCTCCTTCTTCTACTTCTTCTGATTCACCCTCCAGTCTTCACCTTCTCCTTCTCCTTCTTCTGCTTCTTCTGATTCACCCTCCAGACTTCACCTTCTCCTTCTCCTTCTTCTACTTCTTCTGATTCACCCTCCAGACTTCACCTTCTCCTTCTACTTCTTCTGCTTCTTCTGATTCACCCTCCAGACTTCACCTTCTCCTTCTCCTTCTTCTGCTTCTTCTGATTCACCCTCCAGACTTCACCTTCTCCTACTCCTTCTTCTGCTTCTTCTGATTCACCCTCCAGACTTCACCTTCTCCTTTTCCTTCTTCTGCTTCTTCTGATTCACCCTCCAGACTTCACCTTCTCCTTCTCCTTCTTCTACTTCTTCTGATTCACCCTCCAGACTTCACCTTCTCCTTCTCCATCTTCTGCTTCTTCTGCTTCACCCTCCAGGCTTCACCTTCTCCTTCTCCTTCGTCTACTTCTTCTGATTCACCCTCCAGACTTCACCTTCTCCTTCTTCTTCTTCTACTTCTTCTGATTCACCCTCCAGACTTCACCTTCTCCTTCTACTTCTTATGCTTCTTCTGATTCACCCTCCAGACTTCACCTTCTCCTTCTCCTTCTTCTGCTTCTTCTGATTCACCCTCCAGACTTCACCTTCTTCTTCTCCTTCTTCTGCTTCTTCTGATTCACCCTCCAGACTTCACCTTCTCCTTTTCCTTCTTCTGCTTCTTCTGCTTCACCCTCCAGACTTCACCTTCTCCTTCTCCTTCGTCTACTTCTTCTGATTCACCCTCCAGACTACACCTTCTCCTTCTCCTTCTTCTACTTCTTCTGATTCACCCTCCAGACTTCACCTTCTGCTTCTCCTTCTTCTCCTTGTTCTGATTCACCCTCCAGACTTCAACTTCTCCTTCGCCTTCTTCTACTTCTTCTGATTCACCCTCCAGACTTCACCTTCTCCTTCTCCTTCTTCTACTTCTTCTGATTCACCCTCCAGACTTCACCTTCGCCTTCTCCTTCTACTACTTCTTCTGCTTCTCCCTCCAGACTTCACCTTCTCCTTCTCCTTCTTCTGCTTCTTCTGATTCACCCTCCAGACTTCACCTTCTCCTTCTCCTTCTTCTACTTCTTCTGATTCACCCTCCAGACTTCACCTTCTCCTTCTCCTTCTTCTACTTCTTCTGATTAACCCTCCAGACTTCACCTTCTCCTTCTCCTTCTTCTGCTTCTTCTGATTCACCCTCCAGACTTCACCTTCTCCTTCTCCTTAATCTGCTTCTTCTGATTCACCCTCCAGACTTCACCTTCTCCTTCTCCTTCTTCTGCTTCTTCTGATTCACCCTCCAGACTTCACCTTCTCCTTCTCCTTCTTCTGCTTCTTCTGATTCACCCTCCAGACTTCACCTTCTCCTTCTCCTTCTTCTACTTCTTCTGATTCACCCTCCAGACTTCATCTTGTCCTTCTCCTTCTTCTGCTTCTTCTGATTCACCCTCCAGAATTCACCTTCTCCTTCTCCTTCTTCTGCTTCTTCTGATTCACCCTCCAGACTTCACCTTCTCCTTCTCCTTCTTCTGCTTCTTCTGATTCACCCTCCAGACTTCACCTTCTCCTTCTCCTTCTTCTGCTTCTTCTGATTCACCCTTCAGACTTCACCTTCTCCTTCTCGTTCTTCTGCTTCTGCTGATTCACCCTTCAGACTTCACCTTCTCCTTCTCTTTCTTCTGCTTCTTCTGATTCACCCTCCAGTCCTCATCTTCACCTTCTCCTTCTTCTACTTCTTCTGATTCACCCTCCAGACTTCATCTTCTCCTTCTCCTTCTTCTGCTTCTTCTGATTCACCCTCCAGACTTCTCTTTCTCCTTCTCCTTCTTCTGCTTCTTCTGATTCACCCTCCAGACTTCGCCTTCTCCTTCTCCTTCTTCTACTTCTTCTGATTCACCCTCCAGACTTCACCGTCTCCTTCTCCTTCTTCTACTTCTTCTGATTCACCCTCCAGTCTTCACCTTCTCCTTCTCCTTCTTCTGCTTCTTCTGATTCACCCTCCAGACTTCACCTTCTCCTTCTCCTTCTTCTGCTTCTTCTGATTCACCCTCCTGACTTCACCTTCTCCTTCTCCTTCTTCTGCTTCTTCTGATTCACCCTCCAGACTTCACCTTCTCCATCTCCTTCTTCTACTTCTTCTGATTCACCCTCCAGACTTCACCTTCTCCTTCTACTTCTTCTGCTTCTTCTGATTCACCCTCCAGACTTCACCTTCTCCTTCTCCTTCTTCTGCTTCTTCTGATTCACCCTCCTGACTTCACCTTCTCCTTCTCCTTCTTCTGCTTCTACTTCTTCTGATTCACCCTCCAGACTTCACCTTCTCCTTCTACTTCTTCTGCTTCTTCTGATTCACCCTCCAGACTTCACCTTCTCCTTCTCCTTCTTCTACTTCTTCTGATTCACCCTCCAGACTTCACCTTCTCCTTCTACTTCTTCTGCTTCTTCTGATTCACCCTCCAGACTTCACCTTCTCCTTCTCCTTCTTCTGCTTCTTCTGATTCACCCTCCAGACTTCACCTTCTCCTTCTCCTTCTTCTGCTTCTTCTGATTCACCCTCCAGACTTCACCTTCTCCTTTTCCTTCTTCTGCTTCTTCTGATTCACCCTCCAGACTTCACCTTCTCCTTCTCCTTCTTCTACTTCTTCTGATTCACCCTCCAGACTTCACCTTCTCCTTCTCCTTCTTCTGCTTCTTCTGCTTCATGCTCCAGACTTCACCTTCTCCTTCTCCTTCGTCTACTTCTTCTGATTCACCCTCCAGACTACACCTTCTCCTTCTCCTTCTTCTACTTCTTCTGATTCACCCTCCAGACTTCACCTTCTCCTTCGCCTTCTTCTACTTCTTCTGATTCACCCTCCAGACTTCACCTTCTCCTTCTCCTTCTTCTACTTCTTCTGATTCACCCTCCAGACTTCACCTTCTCCTTCTCCTTTTACTACTTCTTCTGCTTCTCCCTCCAGACTTCACCTTCTCCTTCTCCTTCTTCTGCTTCTTCTGATTCACCCTCCAGACTTCACCTTCTCCTTCTCCTTCTTCTACTTCTTCTGATTCACCCTCCAGACTTCACCTTCTCCTTCTCCTTCTTCTACTTCTTCTGATTAACCCTCCAGACTTCACCTTCTCCTTCTCCTTCTTCTGCTTCTTCTGATTCACCCTCCAGACTTCACCTTCTCCTTCTCCTTAATCTGCTTCTTCTGATTCACCCTCCAGACTTCACCTTCTCCTTCTCCTTCTTCTGCTTCTTCTGATTCACCCTCCAGACTTCACCTTCTCCTTCTCCTTCTTCTGCTTCTTCTGATTCACCCTCCAAACTTCACCTGCTCCTTCTCCTTCTTCTACTTCTTCTGATTCACCCTCCAGACTTCATCTTCTCCTTCTCCTTCTTCTGCTTCTTCTGATTCACCCTCCAGACTTCACCTTCTCCTTCTCCTTCTTCTGCTTCTTCTGATTCTCCCTCCAGACTTCACCTTCTCCTTCTCCTTCTTCTGCTTCTTCTGATTCACCCTCCAGACTTCACCTTCTCCTTCTCCTTCTTCTGCTTCTTCTGATTCACCCTTCAGACTTCACCTTCTCCTTCTCCTTCTTCTGCTTCTTCTGATTCACCCTTCAGACTTCACCTTCTCCTTCTCTTTCTTCTGCATCTTCTGATTCACCCTCCAGACCTCACCTTCTCCTTCTCCTTCTTCTACTTCTTCTGATTCACCCTCCAGACTTCATCTTCTCCTTCTCCTTCTTCTGCTTCTTCTGATTCACCCTTCAGACTTCACTTTCTCCTTCTCCTTCTTCTGCTTCTTCTGATTCACCCTCCAGACTTCGCCTTCTCCTTCTCCTTCTTCTACTTCTTCTGACTCACCCTCCAGACTTCACCGTCTCCTTCTCCTTCTTCTACTTCTTCTGATTCACCCTCCAGTCTTCACCTTCTCCTTCTCCTTCTACTGCTTCTTCTGATTCACCCTCCAGACTTCACCTTCTCCTTCCCCTTCTTCTGCTTCTTCTGATTCACCCTCCTGACTTCACCTTCTCCTTCTCCTTCTTCTGCTTCTTCTGATTCACCCTCCAGACTTCACCTTCTCCATCTCCTTCTTCTACTTTTTCTGATTCACCCTCCAGACTTCACCTTCTCCTTCTACTTCTTCTGTTTCTTCTGATTCACCCTCCAGACTTCACTATCTCCTTCTCCTTCTTCTGCTTCTTCTGATTCACCCTCCAGACTTCACCTCCTCCTTCTCCTTCTTCTGCTTCTTCTGATTCACCCTCCAGACTTCACCATCTCCTTCTCCTTCTTCTGCTTCTTCTGATTCACCCTCCAGACTTCACCATCTCCTTCTCCTTCTTCTACTTCTTCTGATTCACCCTCCAGACTTCACCTTCTCCTTCTCCTTCTTCTGCTTCTTCTGATTCACCCTCCAGACTTCACCTTCTCCTTCTCCTTCGTCTCCTTCTTTTGATTCACCCTCCAGACTACACCTTCTCCTTCTCCTTCTTTTATTTCTTCTGATTCACCCTCCAGACTTCACCTTCTCCTTCTCCTTCTTCTGCTTCTTCTGATTCACCCTCCAGACTTCACCTTCTCCGTCTCCTTCTTCTACTTCTTCTGATTCACCCTCCAGACTTCACCTTCTCCTTCTCCTTCTTCTTCTTCTTCTGATTCACCCTCCAGACTTCACCTTCTTCTTCTCCTTCTTCTACTTCTTCTGCTTCTCCCTCCAGACTTCACCTTCTCCTTCTCCTTCTTCTGCTTCTTCTGATTCACCCTCCAGACTTCACCTTCTCCTTCTCCTTCATCTACTTCTTCTGATTCACCCTCCAGACCTCACCTTCTCCTTCTCTTCCTTCTACTTCTTCTGATTCACCCTCCAGACTTGACCTTCTCCTTCTCCTTCTTCTACTTCTTCTGATTCACCCTCCTGACTTCACCATCTCCTTCTCCTTCTTCTGCTTCTTCTGCTTCACCCTCCAGACTTCACCTTCTCCTTCTCCTTCTTCTGCTTCTTCTGCTTCACCCTCCTGACTTCACCTTCTCCTTCTCCTTCTTCTACTTCTACTGATTCACCCTCCAGACTTCACCTTCTCCTTCTCCTTCTTCTGCTTCTTCTGCTTCACCCTCCAGACTTCACCTTCTCCTTCTCCTTCTTCTGTTTCTTCTGCTTCGCCCTCCAGACTTCACCTTCTCCTTCTCCTTCTTCTGCTTCTTCTGCTTCACCCTCCAGACTTCACCCTCTCCTTCTCCTTCTTCTGCTTCTTCTGCTTCAACCTCCTGACTTCACCGTCTCCTTCTCCTTCTTCTGCTTCTTCTGATTCACCCTCCAGACTTCACCTTCTCCTTCTCCTTCTTCTGCTTCTTCTGCTTCACCCTCCAATCTTCACCTTCTGCTTCTCCTTATTCTGCTTCTTCTGCTGCGCCCTCCAGACTTCACCTTCTCCTTCTCCTTCTTCTGCTTCTTCTGCTTCTTCTGCTTCACCCTCCTGACTTCACCTTCTCCTTCTCCTTCTTCTAATTCTTCTGCTTCACCCCCCTGACTTCACCTTCTCCTTCTCCTTCTTCTGCTTCTTCTGATTCACCCTCCTAACTTCACCTTCTCCTTCTCCTTCTTCTGCTTCTTCTGATTCACCCTCCTGACTTCACCTTCTCCTTCTCCTTCTTCTGCTTCTTCTGATTCACCCTCCAGACTTCACCTTCTCCTTCTCCTTCTTCTGCTTCTTCTGATTCACCCTCCAGACTTCACCTCCTCCTTCTCCTTCTTCTGCTTCTTCTGATTCACCCTCCAGACCTCACCTTCTCCTTCTCCTTCTTCTATTTCTTCTGATTCACCCTCCAGACTTCATCTTCTCCTTCTCCTTCTTCTGCTTCTTCTGATTCACCCTCCAGACTTCACCTTCTCCTTCTCCTTCTTCTGCTTCTTCTGATTCACCCTCCAGACTTCACCTTCTCCTTCTCCTTCTTCTGCTTCTTCTGATTCACCCTCCAGACTTCACCTTCTCCTTCTCCTTCTTCTACTTCTTCTGATTCACCCTCCAGACTTCATCTTCTCCTTCTCCTTCTTCTGCTTCTTCTGATTCACTCTCCAGACTTCAACTTCTCCTTCTCCTTCTTCTCCTTCTTCTGATTCACCCTCCAGACTTCACCTTCTCCTACTCCTTCTTCTGCTTCTGCTGATTCACCCTCCAGACTTCACCTTCTCCTTCTCCTTCATCTGCTTCTTCTGATCCACCCTCCTGACTTCACCTTCTCCTTCTCCTTCTTCTGCTTCTTCTGATTCACCCTCCAGACTTCACCTTCTCCTTCTCCTTCTTCTACTTCTTCTGATTCACCCTCCAGACTTCACCTTCTCCTTCTACTTCTTCTGCTTCTTCTGATTCACCCTCCAGACTTCACCTTCTCCTTCTCCTTCTTCTGCTTCTTCTGATTCACCCTCCAGACTTCACCTTCTCCTTTTCCTTCTTCTGCTTCTTCTGATTCACCCTCCAGTCTTCACCTTCTCCTTCTCCTTCTTCTGCTTCTTCTGATTCACCCTCCAGACTTCACCTTCTCCTTCTCCTTCTTCTGCTTCTTCTGATTCACCCTCCTGACTTCACCTTCTCCTTCTCCTTCTTCTGCTTCTTCTGACTCACCCTCCAGACTTCACCTTCTCCTTCTCCTTCTTCTACTTCTTCTGATTCACCCTCCAGACTTCACCTTCTCCTTCTACTTCTTCTGCTTCTTCTGATTCACCCTCCAGACTTCACCTTCTCCTTCTCCTTCTTCTGCTTCTTCTGATTCACCCTCCAGACTTCACCTTATCCTTTTCCTTCTTCTGCTTCTTCTGATTCACCCTCCTGACTTCACCTTCTCCTTCTCCTTCTTCTACTTCTTCTGATTCACCCTCCAGACTTCACCTTCTCCTTCTCCTTCTTCTGCTTCTTCTGCTTCACCCTCCAGACTTCACCTTCTCCTTCTCCTTCGTCTACTTCTTCTGATTCACCCTCCAGACTTCATCTTCTCCTTCTCCTTCTTCTGCTTCTTCTGATTCACCTTCCAGACTTCACCTTCTCCTTCTCCTTCTTCTGCTTCTTCTGATTCACCCTCCTGACTTCACCTTCTCCTTCTCCTTCTTCTGCTTCTTCTGATTCACCCTCCAGACTTCACCTTCTCCTTCTCCTTCTTCTACTTCTTCTGATTCACCCTCCAGACTTCACCTTCTCCTTCTCCTTCTTCTGCTTCTTCTGCTTCACCCTCCAGACTTCACCTTCTCCTTCTCCTTCGTCTCCTTCTTCTGATTCACCCTCCAGACTACACCTTCTCCTTGTCCTTCTTCTACTTCTTCTGATTCACCCTCCAGACTTCACCTTCTCCTTCTCCTTCTTCTGCTTCTTCTGATTCACCCTCCAGACTTCACCTTCTCCTTCGCCTTCTTCTACTTCTTCTGATTCACCCTCCAGACTTCACCTTCTCCTTCTCCTTCTTCTACTTCTTCTGATTCACCCTCCAGACATCACCTTCTCCTTCTCCTTCTACTACTTCTTCTGCTTCTCCCTCCAGACTTCACCTTCTCTTTCTCCTTCTTCTGCTTCTTCTGATTCACCCTCCAGACTTCACCTTCTCCTTCTCCTTCTTCTACTTCTTCTGATTCACCCTCCAGACTTCACCTTCTCCTTCTCCTTCTTCTGCTTCTTCTGATTCACCCTCCAGACTTCACCTTCTCCTTCTCCTTCTACTACTTCTTCTGCTTCTCCCTCCAGACTTCATCTTCTCCTTCTCCTTCTTCTGCTTCTTCTGATTCATCCTCCAGACTTCACCTTCTCCTTCTCCTTCTTCTGCTTCTTCTGATTCACCCTCCAGACCTCACCTTCTCCTTCTCCTTCTTCTACTTCTTCTGATTCATCCTCCAGACTTCATCTTCCCTTTCTCCTTCTTCTGCTTCTTCTGATTCACCCTCCAGACTTCACCTTCTCCTTCTCCTTCTTCTGCTTCTTCTGATTCACCCTTCAGACTTCACCTTCTCCTTCTCCTTCTTCTGCTTCTTCTGATTCACCCTCCAGACCTCACCTTCTCCTTCTCCTTCTTCTACTTCTTCTGATTCACCCTCCAGACTTCATCTTCCCTTTCTCCTTCATCTGCTTCTTCTGATTCACCCTCCAGACTTCACCTTCTACTTCTCCTTCTTCTGCTTCTTCTGATTCACCCTCCAGACTTCGCCTTCTCCTTCTCCTTCTTCTACTTCTTCTGATTCACCCTCCAGACTTCAACTTCTCCTTCTCCTTCTTCTACTTCTTCTGATTCACCCTCCAGTCTTCACCTTCTCCTTCTCCTTCTTCTGCTTCTTCTGATTCACCCTCCAGACTTCACCTTCTCCTTCTCCTTCTTCTGCTTCTTCTGATTCACCCTCCTGACTTCACCTTCTCCTTCTCCTTCTTCTGCTTCTTCTGATTCACCCTCCAGACTTCACCTTCTCCTTCTCCTTCTTCTGCTTCTTCTGATTCACCCTCCAGACTTAACCTTCTCCTTCTCCTTCTTCTGCTTCTTCTGACTCACCATTCAGACTTCACCTTCTCCTTCTCCTTTTTCTGCTTCTTCTGATTCACCCTCCAGACTTCAACTTCTCCTTGTCCTTTTTCTACTTCTTCTGATTCACCCTCCAGACTTCATCTTCTCCTTCTCCTTCTACTATTTCTTCTGCTTCTCCCTCCAGACTTCACCTTCTCCTTCTCCTTCTTCTGCTTCTTCTGATTCACCCTCCAGACTTCACCTTCTCCTTCTCCTCCTTCTACTTCTTCTGATTCACCCTCCAGACTTCACCTTCTCCTTCGCCTTCTTCTACTTCTTCTGATTCACCCTCCAGACTTCACCTTCTCCTTCTCCTTCTTCTACTTCTTCTGATTCACCCTCCTGACTTCAGCTTCTCCTTCTCCTTCTTCTGCTTCTTCTGCTTCACCCTCCTGACTTCACCTTCTCCTTCTCCTTCTTCTACTTCTTCGGCTTCACCCCCCTGACTTCACCTTCTCCTTCTCCTTCTTCTGCTTCTTCTGATTCACCCTCCAGACTTCGCCTTCTCCTTCTCCTTCTTCTGCTTCTTCTGATTCACCCTCCAGACTTCACCTTCTCCTTCTCCTTCTTCTACTTCTTCTGATTCACCCTCCAGACTTCACCTTCTCCTTCTACTTCTTCTGCTTCTTCTGATTCACCCTCCAGACTTCACCTTCTCCTTCTCCTTCTTCTGCTTCTTCTGATTCACCCTCCAGACTTCACCTTCTCCTTTTCCTTCTTCTGCTTCTTCTGATTCACCCTCCATGCTTCACCTTCTCCTTCTCCTTCTTCTGCTTCTTCTGATTCACCCTCCAGACTTCGCCTTCTCCTTCTCCTTCTTCTGCTTCTTCTGATTCACCCTCCAGACTTCACCTTCTCCTTCTCCTTCTTCTACTTCTTCTGATTCACCCTCCAGACTTCACCTTCTCCTTCTACTTCTTCTGCTTCTTCTGATTCACCCTCCAGACTTCACCTTCTCCTTCTCCTTCTTCTACTTCTTCTGATTCACCCTCCAGACTTCACCTTCTCCTTCTCCTTCTTCTGCTTCTTCTGCTTCACCCTCCAGACTTCACCTTCTCCTTCTCCTTCGTCTCCTTCTTCTGATTCACCCTCCAGACTACAGCTTCTCCTTCTCCTTCTTCTACTTCTTCTGATTCACTCTCCAGACTTCACCTTCTCCTTCTCCTTCTTCTGCTTCTTCTGATTCACCCTCCAGACTTCACCTTCTCCTTCGCCTTCTTCTACTTCTTCTGATTCACCCTCCAGACTTCACCTTCTCCTTCTCCTTCTTCTACTTCTTCTGATTCACCCTCCAGACATCACCATCTCCTTCTCCTTCTACTACTTCTTCTGCTTCTCCCTCCAGACTTCACCTTCTCCTTCTCCTTCTTCTGCTTCTTCTGATTCACCCTCCAGACTTCACCTTCTCCTTCTCCTTCTTCTACTTCTTCTGATTCACCCTCCAGACTTCACCTTCTCCTTCTCCTTCTTCTGCTTCTTCTGATTCACCCTCCAGACTTCACCTTCTCCTTCTCCTTCTACTACTTCTTCTGCTTCTCCCTCCAGACTTCACCTTCTCCTTCTCCTTCTTCTGCTTCTTCTGATTCATCCTCCAGACTTCACCTTCTCCTTCTCCTTCTTCTGCTTCTTCTGATTCACCCTCCAGACCTCACCTTCTCCTTCTCCTTCTTCTACTTCTTCTGATTCATCCTCCAGACTTCATCTTCCCTTTCTCCTTCTTCTGCTTCTTCTGATTCACTCTCCAGACTTCACCTTCTCCTTCTCCTTCTTCTGCTTCTTCTGATTCTCCCTTCAGACTTCACCTTCTCCTTCTCCTTCTTCTGCTTCTTCTGATTCACCCTCCAGACCTCACCTTCTCCTTCTCCTTCTTCTACTTCTTCTGATTCACCCTCCAGACTTCATCTTCCCTTTCTCCTTCTTCTGCTTCTTCTGATTCACCCTCCAGACTTCACCTTCTACTTCTCCTTCTTCTGCTTCTTCTGATTCACCCTCCAGACTTCGCCTTCTCCTTCTCCTTCTTCTACTTCTTCTGATTCACCCTCCAGACTTCACCTTCTCCTTCTCCTTCTTCTACTTCTTCTGATTCACCCTCCAGTCTTCACCTTCTCCTTCTGCTTCTTCTGCTTCTTCTGATTCACCCTCCAGACTTCACCTTCTCCTTCTCCTTCTTCTACTTCTTCTGATTCACCCTCCAGACTTCACCTTCTCCTTCTCCTTCTTCTGCTTCTTCTGATTCACCCTCCAGACTTCACCTTCTCCTTCTCCTTCGTCTCCTTCTTTTGATTCACCCTCCAGACTACACCTTCTCCTTCTCCTTCTTTTATTTCTTCTGATTCACCCTCCAGACTTCACCTTCTCCTTCTCCTTCTTCTGCTTCTTCTGATTCACCCTCCAGACTTCACCTTCTCCGTCTCCTTCTTCTACTTCTTCTGATTCACCCTCCAGACTTCACCTTCTCCTTCTCCTTCTTCTTCTTCTTCTGATTCACCCTCCAGACTTCACCTTCTTCTTCTCCTTCTTCTACTTCTTCTGCTTCTCCCTCCAGACTTCACCTTCTCCTTCTCCTTCTTCTGCTTCTTCTGATTCACCCTCCAGACTTCACCTTCTCCTTCTCCTTCATCTACTTCTACTGATTCACCCTCCAGACCTCACCTTCTCCTTCTCCTCCTTCTACTTCTTCTGATTCACCCTCCAGACTTGACCTTCTCCTTCTCCTTCTTCTACTTCTTCTGATTCACCCTCCTGACTTCACCATCTCCTTCTCCTTCTTCTGCTTCTTCTGCTTCACCCTCCAGACTTCACCTTCTCCTTCTCCTTCTTCTGCTTCTTCTGCTTCAACCTCCTGACTTCACCGTCTCCTTCTCCTTCTTCTGCTTCTTCTGATTCACCCTCCAGACTTCAACTTCTCCTTCTCCTTCTTCTGCTTCTTCTGCTTCACCCTCCAATCTTCACCTTCTGCTTCTCCTTATTCTGCTTCTTCTGCTGCGCCCTCCAGACTTCACCTTCTCCTTCTCCTTCTTCTGCTTCTTCTGCTTCACCCTCCTGACTTCACCTTCTCCTTCTCCTTCTTCTAATTCTTCTGCTTCACCCCCCTGACTTCACCTTCTCCTTCTCCTTTTTCTGCTTCTTCTGATTCACCCTCCTAACTTCACCTTCTCCTTCTCCTTCTTCTGCTTCTTCTGATTCACCCTCCTGACTTCACCTTCTCCTTCTCCTTCTTCTGCTTCTTCTGATTCACCCTCCAGACTTCACCTTCTCCTTCTCCTTCTTCTGCTTCTTCTGATTCACCCTCCAGACTTCACCTCCTCCTTCTCCTTCTTCTGCTTCTGCTGATTCACCCTCCAGACCTCACCTTCTCCTTCTCCTTCTTCTATTTCTTCTGATTCACCCTCCAGACTTCATCTTCTCCTTCTCCTTCTTCTGCTTCTTCTGATTCACCCTCCAGACTTCACCTTCTCCTTCTCCTTCTTCTGCTTCTTCTGATTCACCCTCCAGACTTCACCTTCTCCTTCTCCTTCTTCTGCTTCTTCTGATTCACCCTCCAGACTTCACCTTCTCCTTCTCCTTCTTCTACTTCTTCTGATTCACCCTCCAGACTTCATCTTCTCCTTCTCCTTCTTCTGCTTCTTCTGATTCACCCTCCAGACTTCACCTTCTCCTTCTCCTTCTTCTGCTTCTTCTGATTCACCCTCCAGACTTCACCTTCTCCTTCTCCTTCTACTTCTTCTGATTCACCCTCCAGACTTCACCATCTCCTTCTCCTTCTTCTACTTCTTCTGATTCACTCTCCAGACTTCACCTTCTCCTTCTCCTTCTTCTCCTTCTTCTGATTCACCCTCCAGACTTCACCTTCTCCTTCTCCTTCTTCTGCTTCTGCTGATTCACCCTCCAGACTTCACCTTCTCCTTCTCCTTCATCTGCTTCTTCTGATTCACCCTCCTGACTTCACCTTCTCCTTCTCCTTCTTCTGCTTCTTCTGATTCACCCTCCAGACTTCACCTTCTCCTTCTCCTTCTTCTACTTCTTCTGATTCACCCTCCAGACTTCACCTTCTCCTTCTACTTCTTCTGCTTCTTCTGATTCACCCTCCAGACTTCACCTTCTCCTTCTCCTTCTTCTGCTTCTTCTGATTCACCCTCCAGACTTCACCTTCTCCTTTTCCTTCTTCTGCTTCTTCTGATTCACCCTCCAGTCTTCACCTTCTCCTTCTCCTTCTTCTGCTTCTTCTGATTCACCCTCCAGACTTCACCTTCTCCTTCTCCTTCTTCTGCTTCTTCTGATTCACCCTCCTGACTTCACCTTCTCCTTCTCCTTCTTCTGCTTCTTCTGATTCACCCTCCAGACTTCACCTTCTCCTTCTCCTTCTTCTACTTCTTCTGATTCACCCTCCAGACTTCACCTTCTCCTTCTACTTCTTCTGCTTCTTCTGATTCACCCTCCAGACTTCACCTTCTCCTGCTCCTTCTTCTGCTTCTTCTGATTCACCCTCCAGACTTCACCTTATCCTTTTCCTTCTTCTGCTTCTTCTGATTCACCCTCCTGACTTCACCTTCTCCTTCTCCTTCTTCTACTTCTTCTGATTCACCCTCCAGACTTCACCTTCCCCTTCTCCTTCTTCTGCTTCTTCTGCTTCACCCTCCAGACTTCACCTTCTCCTTCTCCTTCGTCTACTTCTTCTGATTCACCCTCCAGACTTCATCTTCTCCTTCTCCTTCTTCTGCTTCTTCTGATTCACCCTCCAGACTTCACCTTCTACTTCTCCTTCTTCTGCTTCTTCTGATTCACCCTCCAGACTTCGCCTTCTCCTTCTCCTTCTTCTACTTCTTCTGATTCACCCTCCGGACTTCACCTTCTCCTTCTCCTTCTTCTACTTCTTCTGATTCACCCTCCAGTCTTCACCTTCTCCTTCTCCTTCTTCTGCTTCTTCTGATTCACCTTCCAGACTTCACCTTCTCCTTCTCCTTCTTCTGCTTCTTCTGATTCACCCTCCTGACTTCACCTTCTCCTTCTCCTTCTTCTGCTTCTTCTGATTCACCCTCCAGACTTCACCTTCTCCTTCTCCTTCTTCTACTTCTTCTGATTCACCCTCCAGACTTCACCTTCTCCTTCTACTTCTTCTGCTTCTTCTGATTCACCCTCCAGACTTCACCTTCTCCTTCTCCTTCTTCTGCTTCTTCTGATTCACCATCCAGACTTCACCTTCTCCTTTTCCTTCTTCTGCTTCTTCTGATTCACCCTCCATGCTTCACCTTCTCCTTTTCCTTCTTCTGCTTCTTCTGATTCACCCTCCAGACTTCACCTTCTCCTTCTCCTTCTTCTACTTCTTCTGATTCACCCTCCAGACTTCACCTTCTCCTTCTCCTTCTTCTGCTTCTTCTGCTTCACCCTCCAGACTTCACCTTCTCCTTCTCCTTCGTCTCCTTCTTCTGATTCACCCTCCAGACTACACCTTCTCCTTGTCCTTCTTCTACTTCTTCTGATTCACCCTCCAGACTTCACCTTCTCCTTCTCCTTCTTCTGCTTCTTCTGATTCACCCTCCAGACTTCACCTTCTCCTTCGCCTTCTTCTACTTCTTCTGATTCACCCTCCAGACTTCACCTTCTCCTTCTCCTTCTTCTACTTCTTCTGATTCACCCTCCAGACATCACCTTCTCCTTCTCCTTCTACTACTTCTTCTGCTTCTCCCTCCAGACTTCACCTTCTCCTTATCCTTCTTCTGCTTCTTCTGATTCACCCTCCAGACTTCACCTTCTCCTTCTCCTTCTTCTACTTCTTCTGATTCACCCTCCAGACTCCACCTTCTCCTTCTCCTTCTTCTGCTTCTTCTGATTCACCCTCCAGACTTCACCTTCTCCTTCTCCTTCTACTACTTCTTCTGCTTCTCCCTCCAGACTTCACCTTCTCCTTCTCCTTCTTCTGCTTCTTCTGATTCATCCTCCAGACTTCACCTTCTCCTTCTTCTGCTTCTTCTGCTTCACCCTCCTGACTTCACCTTCTCCTTCTCCTTCTTCTACTTCTACTGATTCACCCTCCAGACTTCACCTTCTCCTTCTCCTTCTTCTGCTTCTTCTGCTTCACCCTCCAGACTTCACCTTCTCCTTCTCCTTCTTCTGTTTCTTCTGCTTCGCCCTCCAGACTTCACCTTCTCCTTCTCCTTCTTCTGCTTCTTCTGCTTCACCCTCCAGACTTCACCTTCTCCTTCTCCTTCTTCTGCTTCTTCTGCTTCAACCTCCTGACTTCACCGTCTCCTTCTCCTTCTTCTGCTTCTTCTGATTCACCCTCCAGACTTCACCTTCTCCTTCTCCTTCTTCTGCTTCTTCTGCTTCACCCTCCAATCTTCACCTTCTGCTTCTCCTTATTCTGCTTCTTCTGCTGCGCCCTCCAGACTTCACCTTCTCCTTCTCCTTCTCTGCTTCTTCTGCTTCACCCTCCTGACTTCACCTTCTCCTTCTCCTTCTTCTAATTCTTCTGCTTCACCCCCCTGACTTCACCTTCTCCTTCTCCTTCTTCTGCTTCTTCTGATTCACCCTCCTAACTTCACCTTCTCCTTCTCCTTCTTCTGCTTCTTCTGATTCACCCTCCTGACTTCACCTTCTCCTTCTCCTTCTTCTGCTTCTTCTGATTCACCCTCCAGACTTCACCTTCTCCTTCTCCTTCTTCTACTTCTTCTGATTCACCCTCCAGACTTCACCTCCTCCTTCTCCTTCTTCTGCTTCTTCTGATTCACCCTCCAGACCTCACCTTCTCCTTCTCCTTCTTCTATTTCTTCTGATTCACCCTCCAGACTTCATCTTCTCCTTCTCCTTCTTCTGCTTCTTCTGATTCACCCTCCAGACTTCACCTTCTCCTTCTCCTTCTTCTGCTTCTTCTGATTCACCCTCCAGACTTCACCTTCTCCTTCTCCTTCTTCTGCTTCTTCTGATTCACCCTCCAGACTTCACCTTCTCCTTCTCCTTCTTCTACTTCTTCTGATTCACCCTCCAGACTTCATCTTCTCCTTCTCCTTCTTCTGCTTCTTCTGATTCACCCTCCAGACTTCACCTTCTCCTTCTCCTTCTTCTGCTTCTTCTGATTCACCCTCCAGACTTCACCTTCTCCTTCTCCTTCTACTTCTTCTGATTCACCCTCCAGACTTCACCATCTCCTTCTCCTTCTTCTACTTCTTCTGATTCACTCTCCAGACTTCACCTTCTCCTTCTCCTTCTTCTCCTTCTTCTGATTCACCCTCCAGACTTCACCTTCTCCTTCTCCTTCTTCTGCTTCTGCTGATTCACCCTCCAGACTTCACCTTCTCCTTCTCCTTCATCTGCTTCTTCTGATTCACCCTCCTGACTTCACCTTCTCCTTCTCCTTCTTCTGCTTCTTCTGATTCACCCTCCAGACTTCACCTTCTCCTTCTCCTTCTTCTACTTCTTCTGATTCACCCTCCAGACTTCACCTTCTCCTTCTACTTCTTCTGCTTCTTCTGATTCACCCTCCAGACTTCACCTTCTCCTTCTCCTTCTTCTGCTTCTTCTGATTCACCCTCCAGACTTCACCTTCTCCTTTTCCTTCTTCTGCTTCTTCTGATTCACCCTCCAGTCTTCACCTTCTCCTTCTCCTTCTTCTGCTTCTTCTGATTCACCCTCCAGACTTCACCTTCTCCTTCTCCTTCTTCTGCTTCTTCTGATTCACCCTCCTGACTTCACCTTCTCCTTCTCCTTCTTCTGCTTCTTCTGATTCACCCTCCAGACTTCACCTTCTCCTTCTCCTTCTTCTACTTCTTCTGATTCACCCTCCAGACTTCACCTTCTCCTTCTACTTCTTCTGCTTCTTCTGATTCACCCTCCAGACTTCACCTTCTCCTGCTCCTTCTTCTGCTTCTTCTGATTCACCCTCCAGACTTCACCTTATCCTTTTCCTTCTTCTGCTTCTTCTGATTCACCCTCCTGACTTCACCTTCTCCTTCTCCTTCTTCTACTTCTTCTGATTCACCCTCCAGACTTCACCTTCTCCTTCTCCTTCTTCTGCTTCTTCTGCTTCACCCTCCAGACTTCACCTTCTCCTTCTCCTTCGTCTACTTCTTCTGATTCACCCTCCAGACTTCATCTTCTCCTTCTCCTTCTTCTGCTTCTTCTGATTCACCCTCCAGACTTCACCTTCTACTTCTCCTTCTTCTGCTTCTTCTGATTCACCCTCCAGACTTCTCCTTCTCCTTCTCCTTCTTCTACTTCTTCTGATTCACCCTCCGGACTTCACCTTCTCCTTCTCCTTCTTCTACTTCTTCTGATTCACCCTCCAGTCTTCACCTTCTCCTTCTCCTTCTTCTGCTTCTTCTGATTCACCTTCCAGACTTCACCTTCTCCTTCTCCTTCTTCTGCTTCTTCTGATTCACCCTCCTGACTTCACCTTCTCCTTCTCCTTCTTCTGCTTCTTCTGATTCACCCTCCAGACTTCACCTTCTCCTTCTCCTTCTTCTACTTCTTCTGATTCACCCTCCAGACTTCACCTTCTCCTTCTACTTCTTCTGCTTCTTCTGATTCACCCTCCAGACTTCACCTTCTCCTTCTCCTTCTTCTGCTTCTTCTGATTCACCATCCAGACTTCACCTTCTCCTTTTCCTTCTTCTGCTTCTTCTGATTCACACTCCATGCTTCACCTTCTCCTTTTCCTTCTTCTGCTTCTTCTGATTCACCCTCCAGACTTCACCTTCTCCTTCTCCTTCTTCTACTTCTTCTGATTCACCCTCCAGACTTCACCTTCTCCTTCTCCTTCTTCTGCTTCTTCTGCTTCACCCTCCAGACTTCACCTTCTCCTTCTCCTTCGTCTCCTTCTTCTGATTCACCCTCCAGACTACACCTTCTCCTTGTCCTTCTTCTACTTCTTCTGATTCACCCTCCAGACTTCACCTTCTCCTTCTCCTTCTTCTGCTTCTTCTGATTCACCCTCCAGACTTCACCTTCTCCTTCGCCTTCTTCTACTTCTTCTGATTCACCCTCCAGACTTCACCTTCTCCTTCTCCTTCTTCTACTTCTTCTGATTCACCCTCCAGACATCACCTTCTCCTTCTCCTTCTACTACTTCTTCTGCTTCTCCCTCCAGACTTCACCTTCTCCTTATCCTTCTTCTGCTTCTTCTGATTCACCCTCCAGACTTCACCTTCTCCTTCTCCTTCTTCTACTTCTTCTGATTCACCCTCCAGACTCCACCTTCTCCTTCTCCTTCTTCTGCTTCTTCTGATTCACCCTCCAGACTTCACCTTCTCCTTCTCCTTCTACTACTTCTTCTGCTTCTCCCTCCAGACTTCACCTTCTCCTTCTCCTTCTTCTGCTTCTTCTGATTCATCCTCCAGACTTCACCTTCTCCTTCTCCTTCTTCTGCTTCTTCTGATTCACCCTCCAGACCTCACCTTCTCCTTCTCCTTCTTCTACTTCTTCTGATTCATCCTCCAGACTTCATCTTCCCTTTCTCCTTCTTCTGCTTCTTCTGATTCACCCTCCAGACTTCACCTTCTCCTTCTCCTTCTTCTGCTTCTTCTGATTCACCCTTCAGACTTCACCTTCTCCTTCTCCTTCTTCTGCTTCTTCTGATTCACCCTCCAGACCTCACCTTCTCCTTCTCCTTCTTCTCCTTCTTCTGATTCACCCTCCAGACTTCATCTTCCCTTTCTCCTTCTTCTGCTTCTTCTGATTCACCCTCCAGACTTCACCTTCTACTTCTCCTTCTTCTGCTTCTTCTGATTCACCCTCCAGACTTCGCCTTCTCCTTCTCCTTCTTCTACTTCTTCTGATTCACCCTCCAGACTTCACCTTCTCCTTCTCCTTCTTCTGCTTCTTCTGATTCACCCTCCTGACTTCACCTTCTCCTTCTCCTTCTTCTGCTTCTTCTGATTCACCCTCCAGACTTCACCTTCTCCTTCTCCTTCTTCTGCTTCTTCTGATTCACCCTCCAGACTTCACCTCCTCCTTCTCCTTCTTCTGCTTCTTCTGATTCACCCTCCAGACCTCACCTTCTCCTTCTCCTTCTTCTATTTCTTCTGATTCACCCTCCAGACTTCATCTTCTCCTTCTCCTTCTTCTGCTTCTTCTGATTCACCCTCCAGACTTCACCTTCTCCTTCTCCTTCTTCTGCTTCTTCTGATTCACCCTCCAGACTTCACCTTCTCCTTCTCCTTCTTCTGCTTCTTCTGATTCACCCTCCAGACTTCACCTTCTCCTTCTCCTTCTTCTACTTCTTCTGATTCACCCTCCAGACTTCATCTTCTCCTTCTCCTTCTTCTGCTTCTTCTGATTCACCCTCCAGACTTCACCTTCTCCTTCTCCTTCTTCTGCTTCTTCTGATTCACCCTCCAGACTTCACCTTCTCCTTCTCCTTCTACTTCTTCTGATTCACCCTCCAGACTTCACCATCTCCTTCTCCTTCTTCTACTTCTTCTGATTCACTCTCCAGACTTCACCTTCTCCTTCTCCTTCTTCTCCTTCTTCTGATTCACCCTCCAGACTTCACCTTCTCCTTCTCCTTCTTCTGCTTCTGCTGATTCACCCTCCAGACTTCACCTTCTCCTTCTCCTTCATCTGCTTCTTCTGATTCACCCTCCTGACTTCACCTTCTCCTTCTCCTTCTTCTGCTTCTTCTGATTCACCCTCCAGACTTCACCTTCTCCTTCTCCTTCTTCTACTTCTTCTGATTCACCCTCCAGACTTCACCTTCTCCTTCTACTTCTTCTGCTTCTTCTGATTCACCCTCCAGACTTCACCTTCTCCTTCTCCTTCTTCTGCTTCTTCTGATTCACCCTCCAGACTTCACCTTCTCCTTTTCCTTCTTCTGCTTCTTCTGATTCACCCTCCAGTCTTCACCTTCTCCTTCTCCTTCTTCTGCTTCTTCTGATTCACCCTCCAGACTTTACCTTCTCCTTCTCCTTCTTCTGCTTCTTCTGATTCACCCTCCTGACTTCACCTTCTCCTTCTCCTTCTTCTGCTTCTTCTGATTCACCCTCCAGACTTCACCTTCTCCTTCTCCTTCTCCTTCTTCTACTTCTTCTGATTCACCCTCCAGACTTCACCTTCTCCTTCTACTTCTTCTGCTTCTTCTGATTCACCCTCCAGACTTCACCTTCTCCTTCTCCTTCTTCTGCTTCTTCTGATTCACCCTCCAGACTTCACCTTCTCCTTCTCCTTCTTCTACTTCTTCTGATTCACCCTCCAGACTTCACCTTCTCCTTCTCCTTCTTCTGCTTCTTCTGCTTCACACTCCAGACTTCACCTTCTCCTTCTCCTTCGTCTCCTTCTTCTGATTCACCCTCCAGACTACACCTTCTCCTTGTCCTTCTTCTACTTCTTCTGATTCACCCTCCAGACTTCACCTTCTCCTTCTCCTTCTTCTGCTTCTTCTGATTCACCCTCCAGACTTCACCTTCTCCTTCGCCTTCTTCTACTTCTTCTGATTCACCCTCCAGACTTCACCTTCTCCTTCTCCTTCTTCTACTTCTTCTGATTCACCCTCCAGACATCACCTTCTCCTTCTCCTTTTACTACTTCTTCTGCTTCTCCCTCCAGACTTCACCTTCTCCTTCTCCTTCTTCTGCTTCTTCTGATTCACCCTCCAGACTTCACCTTCTCCTTCTCCTTCTTCTACTTCTTCTGATTCACCCTCCAGACTTCACCTTCTCCTTCTCCTTCTTCTGCTTCTTCTGATTCACCCTCCAGACTTCACCTTCTCCTTCTCCTTCTACTACTTCTTCTGCTTCTCCCTCCAGACTTCACCTTCTCCTTCTCCTTCTTCTGCTTCTTCTGATTCATCCTCCAGACTTCACCTTCTCCTTCTCCTTCTTCTGCTTCTTCTGATTCACCCTCCAGACCTCACCTTCTCCTTCTCCTTCTTCTACTTCTTCTGATTCATCCTCCAGACTTCATCTTCCCTTTCTCCTTCTTCTGCTTCTTCTGATTCACCCTCCAGACTTCACCTTCTCCTTCTCCTTCTTCTGCTTCTTCTGATTCACCCTTCAGACTTCACCTTCTCCTTCTCCTTCTTCTGCTTCTTCTGATTCACCCTCCAGACCTCACCTTCTCCTTCTCCTTCTTCTACTTCTTCTGATTCACCCTCCAGACTTCATCTTCCCTTTCTCCTTCTTCTGCTTCTTCTGATTCACCCTCCAGACTTCACCTTCTACTTCTCCTTCTTCTGCTTCTTCTGATTCACCCTCCAGACTTCGCCTTCTCCTTCTCCTTCTTCTACTTCTTCTGATTCACCCTCCAGACTTCACCTTCTTCTTCTCCTTCTTCTACTTCTTCTGATTCACCCTCCAGTCTTCACCTTCTCCTTCTCCTTCTTCTGCTTCTTCTGATTCACCCTCCAGACTTCACCTTCTCCTTCTCCTTCTTCTGCTTCTTCTGATTCACCCTCCTGACTTCACCTTCTCCTTCTCCTTCTTCTGCTTCTTCTGATTCACCCTCCAGACTTCACCTTCTCCTTCTCCTTCTTCTGCTTCTTCTGATTCACCCTCCAGACTTAACCTTCTCCTTCTCCTTCTTCTGCTTCTTCTGACTCACCATTCAGACTTCACCTTCTCCTTCTCCTTTTTCTGCTTCTTCTGATTCACCCTCCAGACTTCAACTTCTCCTTCTCCTTCTTCTACTTCTTCTGATTCACCCTCCAGACTTCAACTTCTCCTTCTCCTTCTACTACTTCTTCTGCTTCCCTCCAGACTTCACCTTCTCCTTCTCCTTCTTCTGCTTCTTCTGATTCACCCTCCAGACTTCACCTTCTCCTTCTCCTCCTTCTACTTCTTCTGATTCACCCTCCAGACTTCACCTTCTCCTTCTCCTTCTTCTACTTCTTCTGATTCACCCTCCAGACTTCACCTTCTCCTTCTCCTTCTTCTACTTCTTCTGATTCACCCTCCTGACTTCAGCTTCTCCTTCTCCTTCTTCTGCTTCTTCTGCTTCACCCTCCTGACTTCACCTTCTCCTTCTCCTTCTTCTACTTCTTCGGCTTCACCCCCCTGACTTCACCTTCTCCTTCTCCTTCTTCTGCTTCTTCTGATTCACCCTCCAGACTTCGCCTTCTCCTTCTCCTTCTTCTGCTTCTTCTGATTCACCCTCCAGACTTCACCTTCTCCTTCTCCTTCTTCTACTTCTTCTGATTCACCCTCCAGACTTCACCTTCTCCTTCTACTTCTTCTGCTTCTTCTGATTCACCCTCCAGACTTCACCTTCTCCTTCTCCTTCTTCTGCTTCTTCTGATTCACCCTCCAGACTTCATCTTCTCCTTTTCCTTCTTCTGCTTCTCCTGATTCACCCTCCATGCTTCACCTTCTCCTTTTCCTTCTTCTGCTTCTTCTGATTCACCCTCCAGACTTCACCTTCTCCTTCTCCTTCTTCTACTTCTTCTGATTCACCCTCCAGACTTCACCTTCTCCTTCTCCTTCTTCTGCTTCTTCTGCTTCACCCTCCAGACTTCACCTTCTCCTTCTCCTTCGTCTCCTTCTGCTGATTCACCCTCCAGACTACAGCTTCTCCTTCTCCTTCTTCTACTTCTTCTGATTCACCCTCCAGACTTCACCTTCTCCTTCTCCTTCTTCTGCTTCTTCTGATTCACCCTCCAGACTTCACCTTCTCCTTCGCCTTCTTCTACTTCTTCTGATTCACCCTCCAGACTTCACCTTCTCCTTCTCCTTCTTCTACTTCTTCTGATTCACCCTCCAGACATCACCTTCTCCTTCTCCTTCTACTACTTCTTCCGCTTCTCCCTCCAGACTTCACCTTCTCCTTCTCCTTCTTCTGCTTCTTCTGATTCACCCTCCAGACTTCACCTTCTCCTTCTCCTTCTTCTACTTCTTCTGATTCACCCTCCAGACTTCACCTTCTCCTTCTCCTTCTTCTGCTTCTTCTGATTCACCCTCCAGACTTCACCTTCTCCTTCTCCTTCTACTACTTCTTCTGCTTCTCCCTCCAGACTTCACCTTCTCCTTCTCCTTCTTCTGCTTCTTCTGATTCATCCTCCAGACTTCACCTTCTCCTTCTCCTTCTTCTGCTTCTTCTGATTCACCCTCCAGACCTCACCTTCTCCTTCTCCTTCTTCTACTTCTTCTGATTCATCCTCCAGACTTCATCTTCCCTTTCTCCTTCTTCTGCTTCTTCTGATTCACCCTCCAGACTTCACCTTCTCCTTCTCCTTCTTCTGCTTCTTCTGATTCTACCTTCAGACTTCACCTTCTCCTTCTCCTTCTTCTGCTTCTTCTGATTCACCCTCCAGACCTCACCTTCTCCTTCTCCTTCTTCTACTTCTTCTGATTCACCCTCCAGACTTCATCTTCCCTGTCTCCTTCTTCTGCTTCTTCTGATTCACCCTCCAGACTTCACCTTCTACTTCTCCTTCTTCTGCTTCTTCTGATTCACCCTCCAGACTTCGCCTTCTCCTTCTCCTTCTTCTACTTCTTCTGATTCACCCTCCAGACTTCACCTTCTCCTTCTCCTTCTTCTACTTCTTCTGATTCACCCTCCAGTCTTCACCTTCTCCTTCTGCTTCTTCTGCTTCTTCTGATTCACCCTCCAGACTTCACCTTCTCCTTCTCCTTCTTCTGCTTCTTCTGATTCACCCTCCTGACTTCACCTTCTCCTTCTCCTTCTTCTGCTTCTTCTGATTCACCCTCCAGACTTCACCTTCTCCTTCTCCTTCTTCTGCTTCTTCTGCTTCTCCCTCCAGACTTCACCTTCTCCTTCTCCTTCTTCTGCTTCTTCTGATTCACCCTCCAGACTTCACCTTCTCCTTCTCCTCCTTCTACTTCTTCTGATTCACCCTCCAGACTTCACCTTCTCCTTCTCCTTCTTCTACTTCTTCTGATTCACCCTCCAGACTTCACCTTCTCCTTCTCCTTCTTCTACTTCTTCTGATTCACCCACCTGACTTCAGCTTCTCCTTCTCCTTCTTCTGCTTCTTCTGCTTCACCCTCCTGACTTCACCTTCTCCTTCTCCTTCTTCTACTTCTTCGGCTTCACCCCCCTGACTTCACCTTCTCCTTCTCCTTCTTCTGCTTCTTCTGATTCACCCTCCTAACTTCACCTTCTCCTTCTCCTTCTTCTGCTTCTTCTGATTCACCCTCCTGACTTCACCTTCTCCTTCTCCTTCTTCTGCTTCTTCTGATTCACCTTCCAGACTTCACCTTCTCCTTCTCCTTCTTCTGCTTCTTCTGATTCACCCTCCAGACTTCACCTTCTCCTTCTCCTTCTTCTGCTTCTTCTGATTCACCCTCCAGACCTCACCTTCTCCTTCTCCTTCTTCTACTTCTTCTGATTCACCCTCCAGACTTCATCTTCTCCTTCTCTTTCTTCTGCCTCTTCTGATTCACCCTCCAGACTTCACCTTCTCCTTCTCCTTCTTCTGCTTCTTCTGATTCACCCTCCAGACTTCACCTTCTGCTTCTCCTTCTTCTACTTCTTCTGATTCACCCTCCAGACTTCACCTTCTCCTTCTCCTTCTTCTGCTTCTTCTGATTCACCCTCCAGACTTCACCTTCTCCTTCTCCTTATTCAGCTTCTTCTGATTCACCCTCCAGACTTCACCTTCTCCTTCTCCTTCTTCTACTTCTTCTGATTCACCCTCCAGACTTCACCTTCTCCTTCTCCTTCTTCTGCTTCTTCTGATTCACCCTCCAGACTTCACCTTCTCCTTCTCCTTCTTCTGCTTCTTCTGATTCACCCTCCAGACTTCACCTTCTCCTTCTCCTTCTTCTACTTCTTCTGATTCACCCTCCAGACTTCACCTTCTCCTTCTCCTTCTTCTGCTTCTTCTGATTCACCCTCCAGACTTCACCTTCTCCTTTTCCTTCTTCTGCTTCTTCTGATTCACGCTCCATGCTTCACCTTCTCCTTTTCCTTCTTCTGCTTCTTCTGATTCACCCTCCAGACTTCACCTTCTCCTTCTACTTCTTCTACTTCTTCTGATTCACCCTCCAGACTTCACCTTCTCCTTCTCCTTCTTCTGCTTCTTCTGCTTCACCCTCCAGACTTCACCTTCTCCTTCTCCTTCGTCTCCTTCTTCTGATTCACCCTCCAGACTACAGCTTCTCCTTCTCCTTCTTCTACTTCTTCTGATTCACCCTCCAGACTTCACCTTCTCCTTCTCCTTCTTCTGCTTCTTCTGATTCACCCTCCAGACTTCACCTTCTCCTTCGCCTTCTTCTACTTCTTCTGATTCACCCTCCAGACTTCACCTTCTCCTTCTCCTTCTTCTACTTCTTCTGATTCACCCTCCAGACATCACCTTCTCCTTCTCCTTCTACTACTTCTTCTGCTTCTCCCTCCAGACTTCACCTTCTCCTTCTCCTTCTTCAGCTTCTTCTGATTCACCCTCCAGACTTCACCTTCTCCTTCTCCTTCTTCTACTTCTTCTGATTCACCCTCCAGACTTCACCTTCTCCTTCTCCTTCTTCTGCTTCTTCTGATTCACCCTCCAGACTTCACCTTCTCCTTCTCCTTCTACTACTTCTACTGCTTCTCCCTCCAGACTTCACCTTCTCCTTCTCCTTCTTCTGCTTCTTCTGATTCATCCTCCAGACTTCACCTTCTCCTTCTCCTTCTTCTGCTTCTTCTGATTCACCCTCCAGACCTCACCTTCTCCTTCTCCTTCTTCTACTTCTTCTGATTCATCCTCCAGACTTCATCTTCCCTTTCTCCTTCTTCTGCTTCTTCTGATTCACCCTCCAGACTTCACCTTCTCCTTCTCCTTCTTCTGCTTCTTCTGATTCTCCCTTCAGACTTCACCTTCTCCTTCTCCTTCTTCTGCTTCTTCTGATTCACCCTCCAGACCTCACCTTCTCCTTCTCCTTCTTCTACTTCTTCTGATTCACCCTCCAGACTTCATCTTCCCTTTCTCCTTCTTCTGCTTCTTCTGATTCACCCTCCA
This sequence comes from Somniosus microcephalus, assembly GCF_052327205.1. Taxonomy (NCBI): domain Eukaryota; kingdom Metazoa; phylum Chordata; class Chondrichthyes; order Squaliformes; family Somniosidae; genus Somniosus; species Somniosus microcephalus. Next base: position 8,404,033 of record NW_028225184.1, read on the forward strand.
GACTTCACCTTCTACTTCTCCTTCTTCTGCTTCTTCTGATTCACCCTCCAGACTTCGCCTTCTCCTTCTCCTTCTTCTACTTCTTCTGATTCACCCTCCAGACTTCACCTTCTCCTTCTTCTACTTCTTCTGATTCACCCTCCAGTCTTCACCTTCTCCTTCTCCTTCTTCTGCTTCTTCTGATTCACCCTCCAGACTTCACCTTCTCCTTCTCCTTCTTCTGCTTCTTCTGATTCACCCTCCTGACTTCACCTTCTCCTTCTCCTTCTTCTGCTTCTTCTGATTCACCCTCCAGACTTCACCTTCTCCTTCTCCTTCTTCTGCTTCTTCTGATTCACCCTCCAGACTTAACCTTCTCCTTCTCCTTCTTCTGCTTCTTCTGATTCACCATTCAGACTTCACCTTCTCCTTCTCCTTTTTCTGCTTCTTCTGATTCACCCTCCAGACTTCAACTTCTCCTTCTCCTTCTTCTACTTCTTCTGATTCACCCTCCAGACTTCATCTTCTCCTTCTCCTTCTACTACTTCTTCTGCTTCTCCCTCCAGACTTCACCTTCTCCTTCTCCTTCTTCTGCTTCTTCTGATTCACCCTCCAGACTTCACCTTCTCCTTCTCCTCCTTCTACTTCTTCTGATTCACCCTCCAGACTTCACCTTCTCCTTCTCCTTCTTCTACTTCTTCTGATTCACCCTCCAGACTTCACCTTCTCCTTCTCCTTCTTCTACTTCTTCTGATTCACCCTCCTGACTTCAGCTTCTCCTTCTCCTTCTTCTGCTTCTTCTGCTTCACCCTCCTGACTTCACCTTCTCCTTCTCCTTCTGCTACTTCTTCGGCTTCACCCCCCTGACTTCACCTTCTCCTTCTCCTTCTTCTGCTTCTTCTGATTCACCCTCCTAACTTCACCTTCTCCTTCTCCTTCTTCTGCTTCTTCTGATTCACCCTCCTGACTTCACCTTCTCCATCTCCTTCTTCTGCTTCTTCTGATTCACCTTCCAGACTTCACCTTCTCCTTCTCCTTCTTCTGCTTCTTCTGATTCACCCTCCAGACTTCACCTTCTCCTTCTCCTTCTTCTGCTTCTTCTGATTCACCCTCCAGACCTCACCTTCTCCTTCTCCTTCTTCTACTTCTTCTGATTCACCCTCCAGACTTCATCTTCTCCTTCTCTTTCTTCTGCCTCTTCTGATTCACCCTCCAGACTTCACCTTCTCCTTCTCCTTCTTCTGCTTCTTCTGATTCACCCTCCAGACTTCACCTTCTGCTTCTCCTTCTTCTACTTCTTCTGATTCACCCTCCAGACTTCACCTTCTCCTTCTCCTTCTTCTGCTTCTTCTGATTCACCCTCCAGACTTCACCTTCTCCTTCTCCTTATTCAGCTTCTTCTGATTCACCCTCCAGACTTCACCTTCTCCTTCTCCTTCTTCTACTTCTTCTGATTCACCCTCCAGACTTCACCTTCTCCTTCTCCTTCTTCTTCTTCTTCTGATTCACCCTCCAGACTTCACCTTCTCCTTCTCCTTCTTCTGCTTCTTCTGATTCACCCTCCAGACTTCACCTTCTCCTTCTCCTTCTTCTACTTCTTCTGATTCACCCTCCAGACTTCACCTTCTCCTTCTCCTTCTTCTACTTCTTCCGATTCACCCTCCAGACTTCACCTTCTCCTTCTCCTTCTTCTGCTTCTTCTGATTCACCCTCCAGACTTCACCTTCTCCTTCTCCTTCTTCTGCTTCTTCTGATTCACCCTCCAGACTTCACCTTCTCCTTCTCCTTCTTCTGCTTCTTCTGATTCACCCTTCAGACTTCACCTTCTCCTTCTCCTTCTTCTGCTTCTTCTGATTCACCCTCCAGACCTCACCTTCTCCTTCTCCTTCTTCTACTTCTTCTGATTCATCCTCCAGACTTCATCTTCCCTTTCTCCTTCTTCTGCTTCTTCTGATTCACCCTCCAGACTTCACCTTCTACTTCTCCTTCTTCTGCTTCTTCTGATTCACCCTCCAGACTTCGCCTTCTCCTTCTCCTTCTTCTACTTCTTCTGATTCACCCGCCAGTCTTCACCTTCTCCTTCTCCTTCTTCTGCTTCTTCTGATTCACCCTTCAGACTTCACCTTCTCCTTCTCCTTCTTCTGCTTCTTCTGATTCACCCTCCAGACCTCACCTTCTCCTTCTCCTTCTTCTGCTTCTTCTGATTCACCCTCCAGACTTCGCCTTCTCCTTCTCCTTCTTCTACTTCTTCTGATTCACCCTCCAGACTTCACCTTCCCCTTCTCCTTCTTCTACTTCTTCTGATTCACCCTCCAGACTTCACCTTCTCCTTCTCCTTCTTCTACTTCTTATGATTCACCCTCCAGACCTCACCTTCTCCTTCTCCTTCTTCTACTTCTTCTGATTCACCCTTCAGACTTCATCTTCCCTTTCTCCTTCTTCTGCTTCTTCTGATTCACCCTCCAGACTTCACCTTCTACTTCTCCTTCTTCTGCTTCTTCTGATTCACCCTCCAGACTTCGCCTTCTCCTTCTCCTTCTACTTCTTCTGATTCACCCTCCTGACTTCACCTTCTCCTTCTCCTTCTTCTACTTCTTCTGATTCACCCTCCAGTCTTCACCTTCTCCTTCTCCTTCTTCTGCTTCTTCTGATCCACCCTCCAGACTTCACCTTCTCCTTCTCCTTCTTCTGCTTCTTCTGATTCACCCTCCTGACTTCACCTTCTCCTTCTCCTTCTTCTGCTTCTTCTGATTCACCCTCCAGACTTCACCTTCTCCTTCTCCTTCTTCTGCTTCTTCTGATTCACCCTCCAGACTTCACCTTCTCCTTCTCCTTCTTCTGCTTCTTCTGATTCACCATTCAGACTTCACCTTCTTCTTCTCCTTCTTCTGCTTCTTCTGATTCACCCTCCAGACCTCACCTTCTCCTTCTCCTTCTTCTACTTCTTCTGATTCACCCTCCAGACTTCATCTTCTCCTTCTCCTTCTTCTGCTTCTTCTGATTCACCCTCCAGACTTCACCTTCGCCTTCTCCTTCTTCTGCTTCTTCTGATTCACCCTCCAGACTTCGCCTTCTCCTTCTCCTTCTTCTACTTCTTCTGATTCACCCTCCAGACATCACCTTCTCCTTCTCCTTCTTCTACTTCTTCTGATTCACCCTCCAGTCTTCACCTTCTCCTTCTCCTTCTTCTGCTTCTTCTGATTCACCCTCCAGACTTCACCTTCTCCTTCTCCTTCTTCTGCTTCTTCTGATTCACCCTCCTGACTTCACCTTCTCCTTCTCCTTCTTCTGCTTCTTCTGAATCACCCTCCAGACTTCACCTTCTCCTTCTCCTTCTTCTACTTCTTCTGATTCACCCTCCAGACTTCACCTTCTCCTTCTACTTCTTCTGCTTCTTCTGATTCACCCTCCAGACTTCACCTTCTCCTTCTCCTTCTTCTGCTTCTGATTCACCCTCCAGACTTCACCTTCTCCTTTTCCTTCTTCTGCTTCTTCTGATTCACCCTGCAGTCTTCACCTTCTCCTTCTCCTTCTTCTGCTTCTTCTGATTCACCCTCCAGACTTCACCTTCTCCTTCTCCTTCTTCTGCTTCTTCTGATTCACCCTCCTGACTTCACCTTCTCCTTCTCCTTCTTCTGCTTCTTCTGATTCACCCTCCAGACTTCACCTTCTCCTTCTCCTTCTTCTACTTCTTCTGATTCACCCTCCAGACTTCACCTTCTCCTTCTACTTCTTCTGCTTCTTCTGATTCACCCTCCAGACTTCACCTTCTCCTTCTCCTTGTTCTGCTTCTTCTGATTCACCCTCCAGACTTCACCTTCTCCTTTTCCTTCTTATGCTTCTTCTGATTCACCCTCCTGACTTCACCTTCTCCTTCTCCTTCTTCTACTTCTTCTGATTCACCCTCCAGACTTCACCTTCTCCTTCTCCTTCTTCTGCTTCTTCTGCTTCACCCTCCAGACTTCACCTTCTCCTTCTCCTTCGTCTACTTCTTCTGATTCACCCTCCAGAGTTCATCTTCTCCTTCTCCTTCTTCTGCTTCTTCTGATTCACCCTCCAGACTTCACCTTCTCCTTCTCCTTCTTCTGCTTCTTCTGATTCACCCTCCAGACTTCGCCTTCTCCTTCTCCTTCTTCTACTTCTTCTGATTCACCCTCCAGACTTCACCTTCTCCTTCTCCTTCTTCTACTTCTTCTGATTCACCCTCCAGTCTTCACCTTCTCCTTCTCCTTCTTCTGCTTCTTCTGATTCACCTTCCAGACTTCACCTTCTCCTTCTCCTTCTTCTGCTTCTTCTGATTCACCCTCCTGACTTCACCTTCTCCTTCTCCTTCTTCTGCTTCTTCTGATTCACCCTCCAGACTTCACCTTCTCCTTCTCCTTCTTCTGATTCACCCTCCAGACTTCACCTTCTCCTTCTACTTCTTCTGCTTCTTCGGATTCACCCTCCAGACTTCACCTTCTCCTTCTCCTTCTTCTGCTTCTTCCGATTCACCCTCCAGACTTCACCTTCTCCTTCTCCTTCTTCTGCTTCTTCTGATTCACCCTCCATACTTCACCTTCTCCTTTTCCTTCTTCTGCTTCTTCTGATTCACCCTCCAGACTTCACCTTCTCCTTCTTCTACTTCTTCTGATTCACCCTCCAGACTTCACCTTCTCCTTCTCCTTCTTCTGCTTCTTCTGCTTCACCCTCCAGACTTCACCTTCTCCTTCTCCTTCGTCTACTTCTTCTGATTCACCCTCCAGACTACACCTTCTCCTTCTCCTTCTTCTACTTCTTCTGATTCACCCTCCAGACTTCACCTTCCCCTTCTCCTTCTTCTACTTCTTCTGATTCACCCTCCAGACTTCACCTTCTCCTTCTCCTTCTTCTACTTCTTATGATTCACCCTCCAGACCTCACCTTCTCCTTCTCCTTCTTCTACTTCTTCTGATTCACCCTTCAGACTTCATCTTCCCTTTCTCCTTCTTCTGCTTCTTCTGATTCACCCTCCAGACTTCACCTTCTACTTCTCCTTCTTCTGCTTCTTCTGATTCACCCTCCAGACTTCGCCTTCTCCTTCTCCTTCTACTTCTTCTGATTCACCCTCCTGACTTCACCTTCTCCTTCTCCTTCTTCTACTTCTTCTGATTCACCCTCCAGTCTTCACCTTCTCCTTCTCCTTCTTCTGCTTCTTCTGATTCACCCTCCAGACTTCACCTTCTCCTTCTCCTTCTTCTGCTTCTTCTGATTCACCCTCCTGACTTCACCTTCTCCTTCTCCTTCTTCTGCTTCTTCTGATTCACCCTCCAGACTTCACCTTCTCCTTCTCCTTCTTCTGCTTCTTCTGATTCACCCTCCAGACTTCACCTTCTCCTTCTCCTTCTTCTGCTTCTTCTGATTCACCATTCAGACTTCACCTTCTTCTTCTCCTTCTTCTGCTTCTTCTGATTCACCCTCCAGACCTCACCTTCTCCTTCTCCTTCTTCTACTTCTTCTGATTCACCCTCCAGACTTCATCTTCTCCTTCTCCTTCTTCTGCTTCTTCTGATTCACCCTCCAGACTTCACCTTCGCCTTCTCCTTCTTCTGCTTCTTCTGATTCACCCTCCAGACTTCGCCTTCTCCTTCTCCTTCTTCTACTTCTTCTGATTCACCCTCCAGACATCACCTTCTCCTTCTCCTTCTTCTACTTCTTCTGATTCACCCTCCAGTCTTCACCTTCTCCTTCTCCTTCTTCTGCTTCTTCTGATTCACCCTCCAGACTTCACCTTCTCCTTCTCCTTCTTCTGCTTCTTCTGATTCACCCTCCTGACTTCACCTTCTCCTTCTCCTTCTTCTGCTTCTTCTGAATCACCCTCCAGACTTCACCTTCTCCTTCTCCTTCTTCTACTTCTTCTGATTCACCCTCCAGACTTCACCTTCTCCTTCTACTTCTTCTGCTTCTTCTGATTCACCCTCCAGACTTCACCTTCTCCTTCTCCTTCTTCTGCTTCTGATTCACCCTCCAGACTTCACCTTCTCCTTTTCCTTCTTCTGCTTCTTCTGATTCACCCTGCAGTCTTCACCTTCTCCTTCTCCTTCTTCTGCTTCTTCTGATTCACCCTCCAGACTTCACCTTCTCCTTCTCCTTCTTCTGCTTCTTCTGATTCACCCTCCTGACTTCACCTTCTCCTTCTCCTTCTTCTGCTTCTTCTGATTCACCCTCCAGACTTCACCTTCTCCTTCTCCTTCTTCTACTTCTTCTGATTCACCCTCCAGACTTCACCTTCTCCTTCTACTTCTTCTGCTTCTTCTGATTCACCCTCCAGACTTCACCTTCTCCTTCTCCTTGTTCTGCTTCTTCTGATTCACCCTCCAGACTTCACCTTCTCCTTTTCCTTCTTATGCTTCTTCTGATTCACCCTCCTGACTTCACCTTCTCCTTCTCCTTCTTCTACTTCTTCTGATTCACCCTCCAGACTTCACCTTCTCCTTCTCCTTCTTCTGCTTCTTCTGCTTCACCCTCCAGACTTCACCTTCTCCTTCTCCTTCGTCTACTTCTTCTGATTCACCCTCCAGACTTCATCTTCTCCTTCTCCTTCTTCTGCTTCTTCTGATTCACCCTCCAGACTTCACCTTCTCCTTCTCCTTCTTCTGCTTCTTCTGATTCACCCTCCAGACTTCGCCTTCTCCTTCTCCTTCTTCTACTTCTTCTGATTCACCCTCCAGACTTCACCTTCTCCTTCTCCTTCTTCTACTTCTTCTGATTCACCCTCCAGTCTTCACCTTCTCCTTCTCCTTCTTCTGCTTCTTCTGATTCACCTTCCAGAATTCACCTTCTCCTTCTCCTTCTTCTGCTTCTTCTGATTCACCCTCCTGACTTCACCTTCTCCTTCTCCTTCTTCTGCTTCTTCTGATTCACCCTCCAGACTTCACCTTCTCCTTCTCCTTCTTCTGATTCACCCTCCAGACTTCACCTTCTCCTTCTACTTCTTCTGCTTCTTCTGATTCACCCTCCAGACTTCACCTTCTCCTTCTCCTTCTTCTGCTTCTTCCGATTCACCCTCCAGACTTCACCTTCTCCTTCTCCTTCTTCTGCTTCTTCTGATTCACCCTCCATACTTCACCTTCTCCTTTTCCTTCTTCTGCTTCTTCTGATTCACCCTCCAGACTTCACCTTCTCCTTCTTCTACTTCTTCTGATTCACCCTCCAGACTTCACCTTCTCCTTCTCCTTCTTCTGCTTCTTCTGCTTCACCCTCCAGACTTCACCTTCTCCTTCTCCTTCGTCTACTTCTTCTGATTCACCCTCCAGACTACACCTTCTCCTTCTCCTTCTTCTACTTCTTCTGATTCACCCTCCAGACTTCACCTTCTCCTTCTCCTTCTTCTGCTTGTTCTGATTCACCCTCCAGACTTCACCTTCTCCTTCGCCTTCTTCTACTTCTTCTGATTCACCCTCCAGACTTCACCTTCTCCTTCTCCTTCTTCTACTTCTTCTGATTCACCCTCCAGACTTCACCTTCTCCTTCTCCTTCTACTACTTCTTCTGCTTCTCCCTCCAGACTTCACCTTCTCCTTCTCCTTCTTCTGCTTCTTCTGATTCACCCTCCAGACTTCACCTTCTCCTTCTCCTTCTTCTACTTCTTCTGATTCACCCTCCAGACTTCACCTTCTCCTTCTCCTTCTTCTACTTCTTCTGATTCACCCTCCAGACTTCACCTTCTCCTTCTCCTTCTTCTGCTTCTTCTGATTCACCCTCCAGACTTCACCTTCTCCTTCTCCTTATTCTGCTTCTTCAGATTCACCCTCCAGATTTCACCTTCTCCTTCTCCTTCTTCTGCTTCTTCTGATTCATCCTCCAGACTTCACCTTCTCCTTCTCCTTCTTCTGCTTCTTCTGATTCACCCTCCAGACTTCACCTTCTCCTTCTCCTTCTTCTACTTCTTCTGATTCACCCTCCAGACTTCATCTTCTCCTTCTCCTTCTTCTGCTTCTTCTGATTCACCCTCCAGACTTCACCTTCTCCTTCTCCTTCTTCTGCTTCTTCTGATTCACCCTCCAGACTTCACCTTCTCCTTCTCCTTCTTCTGCTTCTTCTGATTCACCCTCCAGACTTCACCTTCTCCTTCTCCTTCTTCTGCTTCTTCTGATTCACCCTTCAGACTTCACCTTCTCCTTCTCCTTCTTCTGCTTCTTCTGATTCACCCTTCAGACTTCACCTTCTCCTTCTCTTTCTTCTGCTTCTTCTGATCCACCCTCCAGACCTCACCTTCTCCTTCTCCTTCTTCTACTTCTTCTGATTCACCCTCCAGACTTCATCTTCTCCTTCTCCTTCTTCTGCTTCTTCTGATTCACCCTCCAGACTTCACTTTCTCCTTCTCCTTCTTCTGCTTCTTCTGATTCACCCTCCAGACTTCGCCTTCTCCTTCTCCTTCTTCTACTTCTTCTGATTCACCCTCCAGACTTCACCGTCTCCTTCTCCTTCTTCCACTTCTTCTGATTCACCCTCCAGTCTTCACCTTCTCCTTCTCCTTCTTCTGCTTCTTCTGATTCACCCTCCAGACTTCAACTTCTCCTTCTCCTTCTTCTGCTTCTTCTGATTCACCCTCCTGACTTCTCCTTCTCCTTCTCCTTCTTCTGCTTCTTCTGATTCACCCTCCAGACTTCACCTTCTCCTTCTCCTTCTTCTGCTTCTTCTGATTCACCCTCCAGACTTCACCTTCTCCTTCTCCTTCTTCTGCTTCTTCTGATTCACCATTCAGACTTCACCTTCTTCTTCTCCTACCTCTGCTTCTTCTGATTCACCCTCCAGACCTCACCTTCTCCTTCTCCTTCTTCTACTTCTTCTGATTCACCCTCCAGACTTCATCTTCTTCTTCTCCTTCTTCTGCTTCTTCTGATTCACCCTCCAGACTTCACCTTCTCCTTCTCCTTCTTCTGCTTCTTCTGATTCACCCTCCAGACTACACCTTCTCCTTCTCCTTCTTCTACTTCTTCTGATTCACCCTCCAGACTTCACCTTCTCCTTCTCCTTCTTCTGCTTGTTCTGATTCACCCTCCAGACTTCACCTTCTCCTTCGCCTTCTTCTACTTCTTCTGATTCACCCTCCAGACTTCACCTTCTCCTTCTCCTTCTTCTACTTCTTCTGATTCACCCTCCAGACTTCACCTTCTCCTTCTCCTTCTACTACTTCTTCTGCTTCTCCCTCCAGACTTCACCTTCTCCTTCTCCTTCTTCTGCTTCTTCTGATTCACCCTCCAGACTTCACCTTCTCCTTCTCCTTCTTCTACTTCTTCTGATTCACCCTCCAGACTTCACCTTCTCCTTCTCCTTCTTCTACTTCTTCTGATTCACCCTCCAGACTTCACCTTCTCCTTCTCCTTCTTCTGCTTCTTCTGATTCACCCTCCAGACTTCACCTTCTCCTTCTCCTTATTCTGCTTCTTCTGATTCACCCTCCAGATTTCACCTTCTCCTTCTCCTTCTTCTGCTTCTTCTGATTCATCCTCCAGACTTCACCTTCTCCTTCTCCTTCTTCTGCTTCTTCTGATTCACCCTCCAGACTTCACCTTCTCCTCCTTCTTCTACTTCTTCTGATTCACCCTCCAGACTTCATCTTCTCCTTCTCCTTCTTCTGCTTCTTCTGATTCACCCTCCAGACTTCACCTTCTCCTTCTCCTTCTTCTGCTTCTTCTGATTCAGCCTCCAGACTTCACCTTCTCCTTCTCCTTCTTCTGCTTCTTCTGATTCACCCTCCAGACTTCACCTTCTCCTTCTCCTTCTTCTGCTTCTTCTGATTCACCCTTCAGACTTCACCTTCTCCTTCTCCTTCTTCTGCTTGTTCTGATTCACCCTCCAGACTTCACCTTCTCCTTCGCCTTCTTCTACTTCTTCTGATTCACCCTCCAGACTTCACCTTCTCCTTCTCCTTCTTCTACTTCTTCTGATTCACCCTCCAGACTTCACCTTCTCCTTCTCCTTCTACTACTTCTTCTGCTTCTCCCTCCAGACTTCACCTTCTCCTTCTCCTTCTTCTGCTTCTTCAGATTCACCCTCCAGACTTCACCTTCTCCTTCTCCTTCTTCTACTTCTTCTGATTCACCCTCCAGACTTCACCTTCTCCTTATCCTTCTTCTACTTCTTCTGATTCACCCTCCAGACTTCACCTTCTCCTTCTCCTTCTTCTGCTTCTTCTGATTCACCCTCCAGACTTCACCTTCTCCTTCTCCTTATTCTGCTTCTTCTGATTCACCCTCCAGATTTCACCTTCTCCTTCTCCTTCTTCTGCTTCTTCTGATTCATCCTCCAGACTTCACCTTCTCCTTCTCCTTATTCTGCTTCTTCTGATTCACACTCCAGACTTCACCTTCTCCTTCTCCTTCTTCTACTTCTTCTGATTCACCCTCCAGACTTCATCTTCTCCTTCTCCTTCTTCTGCTTCTTCTGATTCACCCTCCAGACTTCACCTTCTCCTTCTCCTTCTTCTGCTTCTTCTGATTCACCCTCCAGACTTCACCTTCTCCTTCTCCTTCTTCTGCTTCTTCTGATTCACCCTCCAGACTTCACCTTCTCCTTCTCCTTCTTCTGCTTCTTCTGATTCACCCTTCAGACTTCACCTTCTCCTTCTCCTTCTTCTGCTTCTTCTGATTCACCCTTCAAACTTCACCTTCTCCTTCTCTTTCTTCTGCTTCTTCTGATCCACCCTCCAGACCTCACCTTCTCCTTCTCCTTCTTCTACTTCTTCTGATTCACCCTCCAGACTTCAACTTCTCCTTCTCCTTCTTCTGCTTCTTCTGATTCACCCTCCAGACTTCACTTTCTCCTTCTCCTTCTTCTGCTTCTTCTGATTCACCCTCCAGACTTCGCCTTCTCCTTCTCCTTCTTCTACTTCTTCTGATTCACCCTCCAGACTTCACCGTCTCCTTCTCCTTCTTCTACTTCTTCTGATTCACCCTCCAGTCTTCACCTTCTCCTTCTCCTTCTTCTGCTTCTTCTGATTCACCCTCCAGACTTCAACTTCTCCTTCTCCTTCTTCTGCTTCTTCTGGTTCACCCTCCTGACTTCTCCTTCTCCTTCTCCTTCTTCTGCTTCTTCTGATTCACCCTCCAGACTTCACCTTCTCCTTCTCCTTCTTCTGCTTCTTCTGATTCACCCTCCAGACTTCACCTTCTCCTTCTCCTTCTTCTGCTTCTTCTGATTCACCATTCAGACTTCACCTTCTTCTTCTCCTACTTCTGCTTCTTCTGATTCACCCTCCAGACCTCACCTTCTCCTTCTCCTTCTTCTACTTCTTCTGATTCACCCTCCAGACTTCATCTTCTCCTTCTCCTTCTTCTGCTTCTTCTGATTCACCCTCCAGACTTCACCTTCTCCTTCTCCTTCTTCTGCTTCTTCTGATTCACCCTCCAGACATCGCCTTCTCCTTCTCCTTCTTCGACTTCTTCTGATTCACCCTCCAGACTTCACCTTCTCCTTCTCCTTCTTCTACTTCTTCTGATTCACCCTCCAGTCTTCACCTTCTCCTTCTCCTTCTTTTGCTTCTTCTGATTCACCCTCCAGACTTCACCTTCTCCTTCTCCTTCTTCTGCTTCTTCTGATTCACCCTCCTGACTTCACCTACTCCTTCTCCTTCTTCTGCTTCTTCTGATTCACCCTCCAGACTTCACCTTCTCCTTCTCCTTCTTCTAATTCTTCTGATTCACCCTCCAGACTTCACCTTCTCCTTCTACTTCTTCTGCTTCTTCTGATTCACCCTCCAGACTTCACCTTCTCCTTCTCCTTCTTCTGCTTCTTCTGATTCACCCTCCAGACTTCACCTTCTCCTTCTCCTTCTTCTGCTTCTTCTCATTCACCCTCCAGACTTCACCTTCTCCTTTTCCTTCTTCTGCTTCTTCTGATTCACCCTCCTGACTTCACCTTCTCCTTCTCCTTCTTCTACTTCTTCTGATTCACCCTCCAGACTTCACCTTCTCCTTCTCCTTCTTCTGCTTCTTCTGCTTCACCCTCCAGACTTCACCTTCTCCTTCTCCTTCGTCTACTTCTTCTGATTCACCCTCCAGACTTCATCTTCTCCTTCTCCTTCTTCTGATTCTTCTGATTCACCCTCCAGACTTCACCTTCTCCTTCTCCTTCTTCTGCTTCTTCTGATTCACCCTCCAGACTTCGTCTTCTCCTTCTCCTTCTTCTACTTCTTCTGATTCACCCTCCAGACTTCACCTTCTCCTTCTCCTTCTTCTACTTCTTCTGATTCACCCTCCAGTCTTCACCTTCTCCTTCTCCTTCTTCTGCTTCTTCTGATTCACCTTCCAGACTTCACCTTCTCCTTCTCCTTCTTCTGCTTCTTCTGATTCACCCTCCTGACTTCACCTTCTCCTTCTCCTTCTTCTGCTTCTTCTGATTCACCCTCCAGACTTCACCTTCTCCTTCTCCTTCTTCTACTTCTTCTGATTCACCCTCCAGACTTCACCTTCTCCTTCTACTTCTTCTGCTTCTTCTGATTCACCCTCCAGACTTCACCTTCTCCTTCTCCTTCTTCTGCTTCTTCTGATTCACCCTCCAGACGTCACCTTCTCCTTCTCCTTCTTCTGCTTCTTCTGATTCACCCTCCATACTTCACCTTCTCCTTTTCCTTCTTCTGCTTCTTCTGATTCACCCTCCAGACTTCACCTTCTCCTTCTCCTTCTTCTACTTCTTCTGATTCACCCTCCAGACTTCACCTTCTCCTTCTCCTTCTTCTGCTTCTTCTGCTTCACCCTCCAGACTTCACCTTCTCCTTCTCCTTCGTCTACTTCTTCTGATTCACCCTCCAGACTACACCTCCTCCTTCTCCTTCTTCTACTTCTTCTGATTCACCCTCCAGACTTCACCTTCTCCTTCTCCTTCTTCTGCTTGTTCTGATTCACCCTCCAGACTTCACCTTCTCCTTCGCCTTCTTCTACTTCTTCTGATTCACCCTCCAGACTTCACCTTCTCCTTCTCGTCTTCTACTTCTTCTGATTCACCCTCCAGACTTCACCTTCTCCTTCTCCTTCTAATACTTCTTCTGCTTCTCCCTCCAGACTTCACCTTCTCCTTCTCCTTCTTCTGCTTCTTCTGATTCACCCTCCAGACTTCACCTTCTCCTTCTCCTTCTTCTACTTCTTCTGATTCACCCTCCAGACTTTACCTTCTCCTTCTCCTTCTTCTACTTCTTCTGATTCACCCTCCAAACTTCACCTTCTCCTTCTCCTTCTTCTGCTTCTTCTGATTCACCCTCCAGACTTCACCTTCTCCTTCTCCTTATTCTGCTTCTTCTGATTCACCCTCCAGATTTCACCTTCTCCTTCTCCTTCTTCTGCTTCTTCTGATTCACCCTCCAGACTTCACCTTCTCCTTCTCCTTCTTCTGCTTCTTCTGATTCACCCTCCAGACTTCACCTTCTCCTTCTCCTTCTTCTACTTCTTCTGATTCACCCTCCAGACTTCATCTTCTCCTTCTCCTTCTTCTGCTTCTTCTGATTCACCCTCCAGACTTCACCTTCTCCTTCTCCTTCTTCTGCTTCTTCTGATTCACCCTCCAGACTTCACCTTCTCCTTCTCCTTCTTCTGCTTCTTCTGATTCATCCTCCAGACTTCACCTTCTCCTTCTCCTTCTTCTGCTTCTTCTGATTCACCCTTCAGACTTCACCTTCTCCTTCTCCTTCTTCTGCTTCTTCTGATTCACCCTTCAGACTTCACCTTCTCCTTCTCCTTCTTCTGCTTCTTCTGATTCACCCTCCAGACTTCACCTTCTCCTTCTCCTTCTTCTGCTTCTTCTGATTCACCCTTCAGACTTCACCTTCTCCTTCTCCTTCTTCTGCTTCTTCTGATTCACCCTTCAGACTTCACCTTCTCCTTCTCCTTCTTCTGCTTCTTCTGATTCACCCTTCAGACTTCACCTTCTCCTTCTCCTTCTTCTACTTCTTCTGATTCACCCTCCAGACTTCATCTTCTCCTTCTCCTTCTTCTGCTTCTTCTGATTCACCCTCCAGACTTCACTTTCTCCTTCTCCTTCTTCTGCTTCTTCTGATTCACCCTCCAGACTTCGCCTTCTCCTTCTCCTTCTTCTACTTCTTCTGATTCACCCTCCAGACTTCACCGTCTCCTTCTCCTTCTTCTACTTCTTCTGATTCACCCTCCAGTCTTCACCTTCTCCTTCTCCTTCTTCTGCTTCTTCTGATTCACCCTCCAGACTTCACCTTCTCCTTCTCCTTCTTCTGCTTCTTCTGATTCACCCTCGTGATTTCACCTTCTCCTTCTCCTTCTTCTGCTTCTTCTGATTCACCCTCCAGACTTCACCTCCTCCTTCTCCTTCTTCTGCTTCCTCTGATTCACCCTCCAGACTTCACCTTCTCCTTCTCCTTCTTCTGCTTCTTCTGATTCACCCTGCAGACTTCACCATCTCCTTCTCCTTCTTCTACTTCTTCTGCTTCACCCTCCAGACTTCACCTTCTCCTTCTCCTTCTTCTGCTTCTTCTGCTTCGCCCTCCAGACTTCACCTTCTCCTTCTCCTTCTTCTGCTTCTTCTGCTTCACCCTCCAGACTTCACCTTCTCCTTCTCCTTCTTCTGCTTCTTCTGCTTCAACCTCCTGACTTCACCTTCTCCTTCTCCTTCTTCTACTTATTCTGATTCACCCTCCAGACTTCAGCTTCTCCTTCTCCTTCTTCTGCTTCTTCTGCTTCACCCTCCAATCTTCACCTTCTCCTTCTCCTTATTCTGCTTCTTCTGCTGCGCCCTCCAGACTTCACCTTCTCCTTCTCCTTCTTCTGCTTCTTCTGCTTCACCCTCCTGACTTCACCTTCTCCTTCTCCTTCGTCTACTTCTTCTGCTTCACCCCCTGACTTCACCTTCTCCTTCTCCTTCTTCTGCTTCTTCTGATTCACCCTCCTAACTTCACCTTCTCCTTCTCGTTCTTCTGCTTCTTCTGATTCACCCTCCTGACTTCACCTTCTCCTTCTCCTTCTTCTGCTTCTTCTGATTCACCCTCCAGACTTCACCTTCTCCTTCTCCTTCTTCTGCTTCTTCTGATTCACTCTCCAGACTTCACCTTCTCCTTCGCCTTCTTCTGCTTCTTCTGATTCACCCTCCAGACCTCACCTTCTCCTTCTCCTTCTTCTACTTCTTCTGATTCACCCTCCAGACTTCATCTTCTCCTTCTCCTTCTTCTGCTTCTTCTGATTCACCCTCCAGACTTCCCCTTCCCCTTCTCCTTCTTCTGCTTCTTCTGATTCACCCTCCAGACTTCACCTTCTCCTTCTCCTTATTCAGCTTCTTCTGATTCACCCTCCAGACTTCACCTTCTCCTTCTCCTTCTTCTGCTTCTTCTGATTCACCCTCCAGACTTCACCTTCTCCTTCTCCTTCTTCTGCTTCTTCCGATTCACCCTCCAGACTTCACCTTCTCCTTCTCCTTCTTCTACTTCTTCTGATTCACCCTCCAGACTTCATCTTCTCCTTCTCCTTCTTCTGCTTCTTCTGATTCACCCTCCAGACTTCACCTTCTCCTTCTCCTTCTTCTGCTTCTTCTGATTCACCCTCCAGACTTCACCTTCTCCTTCTCCTTCTTCTACTTCTTCTGATTCACCCTCCAGACTTCACCTTCTCCTTCTACTTCTTCTGCTTCCTCTGATTCACCCTCCAGACTTCACCTTCTCCTTCTCCTTCTTCTGCTTCTTCTTATTCACCCTCCAGACTTCACCTTCTCCTTCTCCTTCTTCTGCTTCTTCTGATTCACCCTCCTGACTTCACCTTCTCCTTCTCCTTCTTCTGCTTCTTCTGATTCACCCTCCAGACTTCACCTTCTCCTTCTCCTTCTTCTGCTTCTTCTGATTCACCCTCCAGACTTCACCTCCTCCTTCTCCTTCTTCTGCTTCTTCTGATTCACCATTCAGACTTCACCTTCTTCTTCTCCTTCTTCTGCTTCTTCTGATTCACCCTCCAGACCTCACCTTCTCCTTCTCCTTCTTCTACTTCTTCTGATTCACCCTCCAGACTTCATCTTCTCCTTCTCCTTCTTCTGCTTCTTCTGATTCACCCTCCAGACTCACCTTCTCCTTCTCCTTCTTCTGCTTCTTCTGATTCACCCTCCAGACTTCGCCTTCTCCTTCTCCTTCTTCCACTTCTTCTGATTCACCCTCCAGACTTCACCTTCTCCTTCTCCTTCTTCTACTTCTTCTGATTCACCCTCCAGTCTTCACCTTCTCCTTCTCCTTCTTCTGCTTCTTCTGATTCACCCTCCAGACTTCACCTTCTCCTTCTCCTTCTTCTGCTTCTTCTGATTCACCCTCGAGACTTCACCTTCTCCTTCTCCTTCTTCTGCTTCTTCTGATTCACCCTCCAGACTTCACCTTCTCCTTCTCCTTCTTCTACTTCTTCTGATTCACCCTCCAGACTTCACCTTCTCCTTCTACTTCTTCTGCTTCTTCTGATTCACCCTCCAGACTTCACCTTCTCCTTCTCCTTCTTCTGCTTCTTCTGATTCACCCTCCAGACTTCACCTTCTCCTTCTCCTTCTTCTGCTTCTTCTGATTCACCCTCCAGACTTCACCTTCTCCTTTTCCTTCTTCTGCTTCTTCTGATTCACCCTCCTGACTTCACCTTCTCCTTCTCCTTCTTCTACTTCTTCTGATTCACCCTCCAGACTTCACCTTCTCCTTCTCCTTCTTCTGCTTTTTCTGCTTCACCCTCCAGACTTCACCTTCTCCTTCTCCTTCGTCTACTTCTTCTGATTCACCCTCCAGACTTCATCTTCTCCTTCTCCTTCTTCTGCTTCTTCTGATTCACCCTCCAGACTTCACCTTCTCC